>NC_068418.1:21861164-22175395 GCF_023724105.1 Carassius gibelio
CAGATGAACTTCCTGCTTTCGGTGCTTGGGAACTTTTTTCAATCCTTCCAACAGATGGTTAGTGTATCTGAAACCTCTTTAGTGCTAGATTTCAAGTTTTGCCATAAAAATAAAACTGGAAGCAAAATCAAGACATTCCAGTTCATCGGTTTGCACTGCCACATGTGACCACTAGGGGCCACCAATGATCAAAAGTGATTTTTATTACTAGGCAGATAAAAGATACATCTCAGAACAGAGAAGGCAAGCTTCTGAGGATTGCTTTATTAACTTCTTCATAGAAACCAGCTATCCTTCATGAGTTTGTTGAGTGAACACCGCTTCATTTCTTCTCAGGTACCAGAAGGCAGCAGAAGAAACAAGTTCAGACAAGAAAAAAGTAAGTTCTCACCACTTTGCTATTCATTATCTAGCTCTCTATCTGGATACTGCACTACTACACTGCTGCTGCTGCTGTTTACACACACATGCATTCAGTGTCCAGTCATCACAATCCCTATTTAGACGTCTTAATCTGGAGGTAATTCCTATGCGCTTTACATAACTGCCCCAGTCAATCTGTGTCTTCTGAATGGTAGTTTCTTCATAAATAAAACACTGCTAGGAGCTTCATTAAGGGGTGTAAGAGTTTGTCAGGAGCTGGAGAAATGAGGATGAACAGGATGATACCCTTGTGGATGTAGGTATGAACTATATTATTGTATTTGGAAGAGAATGCAGCTGTTTTGGTATTGGTTAAGGTTTTGTCAAACCTTTTTTTTATTATTATTATTTAAGGTTTTGCTTTCTGTCCCGTGGTTAAACTGAACCTTAAATGTTAACCCCTTACACAACCTGGACATTTGACGAAGCTTGTAATATCTTTCACAAACTTTCTTTTTTTCCCTGTTTCCTGTCACTACTTCCTCTCTTTATGTTCTTCCTGGTTCGTCTGTCCTGTTGTAAGGGGCTTGGCCTAGTTCCCTCATGCAGATAGTTTCGAAAGACTAGCATCTGGTGCTGCATTTTTTTTCTCCCCCTCATTTCCACCAGCACAGTCTGAGGGAGCCACTCCTTCCATTTGCCGGGTTTCTAAAGGTTTTGTAGTCAACCTTTTTTCTAACAAACTAACAATGATTTAGTTTATCCAATCTCTACTAATCTAATATATTGACAAGATCCTCTCAATCATTTTTATCTGCTTACTGCTCTTCCTTAGTCTTTTTCTGTGTCAAAATTGTCATTAAAGCCCTGGAGACTTTCAGATAGTAATGTTTTTTTTTTATTATTTTTATCATGAGTGTATGTATAAGTATTTTTAATTTGATCAAAATTTAAGATTGAGATATCTAAATCTGTATATACTGTAACTTTATTTATTTTTTTATTATTGTTTAAATTTCAGTTTAGATAGTAATAGAGCAGTTCAGTCAGACTCCATTGTCTTCTGTCGAGATTGGTTTAAAAGTTGAGAAACCCCAGAAGTGAACGCTGTCCTGACAGTCTCTTTGTTCTTTTACAGTCTTTAGAGAAGTCGACTCCTTCCTTGCGCAACGGCAATCTGAGTGTCCTAAAGCAGCTCTGGGAACAACCAGCCGAAACGCCTACATCTCCAGAACCCCAAACACACTCCAGACAGCAGGAGAACCATCAGCGACAGCCTTTAGATCGCAGTCTTAACACCTCACTGGAGTCCACGGACGGCCAACTTGTTGACGGCACAGAGACCCAGTTGTTGAGCGACAGTGACCAGGCGATGGAGAAGTGGACGCAAAGAGATGTGCCCATCGAAAGGCCCACAGTGCCTCTCAACAGTCTGAAGATGATGTTTGAGAAAGGCGAGACCTCTCACAACAATGTAAGTACAAATAATGATCTAAACTGGACTTCTAGGCAGTTTAGTAGATAACAGTACGTGTGTGTGTGTGTGTGTGTGTGTGCGTATGTGTGCAGTTTAAAAGGGCGTGTGCAATTTAAAAGCCTGACCCCTTAACTTTTTTCCTCTATTTTTAACTCTATTTTTTCCATCGTACAAATGTTAACTGAGACTTCTTATAATAAATAATCAGTATATTAGAATGATCAGCTTTGATCACAGGAATAAATGAGACTTTAAAATTTAGAAAACGCTTTATAATATTTCAGAATATTACGGTTTTTGATCAATTAATGGCATCTTTGGTGAGCGCAAGAGACTTGTTTTAAAAATATTACCAACTCCGATCTTCATTTTGAAGGGTTGTATAATTTCTGAATGGCCTGTTTTTGCAGATTGGTTCACGTTTATAAATGTTCAGATCGGACTTGGAGGATGTTTTGCTTTGTGACTCATGTAATACAATACAGTAGTATGTCTACACATATGTCCCCTTAAAGGGTTAGTTCACCCAAAAATAAAAATTATGTCATTAAAAACTCACCCTAATGTCGTTCCAAAACTGTAAGACCTCCGTTCATCTTCGGAACACAGTTTAAGATATTTTAGGTTTAGTCCAAGAGCTTTCTCTTCCTCCATTGAAAATGTATGTACAGTCTACTGTACTGGTTTGCATCGGTTTTCGGATCACCAGTAGTGATGGGAAGTTCAATTCTTTTCTGCGAACCAGTTCTTCTGGACAGTTTGATTCAATAAACTGGTTAAAGAAAATTGTTCACCGGTTCTTATGCGCTCGATGTAATGACGTCATTGGCGATGATTGCCCTTGATTCAAGCCTTCGGTTTACCCGCGCTCATAACATTAGCAACAGAATCAGTTCAGAATCAATCACCAAAAGAATCAGTTCGGTTCAGATGCTCTGTGCGTCAGTCTGCTTCACACTGAATCACGCATGCGCAGTATCATCAGCTCCTCGGTTCTCGAATCGGACGCATCTGACAGAAACGGTTGTCAGTTCAGTGTACTGGTGATCTGAAAACCGATGCAACCGGTTCTTGACTCGAGAACGAGTCAATCTTTTGTTCGTTATCTGGCTCGGCTCTGTGTTCATCTTCAATTCTCTCTTCACAGAAGTTCAGTCAGTGTAATGTTTGAGTAAATTAATTACTCCGGGATATTGGTTTGTTTGAACTCAGAGTGAGTGTCAGCCACATTAAAAAAGTTAACAGCTTAAGTCATTTGTGGATTAATGCGTATTGGAGACGCGAACCGTTTAAAACGATTCAGTTCGATTTGGTGAACTGGTACAAGGAGAACCAGTTAAATCGAATGATACGTTCGAGAACCGGACATCATTACACTGCAGTGTTGTAAACGCCATCATAACAGACCCGGAAGAGAAGACTATGCTGAATAAAGTTTTAGTTTTTGTTATTTTTTTGACCAAAATGTATTTTCAATTCTTCAACAAACTCTAACTGACCCTCTGATGTCACATGGACTACTTTGATGATGTTTTTCTTACCTTTCTGGACATGGACAGTATACCGTACACACAGCTTCAATGGAGGGACTGAGAGCTCTCGGACTAAATCTAAAATATCTTAAACTGTGTTCCAAAGATAAACTGAGGTCTTATAGGTTTGGAACGACATGAGGGCGAGTCATTAATGCCATAATTTTCACTTTTGGGTGAACTAACCCTTTAAAGTATAGCTGGATATCTGCTTGTATTCAAACCATTCAAGAGACTGGTCATGCTGCGAGTCACATGGTCTGTGGTCATGAAGACACCAGTGTGCTTCTCCAGTCTCCCTCTGAGCTCTAAGCTTGTTTCTGTAGGTTCACTGCTCTGAAACAGTCTGTAGGATGACTATTGTTAACTTGTGTTCTGTATCCTTGCATTAAATGTAAGCGCTGCTTGCTAATTCTAGCATTACTTCTCCTATTGTTCATACTTGGAGTTAGAAAACCAAAAAACAAAAGCGTTCTAACGTTGTTGTATTAAATTTTGTCAGAAGATGTGGAAGCCTAGTTATACTAAAGCTACTTTTGAAACAAGATCCACTGATTTGAATTTCTGATCTATTGCTCTCTGCTAGTCTGTGTGCTTGAAGGTGACAGGAACATTCTTGTGGCGTCCTTTTAGTCGTGCCTCGTCATTTTTCTCAAAGGTTATGTGTTCAAAATGTACTGGGATTTCACCGTACACAATGGTGTCTCTTGTTTGTTCCATGGACTGCAAAGGGAGTCATGCCCAACATTTTATCTGCAAAAGAGTTAGCGTGGGTGGAGGGGAGGTTAAGACTGAAACCAAAAGCATTTTTTCCCATTGTAGCATCACCACTGCATCACTACTGGTTCAAAACATCCCAGCAAGCAATGAACTTAGAACTACACCATAGTTAGTGGTTCTTGTAAAGGCAAATATCAATGTTTCCTATTGGGGTTAGAGACTTTTTCCCATCCCTAATCCAAACTTTCATTTAGTTGTGAATAGTTGAGTCCAACCAGACATTTCATGGAAACAAAATGACTCAATAGAACACTAGACGCTCATTCGGTTTCGATTTCACTTCAGCTCACACAATGACCTGGAGTTAATTTGCTGTGCTTTTTTCCCCGACATTTTCAACTTGGTAGTGACACTGATGAATATTTAAAATTCATTCTTTAAGCTAAGCTCCAACTCCTCACCCTCTCAAAAGACATTTCCATCATTAAACAGGGTTGAGGTTGCTGGGGGCTGATGTCCACAAGCTCTCCGCCCCTGTCAAAGCCAAAGCTCTCTCCTCTAACCTGAGGGATGGTCAAGAGGGAGAGACAATGACTGAAATCATTTGAATTCATCATCCAGCTCCTCCAGCAGTTTTTATTTCTTTTTAAATCTGCTGCAGAGATTTTCTTAATGAATGTCGCTGGATATTGAATTTGGGTTACTTTGAGAGCTGAACGGAGTAATGAACCGCTGAGAAACGCAGCTTATTAAAGAGAAGTTCCAGATATGACTATGTAATGATGTGCAGAGTCTGAAGGGTGGACGCATTTCATAAGAATCTAGACTTTCGCAAATGTTTTACCATCCAGTGTGCATCACTGTACAGTTTTTAATTTCATTATTTTCCTATTTTGTGGGAATAATAATAATAAATTAATAATATATAATATATATATATATATATGAGTATTTTTATATACACACACACACACAGGTGTATATATTAGTTAACTAAACTACATGAACTAAATTAATACTGAAATAAAAACTAGACTAGACTAAAAATGACTAAACCAAAAATGACACCACAAATTAAAAAAACTGAAAATTAGAAATAATTTTTTTTATATATGTATGTATATGTGTTTTGTCAATAATAATTATAGATGATGATGATAATAATAATACAAAATAACACTAACTAAAACTGAAATTGTATAAAAACTTGACAATAATAAAATTAGTAAAACTTTAGCTAAAATTTACATTTAAATTGACAATTTTAAATTATATATTTTATACTGATTTTAAATTTATAAAATAAAATAGTATCTTAATTATGCTAGAATAGTAGAATAATAATAAAGTAATAATAAAAATCAGTATCTAAATATTGATAAAATATTGCATATTCCTAAAATATTTAAAAATATCTTCCTTCTTTCCACTTTATTTCAAGTATTAAATGAAATGAAAGTGTACTGATTTTTTTTTTTTTTTAATAATAGATATAGTATGTGCACTGTATATATTTTATCTTGTCAGATTTTATCCTCTGATAACACAAGGACACTCTTCATGTCTGGCAGGCCGTGGCTCAGATGTTCCCATCTTTTGTGTGCTTTGGATTAATAGAGGGTCTTTTGTCTGGGCTGATGCCCCCTATGTCTGCGCTGCCTTTGCCTTTTGTATTGTGTTTATGTCCCGCTCCCCTGGTGTCTGCACACCAGCCTGGAGACGCTGCACTGATGCCTGGCCGGCTGGTTCCCCCACAGCCGTGCTGATGGCTAATCCACAATTGGGGGGTGGGCTGGTCTCAGCCCCCTTGTTGGATTTAGAGGTTGAAGCAGCTGCCTAACCCACCCCACCCTCTCAGCCCTCCCCCTTTCCATCCCTCCCGCTGCTGCCAGCAAAACACTGGCATGCTCACCGTCTCTAATCTGCTCTCAGAGCACTGCCGGGCTTTAGGCAGACAGACTCGGCTCTGGAAATCTCCAGGAATCACGGCGGAGCGTCCGTTGTTGTCTGTCAGATCTTAAAAAGGTAAGAGATGTGGCTTTCAGATCGATACAGTTGTTGTTACATGTGGAAACTCTCTGTTGGGTGGGATGATGTCAGTTTTAGTTCCTGCCGTGCTGCTTTCCTGAGAACAATGACAATGGATCCAGCAGACTTTTTGGAGGATGTGTTTTGTCCTGGGATTGACTGCACTGTTGTAGGACTATATTTGCTAGGCACTTGAAAAGTACATGTTTTTGTGTCATTTTCTGAAACAAAACCTGTAATATCACTATATAAAGAAATACATTTTCCTTCCAATTTAATTGATAGTTTTATTATATAAAATTATTGTAAGCAAGCAGGAACAGATGTCGAACTTTAGAAATGTTGCCTGTGATTTGAATGAATAATTTATGGAAAAGTTTACGGATCAAACATTGTGACAAGCATTTCACCTCGTACAATTCAGCCACATCAACAGGGTCTCAAACTGGGGTTTATGTTGAGGGTTTAGTAACAGGGTCTGTTCTGGTCTCCATGTGTCTCAGTCCGTGGGTGTAGAATTGCATGAGAGCCGTTGTGTGTGTGTGTGTGCTGGTGGTGAAGCCAGACGCTGGTGTCTGTCCACGGCGCTCTCGGAGCTCATTAGAGGATTATTGATGCCAGTGGAGGAGCTGGCCGGCCAGAGGAGGAGACGTGTTTAAACACTGCTGTCATGGCTTTAAATGTCTCTTATCACTTTGCTAATTAGTGCTGTTTGCTAAAGAATTACTTTACCTCACGGGTCGGGGGTTTTCAACAAACCCCTTAAAATGAATGTTAAACTTTGGGGTGTAATTTCATCCTGCACTGAATAATGGGTAGCACTTTATTTTACAGTCCTGTTCCCCATGTAAATACTATGTACTTATTATAGTAATTACAATAACTATGTAATAACTAGGTACTAACCCTGAACCTACCCCTAAACCTAACCCTACCCCGTGTAGTTACCTTGTATTACCAGAACTTTCTTAGATAAATACACTATAAGTACATGTAAGTACAATAAAGTGCAAGCGAATAATGTCTAATATGAAGATATTTGTATCCATTTATTTTTTGCTGGCCAACATGAAAAAAAAAAATCCTAGAGACTTAACTGGAAGGAAGAACTCTGGTGTTGCCAAATCCTCTGTTTCCCTGCAGAACTGGGATACTTTCATAATGTTGCTCCAGGGCTTTTTTCTGAGTTAAAGTGAAATCATCAACCCGGGGGTGAATTTCCCAAAAGCATCGTTAGATAAATATAGTTATAAGTTCCTTTGACCTTTATTGGTAACGATGGAGCTTGTGACCGTAAGTGCTTTTGAGAAACGCACACCAGAACATCATTTCTGACGGAGAGGAACCCCCGGCCAGAACACAATTTTGCTAGTCCGTTTTTCCTGAAACAATCATAATGCTGAATCTGCTATATTTGTCTTACAAACAAACTGGACTGGAGAGTAGATTAACATAGGTGGATTTGAACTTGAAAAATGATGTGTATTGACGTCTTTCTGTGGTTTAAACAAGATATCTTCTGATGTTCATTCATGTTTATTTCATGCTATAACTAGTATAAAGGAAGAGATGATCGGCTCACATGCCGCTTGAACTGAGGAGCTACAGCTATCTATTACAATTAAAACATTTAAAAGCCACAATTTTATTTATTGTTTGAATATCTTAAAAAAAATGCCACGTTTGAAAGCCGAGACTTGGTTTCATAACCACAGTACTGTGAGAGTGGCATGGCTTGTCAGACTTTGCAATAGTAATGAAGGGGGGCAGGTCTTTACAAAGGATAAAATGGGTTGGTTTTGTTACACAGACCTGGCAATCCTGAAGGACTCGAGCCATATCTAGATACCAGAATGTCATAGAGATTTAAATGTGGGGTAAAAAAAAAACACCCAGCAACTCTTTACCTTAGCAGCCACTCAGTGACACCTTTGCAACCATCTGGAAGACCTTAGCAGCCACATACCAACATTCTAAAATCCATTCAGAACACCTTAACCACCACATAAGAAATACCCTAGCAACCATTTTTAGCAATGCCTTAGCAACCACCCAGATCACTTAATGAACTCCTAGCAACTGCAACATGCAACACCTTAGCAACTGCACATTAACATCATGGCAACCACCCAGAATACTCTAACTACCATCTAGCAATGCTTTAGCAACTCTCCAGTCCCTAGCAGCCACGAGGACGTGATAGTAAGAGAAACTGGATATTTGTGAGGAGAGAATGGAAATGAGATCAAATTTGCATCTGGTCTGACTTTAAAGTCTATGAAATGACATTTCATTCTGAACTGCTTTACATTCTAGTTGTAAAATGGGTGTCAAATGGCTAGTCAGATTTACTTGAAGGACTTCTTAATGCTCTCTTTGTCTTTGGTTCTGTGCTTAGCACTCTTCATTAACACAGGTTTCTTTGTCTGTTTAGGTGTCCAGAGAGCCTGGGAAAACAGAAGAGCGTGGATCCGAGAACATGGAAGATAAAGGTACAGAATCAAATGTGGCACTAAATGCACACACCAGTCTTGCACAATATGTTTTCAGTTACATGATCTCACATCTTGAACTTCCCGCTTCCTTTTCGCAACACCGTGGAAAGTGCTGATGGCAGTTCTGTGGAAATTCCTGTTTCCCATTCCCACTTTGACCTTGTGGCACACATACTTTTTTTACCATTGTATTTCATCGAGTTATCAGAGACCTTACTGACTAATCTGGCTCTCTTTCTTCCGTTTTTCACAGAAAGCCTTGACTCTGGAGTCAAAACAGAGTCCACCCCTCTCAGGGACCGCATGGCCATGTACCACGCAGCTGTGACTAAGCACGATTTCCCTTCCTCCCCCACTGTGAGTGACAACCCCTCCACCCCCTTCACCATAAACACTGCCTCCGTTACTATCACTCCGTATGATTTCATCACATGCAAATATTGTCTTTCTGCTGACTTGATACTATTTGCATCTGGTTTGAAGGGATAGTTCCTCCCAAATTGAGAAGTCTGTCATCATTTAATCGTGTTGTTCCAAACCCGTGCTTTTTCCAATTAAAAATGAAACTTTTAAGTCGCTGAAAATCCCCAAGAATCTTGCCCGAGGCCTTAGATCTTTTCGAGTTATCTCCAATTTGTGAATGAAAAGAATGAATCCATTCATAAAACCCACCTTAATGATTAATGCATTGATTATGGTTCATTCAGACTTCAGGACCATCCGAGAATAATGACATACATTTTGGCCAGCTGAGTCGTATAAGACCATTTTCTAAAGTTTTATGTCTTCGGGCCTCATCCATCGCATTTGCATGAGAAAACAGCAAAAAGCAATCAGTTGAAAAAGTTATTTTGTGTTGCATCTTACAGTTTTGGATTGAAATGCCTTCCGGATCATAAAATGATAATAGAATGCTCATTTTAGTGTGAATTGTTTCTTTAAGGGAGCACATGAACAAAGATAACCTTTTCACTTTTTGTGTTCCTGTTTCAAGCAGAGTGAGCCAGCAGACAATGAAGTCCGCAGTCACAGTGGGAAGCAGAAGGAAAATGTGCCGCCACTGTCTCCTGATGTGGTAAGAACTGATAAAAAGAAATTCTCTGACTGAACAGACCCTGATTGTTTTTGTTAATGTACTGTATGATACTGGCATTAGAGTGTACATGCACATTGTTTGGCTTCTTATTCATTCATCGAACCACTCGCCCCACATCTGACTTTCTTTTTTGGGCTAACATCATGAATCCCTTTGATTTTTTTTCAAAATGACTCCAATCTTCCTCCTGCTTTTCATGATGCAGTCAATTCCGATGCATTTATTTTTGTAGAATATCTGGTTTTAGTCAGATGTCACATTATGAAAGCAGAATGGGTTACAAATGAGGTTAACTAATTTTACACAACTGATTATTATTTTTATTATTATTGATTAGTAATGTTTCTGGCACTGTAGACTTACTAGGTCTCTTTCTATCTGCAGGGCTCTGAATCCAACACTTTGAAAAGTCCCAGTTCAGACAGGAATGGTGAGTCTCTTGCAACCATACTAACATACAAATCATGAGCAAATTTTCTACTTGTTATTAATCTAGGTTGAACTGTATTGCAAGTATTTTGACAAATAGTGAGACTGATAATGCTTTATTTTATGACTAAACTCAGTGTTTTATCAAATAGATGCACTGTTAGTCACTTGGAAGTCAGCGCCCTCTAGAGATAGTTTTGCTGAACCTCTAACTCTCGTCTCTAATTTTACAGGCACCGTTATGAGTCCTGAACAAAACCAACCTAAAACTGTTAGGGTGAGTATTCAAACAATATTAGCTTTTATTTGTATCTTTTAGTTCGGTGACACAGTTTTATCTCTGTATTTTTCCTAAAACATTTGTATGTGTTGTTGTAGATGTTCCGTTTGCCTGTCCGTGAAACCTGCATCATGTGCCTTAAGACTGTGTACCCGCTAGAGAAACTTGTAGCGAATCAGCAGATTTACCACAACAGCTGCTTCCGCTGTGCCTACTGCAACACTAAACTCAGGTGAGGACGAGACTCCACCATGGCCTGCTCCTGTACTGAAACACTTGATGTGGGCAGAAGCAGGCACAAGACTGTAGGGTGTCCTATTCGTCAGTTTATGATCATACGTTTGCTCACCCCATGCATAGCCAGTGTTACTTGTGAAGTTTTTGTCCACTGACAAAAATATATGCTTAGTCAATATTTTTTTATATATTAGTCATTTTTTTGTTTTTTATTGACATCTAATTTTACTGTTAAGACTTTTATTTTTTTTAAACTACCGCACATATTGTCTTTTGAAATAACAGAGTATACTACTGAGGTTCAATCCATAAAGAATTCACAAGGAATAAGGAAAACTTTTGAAACTATATACTTATATTGGCCACGTCCACCTCAGCAGAATACGGTTGTCAGTTCTGTATTTGAGTGCTTTATAATAAGTTCACACGTGTCGATTATTTACAATAATACAAACCGTCAATAGTAAAAAAAATAAATAATAATAATAATTCAGTAAAATAGTTTCGCAGCTGAAAAGCTAGATGTATGGAAAATGCAGTGGAAGGTTTATGATGTTTATGAGGAAGAAATGAGTTCAACAAAAGATTTCGGGATGAAAACATGACAAAAAACAATCATTTTAAATGTGGTTTATTGACTGAATAATTATTACGACAGAAAACACTGTAAATGTTTTCAGTGATTATGAAATGTGTGTTTGCTGGGGTGGTAACATTTTATAGGCCTATCGATAAAGAAAGTATTGTTTTGGCTATGTCACGATAAGGGGTCACGTTAGGCTAAATCTGGCCCTGGATATAGGCTAAGCCTTTTATCATTTGAAGGTTTCAAATCCATTCAATGTCGACGTCCACAGGAACGGCTCCTGCAAGTTTTGTGATTTGTGTTATATTTATATGATGAATTGAATAGCCAGCTAGAAAAGCGATTCAGTTTATCGCGAGCTGCTCGTGCCAGTTTTTTGTTCTGTGAGTGCGCGGGACTCAACGCTCCGTTTCTTCAGTCAGAACAACAAAACAACAGTCTGTTAATTTAAATTTGACTAACTTCTCATTATGCCAACTGTGATAAACTTTAACAAATAGGCCTACTTATTGATTCTTAGATATTTCATATGGTTACACAGGTGACATTCATGGTTTGCGCAAGAGAATAAAAAGGTTTGGGTTGTTTCGTCACACATTTAGCCAGTATGAATAGATTATTATTATTTTTTTTCTGTTGTAAAATGAGTGCATGTCATGTGGCATTTTTCCTGTTATATTTTCCTACTACCGTCTTGTTTAAAAAAAAAATATTAAAATGATCTGGGGTGCTATTTACGACATGATGTGTGTATTTAAATGATATTAAAGTTAGTTTGTTTCTAATCCCTCATTATGTTTTGCTGCCCTCTTTTGGTCAGTCTGGTGAACTACGCCTCTTTGCACAACAACGTCTACTGCAAGCCGCACTTCTGCCAGCTGTTTAAGGCCAAGGGCAACTATGATGAGGGTTTCGGCCACCGACCCCACAAAGAGCTTTGGGAGGTGCGAGGAGAAGGAGCTGAGGAGCAAATTAAACTGTCACCCCAAGAAACCACCTCCAGCCCAACTGTAGAGCAGTCTCCGCTGGTAAAAGTTAACGTGCTTGCAGCCACTTTAGAGACCCGAACCCAGGCCAACTCTGAGAGGATGGAGAAGCCAGTGGAGACAGGACGACTCAAGATCTCCTGGCCTCCACAGTCTGAAGGGGATGAGAGTGCAACCCAAGTGTGTGGATCTGCAGACAGCAGTGGCATCAAACCCATCCGCCCGAAATGGCCTCCAGAGGGCGACGCAGTATCAAGCAACTCAGACCAATCTGATCTCCCAAAGATTCGCAGGAGCGTCTCACTCAAGGAGAGAAGCAAGCCATTTTCCATCTTCAGCTCCCCGCCGGTCACCCAACCCAGCAAGATTAGCCAAAGATCTCCTTCAACTGAGAAGCCAAGCTCGGAGGAGGAAATGTCACCCGTTTCCTCCACCACCGACACGGTGATCTCTTCCGAGGACTTGACCGAACACAACCTATCAGAAGAGGAGGAACAAGGTGAAACCGAAGCCAAGGAGGAACACGATGAGGAAAAGATGGAACAGGAGGAGAAAGTGGAAGCACAAGAAGAGGAGCTATCCTCTCTAAAATGCAGCTCACTAGACAACAGTCCTTCATCGTCGCCCGAGAGCGAGTCTGGGCTGGATCCCGAGGAGAACCAGGCCTCACAAGATGTGGGTTTTTGGGATGAAGAAGAACCCGGAGAAGACCGAGCTGATGTCTCTGTGGAGGACCTCATTAAGAGGAACCGTCATTATTATGATGAGGAAGAGGATGATGTGGTCTGAGTTCTAGATTAGATGTCCATGAACTTTCATTTCCCAGAAGCACCAGCATATTTTCATGTAGTCTCCTGTTCGTGGGTCTTTATCTGTCTTTTGTGCAATTTCATGTTTTCAGCTTCTACATGTGCCTATAAACATAAATGAACTAAAAACCCAGTAGTTGGCAGGTTACTCACAAGGTTTCTCTAGTCTAGAAGATACACTAGAGCTCTTACTGTCTCTTCAAGCCTAGTTTTATGTCATTTTAATTAGGACTTTTTCTGTTTTATATATCAATAGGCTGGAATATTTTATTCCGCTGCTGTTCGTTTTCAGAAAAGTTGCATCTTTAAATGAAAAAAAAGAAACTAATAAGGCCAATCTTACGGTTCAATTTAAGCACCCATCTTTTTTTTCTCACACAAGTGGTCTATCACTACTGTAATGCACTTGGATGTACTTTAAAGGTTAAACACCCCTGGCTGTATCACATTAAATAGCATTGGCAACCTTTGAATGTTTTAGTTTACTGCAAAATTGTATTATTTAACTATTTTAAATGTCACCTTTTTATCATAGGACCAAAATATCTTGGAATACTTTTGTTTCAAATAAATTTACTATTACAAAATCTGGAGTGAGAGTATAATTTTTCTGCAGATGTACTTATTATATTACACAGAGTGTTTTCCCACTGGACACAATTTGACAACTCAAAATTTTCAGTGATTTGCTATCATTATTAGTATGAACCAAAGCGATCTCATTAACACATAATAATAACAGACGGTCTAAATATTATTTGTATGAATATGGTAGCTGTATCTATTTTGAGCTGAGACAGACATCATCAGTGGGGAAAACCTCAATTTAAATGTCTCTGGTCATGTTTCTTTACACCAAGTAAAAATGTGCACACAAAGCCAAAACAGTCTCTAATTCATTTCTAGTTGACAATTATACATAAAATACATCAACTTCTTTATACCCTTCAATCAGCAAGCCTAATTTCAATTACTCATGTAACTGGGAGGATTCAAAGGGTTAATGCTTTTTTTTTTTTTTTTTTTTAAATCGCATCCCTGGAGGTATAAAATGTATGAAAAGGAATTTGACTGCAAGCCCAAGTACAGTTTGTGTGGAAACAACCGTTTCTTTATTATGTACACATTAGCAAAAGAGTGCATGCTACAATTAGAGCAGCACATCAACATCTTCAACACAAGTCTCCATTTAGTAAGACTGTGTGAAAGCAAAACGATCATCGCCCATTTATACGCCAAGCAACCACATTCCAGTGGAGGAATTCAGATGATCTTGGAGAGGACAACCGCTTGGCTTTTTGCATAAGCTTAACTGATAGAGGTATTTGGTTTTGGCTTCCCTGTTCTGTCAATTTATGTCTGGAACACAAGCAATTCTTTATGTTAAATGATCTGATCTGGAATATTCATTTTACCACTAAATGGAAAGGCTTTAGTAGACGGTCCACCCATTCTTCTCTTTATATTGAAAAATGTATTTTCATTTAATGTAGCAAGAAAATAGTCTATGTTAAACAAGAAGGGTGTAATAAATCATTGAGGAACTTTCAGATGAATAAATCGAAGCTCCTTTTTCATTGATGCAGGTGCTTTGAAACCCCATGCATCCTGTCAAATATGACTATGGCTATATTCAGAACAGCATTCTATTCTTACTATTTCTGCAGTATACTGTTCATAGCATTAACATTTATGCATAGAAATGGCAAAATGTGCATAATGCACTAGGATTTCCCACAATGCATTGCACTTAACATAAGAACGGCCAGAATGGCCACCCTAACTTTATACAATTGCACTGCAATTTTAAAACAAGTTATATTTTGATCCAATTTTGTGTAAGAAATAAAAACATAAAAAAACTGAATTTCACTCTCTGCATTCAAGATGTTGAGATAATATAAATTACCATTGCATTTAATATGAAAGTCCGATTCTGCCAAGTGATAAAAAAATAGGATAAAAAAAAATAGTGACTTTTTGTCTCAATATTAGGGAAAAAAAACTTTTCAATGCTGACTTTCTCTTTCAAAAATATTCTGACTTCTCTTAATTATATTTTCCACCATGGAATTAAAATTTGAGGAAGGTAATTGAGATTTTCAATTTCTTTTTTGCTCCTTCCAAAGAATAAAAAAATGAATGAGGTCATTTTTTTATCTCACTATTTTTTTTTTTTTTTTTTTTTTTTTTTTTTTTTTAATGTGAGTTTCTATATCGCAACTGACCTGCTATTCTTAAAAAAAAAAAAATCCCAAGTTTTTTTAATCCCATTGTCAAAACAAGCTTCCAATATTTTGGACAATAATTTTTTTTAGACATACAGTATACACTGTGCAGTTTGCAGTAAGCTAGTATCTCATTCTGAACATAACCAACAGATTTAACTTAAGAAACTAAATGATGGCAATATAGAGTAACATTTAATATCATTAAAAGTCTTTGTTTATAAGACATGTTGGAGGAGAAATATTCAACATTTAATTTGGCAAAGTACGTCATATGAAACGGTTTTGTTCCATATGTGATATGTAACAGGACAGAAGAGGAAGTGCATTATTGCATCAGCGAGGTGTTGAGAAGTCTAGAGCGCAGCATCAGTGCCGCTCTCCCGTCGGACTATCCTCTTAAGTTGATACGTCTCTAAAGTGCTTGTAGCATTTGTGAACCAGACCAGCTCACATTACAGTGAACAATTCCTGAATAAACAGCGCTAGGTTTTCTGACTCCCCCTGAAATATCTGAGAAAATGTCCACAAACTGTTGTCAAACTCTACATTTACAGAAAAGACTGAACTAAATAAACATAACTGATTTAAAATGCATTCATCAATTACTCCATGCTATCCACTGACAAACACTTCAACCGCTCAGTTTCAGACAGAAATAATAACAATAAAAAAAATGGCACTTTTTAAATGAAATTCAAAATGAATCATAAGAAAAATAACCGTAATATGCTTTCAACACCTTCACAAGTCATTTGTGAGAGGGAGTGCTTGTGGAAAACTGTGAAGTTATTTTTAACATTATTATATGTATTTGTCATTTATTTATAATCATTGACACCCTCATGCCATCTCTTTAAGTTTCTCTAGGGTGTCAAGTTATTAATTAATATCATGATTGATTTTTGCTAAATAAATGTTTGTATAGCAGCCAATACATCAATTTACATATATACATTAAAAATATATAATTTAATATTTCCATACATTATTTTGACGCCCAATATTAACCATTTTCATGCCACAAGCCCCTCTACATGTGGTCTCACAGTACACCGATTGAAGCTGAGGTGATCGCTGTCGAAGAAACATGCACTGGAGTGTTAGACGTGTCAAACTTGCATTTTGAAGTGCCTTGAAATGTACAAAAGATAACTGAAATCTCAGCATAATTTTTTGGTCTTTCCCATCCGCCCGTAGCTTTATCCGCTGAGAGGATGGAGGTCCACCTTCACCTTTTCTCCGCTGCTGAGCATCCCGATACTGGGGTAAAATCCTCCGTCCGGGACAACCACTTCCCTCCTGCCGATAATCTTGCCGTTCCGGGTGAAGAACACCTAGATGAGCACAGAGGGGCGACAGTGAGTCAGCATTTCCACAGCTGGAGAGGGAAGAGAGTGAGTCAGCATTTCCAAAGCTACAGGGCTGAGACTGGGCGTCTGACGGTCCTGCTACACGCTAGTTCCAAAACTCTTCGGGACACATGATGAGCACAAGAAAACACTTGGCAAACATCTTGTTTTTCTTTTATATTTCAAATTCATCTTGACTGCATCTGGGATATCCTGTACCCTCAAGAAGACGGCTCTTATGAGATATGGAGCTTATTCATATTGTTCATAAGTGTGGAAGCGAGCATCTTAACTCTCGCCCAGTGTGCGAAAACAAACAGCACTGTGGTTAAGCCATCGTGTCGAGTCGACAGTCAGAAACTCGCTGATTACAGAGTCGGGCTGTGCGATTTTTGGCATGGAAGGCTCTTGATAGTATAACATCCCGCTGGGAGACCTCAATGCATTAATCTTCTGCAAGCTTAAAACATTTGACTTGATGAATGACCGACTCCAACCGGCTTAAAAACAACAAATAAGGATGATTCATTTGTTTAGCTGTCAGAACTGAGGCTTTTAGCACTTCAGTAGAAGTAACAAGTCTCCATATTTATTTGATTAAAAACCCAGTGAAAGTAATATAATAACATTACATGATATATTATTACAATCGAGTGGTTTTCGGTTTCAAAATATTTAAATGTAATTTATTCCTATTATGTTAAATCTGAATCTGCCATTACAATAAATCTAATCGTTTATATAATGAAAACATTTCCAAAAACACTCACCATAACCTTTAGGCCCTCGTGTTCTTGTTCTGGATCATCTCCCTCTTCCTCGTCTTCATCGTTCAAATACAGTAAATTTTCGACACGCCCCTGCTTTGGTTGGACATCAGCAGCATCCCAGTCGTCCATCTCATCTGACAGAGAAACCAGACTGAGCTGGATGCTCATCTAAAAACTTGGCCTACAGTCCTGACAAGTATGCTAAATTGATCAAAGTATGTATTTTCAAGTATGCATAGGCAGTTATGTTGTTACCTTCACCGTCCAGCACATAGTCCCGAGGAAACATTATTCCACAGCCCATGATGTCCCCTTCAAAACAGCGAGGGCCAAACTGGTCTCCTACTCCACTTCCATGGAAGATCTTCCCATCATCTATGAGCAGATATGATGGACAGTTCAAATGCAGCTACTTTCATTAATAAACCATGATTTTACATAGTAACAGAAAAAAACTGGACTAGTGTGTATATTTATTTACACTACCATCCAAAAGTTCGGAGTTGGTAGATTTTTTAAGAAATAAATACTTGTATTCAGGAAAAATGCATTAAATTGCATTAAAGTCCTGAAAAAAAAGTATTATGATTTCTAAAAAAATATGAAGCAGCACAAACAAAGGTTTTCTGAGCCGCAAATCATAATATTAGAATGATTTTTGAAGGATCGTGTGACACTGAAGTAATGATGCTGAAACTTCAGCTTTGCATTACAGGAATAATCAATGTGCTAAAATATAATAAAATAGAAAACAGTTATTTTAAATTGTTGTTTCTGTTCTGTTTTCGCTGAGCATAAGTGACTTCTTTAAAAAACATTTACAAAAATTCTTACCAACCCCAAACCTTTGACAGGTAGTGTACCATGTGTAAAATACAGTTATATTTATCATATTTGGAAAGTATGATAAAAAAGAAACCTATTTTTTCAAATGTAACACATTTTAATGAAACAAAAGACATGGCAACAAAAAAACACCATGGTATTACTATTTCTTTTTTTATCTTTTCGTACCTTTCATACAGAAAAGCCCTGGTAAACAGGTATCATTATGGTCACACGTATGTATGGAGGTGCTCTATTAATTTAGGTGCTACCTCCACCTGAGACGTCATCTGCTGGTGTCGCTGTTGGACAGTATCACCACAGGCAAAATGGCTGATTTACTCAGTGTTTGATTTCAGATTTCAGAATATTTGTTTCTGTATATCGTCTCATTATCTTTTTAAAGGCTGGCCCATTTACACTAAATGATGGAGGTGAAAACTAATCATCTGGAGGAATTTTAGGACATAAAGCAGAAATGCTAAAGTTAGCGCTGTCAAGACCTGACGTGAACCTAAGCACTAATGCTGCATTCCTCACACATTTGCTCTTAATGATCCAGAGAAGTCTTGTACTCTTCATCCAGAAACTGACAGGATGAAAGGAGATGTGCTTTCATGCCTCTGTACGACTCTTTCTCCTAAATCGAAGTTCTCCTTATATAAGGAGATAACAAAACCAAGAGAAAACAACAATCAAGAGCAAGTGAAAGAAAAACACGGAAAGGTAGCCTGCAGACAAAAAACCCTCTTGCAGTGTGTGGCTGGTAAATATTTGTGGAGTTGTCATGGGACCCGTTCCCAGCTCAGGATACTGTTTAAACAATCCCTATCTGAACATGCGGAGGGAGACGAAGACACTGTATCATTATGATTCCCATGTGGGCCTCTGTCCCAACACCACACTCTGCAAAACCACGACCGCTGTGGGAGAGGAAGGCGACTAAAAATAAGGTTCGGGCACGCGCTCTCTGAGCCTGCTGGAGAGCTTTTAGGCCCTCTGGCACCCGAGCCGACAGGAAACGGTACACCGGAGTGCAGAGAGGGCTTTCCTCGAATGTCAGAGCCGTTCTCTGGAAAAGATTGGGAACGCAGACTTGCTTCCGCAAACAAGAAGGGCACTTTAAGAACCTGGCGGCTAAGAACGGAAAAGCGATTTGCTCGTTCGTGTCATCAACATTTTCAAGTAAGAGTCACGTACCCCGTTAAAACTAACAAGACTGAAAATAGTGATTTGGGGAGAAGAGACTCCCTGCCAACTATTTCGACCCACTTGGCACGGTCAGCGGATGAATTAAAGCAAGACTGGGTATTTTATGCTTCTTTCAAACTCCAAATAAATTCATCACCCCGACTTCCAGCGTTATTTCTTCATCAACATGAGATACAAATAGCCTGGCTGTCTTTGGCTGTGATGTGTGTGAGGACGCCGACCCCCAGAGCGACAGATCAGTGGCTGTAACGTGTCTCTACGTGATGACTAACAGGATTATGAGTCATAGATGTGGGCCTCTTATAGATCAGGGCAGGACAATGAGTCATGCCCCCCTGATCTGACCCGCTTCTGTGCCAATGCCAGACCTCCATCAGCGGGTGCCGCAATGAGGCGCGGAAAAGACATGCCCCATAAATGCAGCTCCGCAAAATCTGACAAGAGAGCCTGACACTCCTCGAGGTGCCAAAGACAAACTGCATCGCCCTGATGAGAGTGATGATGTGACGGAATTTTTCACACTCGAGAAGAACACAAGGCCTGGGTGAATTCACTAGCAAATAAACAAACTTCCATCACTTCTGGTGGTGCACTGGAACGAAAATTTGCTTCAATGCAATAATTACTGTCTTGTTATTATCAGTAACATAATATAAATATATATATTTTGAAATATATAAATTAATAAATTAAAGGCAAAACAAATAGAAATACATACATGAAGAAATGTTAAAATGTTTAATTTACTATGACTAGATATACAATATTATATTTTCTCAATTTACCCATCTAAAAAAATTAAACATATATTTTGAAATACATATAAACTTGTAAAACAAGAGAGAAATGGAATTTTAGTATGAATTAGAATTTGTATACATTTTAAAACAGCAAAGATAAAGATTTAACATGTAACAAACAATAATTAATCAATATTTATTTTTCTCTATATATTTCAATATTTATATGTAATATAGAATAAGCTTTGAAATGTGTATATTTAATTGAAATGTAATATTTATTTTTTCATTCATACACGTACACACACACACACACACTAGGGGTGTAACGGTACGCAAAAATCACGGTTCGGTACGTACCTCAGTTTTAAAATCACGGTTCGGTTCATTTTTGGTACAGTAAGGGAAAGAAATGCAAACATTAAACTGCAGGTTGTTTATTACTATACACTTTTTGTTTTAAATACTTTTTAAGAAAATATATCTAAAATAAAAAAAAGAATAAGAAATAAAATACTGCTGCAAAGTTCTCCACTAAATAAAATACTCTCAGTCTCAAACCAATATCATATAATAAAATATAATGAAAAATATAAATAAATAACTATGATTAGAGTGCAGCATTACCAATCCCAGCTTGTAGGCCTGCTTCACCAGAATCGTGCCTGACGCACTGCTGCTGCTGTAGGTGACATAGAGGGAGACCGCCGACAGACCAGGCTCTTGTCTTCATGAAAACAATATCTATACTTCATGTTGAACATAAATATAAAGCCTACTGATAAAGGACACCGTCAACAGTATTGACGGCAAAATAGACTATGTTTGACAGGTGCAATATTTGAAAATCGATAGCTCTAACCTGTTAACATGGGAGCCGAATTAAAAACAGACACACCACGCAGCTGAGGCGCTTGCGCCATGCATCCAGTGTGTCGCCGGCAGGCGGCAAGGAAGTCGAACGGAAGTTGAAGTCGGTCATGTGCCGCCATCTTGTAGCAGAACTTCACTTGCGTTAGCATCCCATTGACCTCCCATTAATTTTGGCGTCACTTTGACAGCGAATAACTTTACATCTGAGGCGTTTAAAGACTCTATTTGTCCATTATTTATTTCTAAAGATACACGACAATGTATAAAGGGCTCCATTACCTTCTATGTTACAATATGGACCCGTAGAAACAGTTTTTGTAAAAATAGGCTAACGATTGCGTTTGTTAGCCTTCCAATCAAGCTCGCCGTCTCTGCAAGATTAACGATGGCAGTTTTCACGCACAGCTACTAGAAGATTTACATCTGTCAGACAGGTTGCTGACGTCATCAAGCTTAGTTTGAGTCTGCGCGTAAGAAACGGAAGTGCTAAAAATAGCTAAAAATGGGCTTCAATTGTCTCAATTGAGTTCCAATGGGGTCGCTGTGTCCATTTATTTTACTGTCTATGGTCGCCGGCCGAATCAGCTGCAGGGCGGGATTTGCGCTGAACGAGGAGACTTCCGCCACTTAATATGTTCTTTTGGAAACACGAAAATTTACTTATATTCCGCGCACAAAATATTGAATTCCGTCATTCGGTACACACATGCACCGTACCGAAAGCCCTGTACCGAAACGGTCCAGTACGAATACACGTACCGTTACACCCCTAACACACATATTACTTTTTAAATAATTAATTCATTTTAAATGCTAATTTAGGCATCATGACAATGTACACTATAAGAATTATATATCGAGATTTCCAAAAGATTATATTTCACGCTGTTATTAAATTAGTGTTTATAAGATTAAGTATAAAGTGAGTCTTAACACTTTTGCGGTCTTCGGTCATTTCTGACGGGAATATTTTACGTTTTGAAATGTTAAAAAATCACAGCTTCATCGGAATGATATGAAATACGGTGACCTTCATGCCATTTGGGGTGTGAACACACAAAAAAATTGAGGGCATGATTTGAACAGTCTAAGTGGGCGTAAAAAAAATAGTAACACTCAGGGTCTTCGGTCAAAAATGACCGTCCATAGGAAATGAATGGGAAATAGACAAAAATACAACAATTGAGAAAATATTTGTGTACACAATCTACAAATCGATCACAAAACTGAAAAAAAGGGCAAAGCAGTGAAGGGATGACACTATAAAACATCAAGAGTGTGATATTGACACATCCAATCACACACAGATGCACACACACACACACACACATACTTACACATAGACACCTATGAACTACTGTGTCTGTAACACAGAGCAAAGTTTTGAGAATGTGAAATCCATTCAATAATTCAGTCATAATGCAGAGAAAATCTAACAGCAGTGAAGGTATGACATAATAATCACAAATAATCACATACACACACACACGCACACACACACCTATGACCTGCTGTCTGTAAAACAGCGATGAGAAGCAAGTGCTGCCTCTTGGGTTTGTCAGTGCACTTAGAAACTCAGACTCGGTCCTTTGCACCATTCTGAGGATTCTTATTTTTTATTTTTTTGCAGGAGCTCTGTGCCACTGAACAATATGTTCAGGTTTGATTGCAATCATAATGCAAAAACTTTAATGCAAATAATGCATGAAATCATTATTTATAACAGAAGAAGTATAAAAAAATATATACAAAAAGTACTCTTTAGAATGTATTAATATATATTCAAGTACACTACTTAATATGAGTAAGCAATTATGTCTAAAAACAATAAGGGAATTCACAAGCCTCTCTATAGATTCCTATACTGGTAATAAGTGGTTGCACCATGCACTTACATGTTTTTCTTTCTTTGCTCTGACCAGGTGGCGCTAAAAAATCTTCAAAAAAATGTATTTGAAAGGCCTAATCTCTGGCCTAGTTTCCTAATTGAAAAATTAGAAAAAAAAAATGATGTACTATTTTCTATGAGAAAAATTGTTCATAATTATTGCATAAATATGAATTAATACCTTAAAATTTTCTCAAAATACAAAAGAAAAAATATTATTGAATAAAAATACATTCCACTGATTTTACTGGGGGGCAAAAAAGTTACATTTCAGGTGTCCGGTCACTTTTGACCGTGAAGACCCTGAGTGTGACTCCCAAATGAGGGCCGCACAAGGGTTAGACGACAACAAATGTAATCTAAATGTAAAATTAATAAAGAGATAATAATGTTAGGGTTTCCCCACACATTGATTTATTTGTGGCGGACTGCCACAATGTCAAAACTGACCATCACAAATAGACCAAAATGTCAAAACTGACCACCACAAAAAGGCTTTGACTTAATTAAATAAACATGAGCAGTGCACGTTTCAAAATCAAAAACTGGTGAAAGTGTTTTTATATCACTGTATTTCAGAAGGTAACCTGTCATTTTCCTTTCATCTTGCATGCAATGCCCAATAAAGCAGCGTTTGTGAGCTCAGCGCTGCTTTACAGCCGTTACCGGAGAAACCTCCATCTCTCCCGCTGGCAAAAAATTAATTTGCAAATACATATACTGTATATGGAGGTGGGGGAGTGCTGCCATAAATAGAGTGCAAGGCTGTGGAAAACACTGAATGCACAATTATTGAATATAGGTTGATTTAAATAACTAATATGGTAAAGGTGTTTATCATGCATATGGTATTATGATGTCCAATTAATGCTCACTTTGAATTGTGCAGTGCTTAAAGTCTGGTAGTCTTTTAGTGGAGTTGGACACTCAGGCCTGCAGATGCATCAAAAAGCATCATGGAAAACACTAATCTATCAATGTCTGGGCTATCAAACAAGATTATTGACAGGACATTTTTATAGCATCTCCACTATTGCAGCTAAAGCCCAAATAACCCACTTAAAGTAGTAACAGATGTGTGTATATATATATATATATATATATATATATATATATATATATATATATATATATATATATATATATATATATATATATATAAAATTCACCATCACTGTTTATCTGGCTCACAGGCAAAATCCCTCACCCTTAAACAATAGGCTGTGAGTCACAAAAGGAGCGCATTGTTTCATTCAGGATGATACTCAGTGACTAATCTGTTATGTGAAGTGGCATGAAGGCATGACAGGGTTGAGTATAAAGATTGCCATCTTTACATTGAGCAGCAATCTTATCCGATATCAACTTCCTTTGAGCTGCTTTGGAAGATGGAACCTGTGGAGTGAGATAGGGCTATTTATCCTTCTGCCATTTTCAAGAGGATTTGCTTCTAATCAACACACTCATCTCATCTCCACAATCCTCTTATCAGCACCCAGGACCTCCACACACTGTAGAGATGGTGCCCATAGATGTGTAGGCTTGAAAAGAGTAGAGGAGTCAAATAATAAAGCTTAGGAAAAAAAAATCACCACCTGCAGGAATTCTGGGTAATCCATGCATGAACTGTGATAGGAATACAACCTGAGATGACAAAACGGAGTAAACAAAACTAACTTTGTGTAAACAGGATCTGAATATGTGGATATTTAGTATCTGTGTGAATGACACTGTGCACCTTCTATATATTAGTATTTTATTTCACTTGTTTTTTGATGGTGGTAGGTACATCAGTAGGTTGGTATATAATTAAAGTGCAGTGTGTGAATGGAATCATCCTGCAAAGTTTTACATTTGAAACTGCACCGCGTATAAAGTTATAGTCGCTCGAAAGAAAAAGCTGACTCTGAATAATTGAAACGAGTTGTTTTTAAAACAAATCCCAAGCCCTTTCATGTTTACAAAAAAATAAAAACATTTGCATAATGCCCGCCCACTTGTTGGTCTTTTCCATTGGTCTGAATGAAGATGCATATTCATTCTTTGCCACTAGGTGCCGCTCTTGGAGTGGTGAAAATATTCCCCGTTAACGCTGTACACAACTGCGCTCATCAGGCATTACAGGCATGATGAAATTAAAATGAGAATTGGACCAATCACTGCCAATTAGGATCACGCAAAGGAGGTGTTTGGAAAAATGAATCATTGAGCGAATCGTTTGGGAGTTGTTGAGCATATAAGGTAAAAATAAATGCATAATATGAGTCAATGACTGTTTTTTTTTTTTTTACCTTGGATGCATGTCAACCTGTTATTGGGGACTCCCAAAACCAAAATATGAACCTTTCATAACCCATAGTAAGGGCACTTCAAAGGAACACTCCACTTTTTTTTGAAAATAGGCTTATTTTCCAACTCTCAAACTAGTTGAGTTTTACCATTTTCGAATCCATTCAGCCGATCTCCAGGTCTGGCAGTAGCACTTTTAGCTTAGCTCGGCACAGACAATTGATTCTGATTAGACCGTTAGCATCTCACTCAAAAGTGACCAAAGAGTTTCTATGTTTTTCCTATTTAAAACTTTACTCTTCTGTAGTTACATCATGTACGAAGACAGATAGACTTTTTTAAAGTGGAGTATACTTTTAACTTTATATATTT
Organism: Carassius gibelio; assembly: GCF_023724105.1. NCBI lineage: Eukaryota > Metazoa > Chordata > Actinopteri > Cypriniformes > Cyprinidae > Carassius > Carassius gibelio. Next base: position 21,886,752 of record NC_068418.1, read on the forward strand.
TTTCCTGTAAATTTCTGTTCAAACCAGCATCCCGCTACCTAAATTTTACAGTAAAATTCGGAAAACCACAGCTGTAGAGTATACAATAGCCTGCTGTAGTTCAAAAAATGATGCATGTAAACATACTGGCTGTTAAAATGACCTATAACAGCTCACCTGCGTGATATGCAACAGAACCTCGACTCCATCCTGGATGCCTGTTCTTTGGGTAATCCTGAAAAAAGAGGGGAAGAATTAATAAACATAAGATACATATTCTAACAATTAGACAAGAAAACAGTCTGGTTTTACAGATACCGATGGAGGTGATGGATTTACTCTAAACCCAGGGCTCTGAACCGGTTCAAGGAACGAAAGCATAAGTTCGTTTTTTTACAATGCAGCAAACATTTTCAAATATCTTAAAAAATACTTGATTGTCTTTAAAGCGTTAAAATATTTTTTTCTTTTGTTTAGTAGCCTATAATTTGGCCAGATGGTGATGCTGTATTGGCTATGACTAAGCACAACGGGTTAAGATACCAGATCTCTTCCTGATCTCTTTTTTTTCCCTTTCTTTTTTTGAGTAGAAAATTAGGCTATTGTTATTATTGTCATTATTTGTTTTATTATTATAGGCTATGAAAAAGTATATAAAAAAAAAAAAAAAAAAAAAAAACGCTATTTACCTGTATTTTTTCCTAGGCAAACCGATTTCGGAACGATAATAATACAGAGGTACGCAGGAACAGAAACATTAAAATATCGATTCTGCTCTGAGTGAACCAATTCAATTTTTTGTTTTGTTTTCAAGCCTTGCTCTAAACATGAACTTGCCACACTTTCACTTTTAACAACCTCACTCAACACTTCCATATTAATGTGGTGGAGAGACGACTGAGTTCTATAGCCAGAAAACAATTACAGCATCTCAGCTCATTGTTTTAGGTTTAAGTGCTGCTGTCACATAGCTGCAAAGGTTATGTTTTTTCATATACAGACACACCATGCCAGCAGAAACACAGGGTGCTGCCAATATTTTGATTTTGATTTAGATCTGAGAATGACTAGAGCAAATCAACATGGAAAGATATTTTTGTATTTCTCTGTTGTCATTTGAAGAGACTATGGAAGCCTGTTTACACCAAAATTGTAGCAACAGTTCTCTTGAATCCTGTTTATGTACTACAAAAACACATTCATAACGCATTCATTACACACCATTTTTCTTCAAAAAAATTGTTAACATTTGTAAATGTATTGGGTATCAAATACATAAATGCTGTAAAATGTTAATGCTAATTCATGTTTGATAATACATTAATTTAATTAATTTTCACAACTCAAAATGTATATGTTAAAATGAAAATTAATAAAGCTACAATATAGACAAATATATTGTAACAGTATTTTAAATGCTAGTTTATACCCAGCACGTTATATAAACTGAACCTTATTATAAAGTTACAGAAACATATTTTAATTGAATTTTAAGCAAATGTTGCATACAGTAAGTGTTCATTCTGTAACAATTAAACTGTTAGTTGCTGTTAAAATAAAGATCCCATATACATTAGATCAAAAAATGTGAGGTTGATAAGATTTTACAAATGTTTTTTTTAAACTAAGTATCTTATGATTACCCAGGGTGAATTTATTTTAGAAAAAATGTAGTAAAATTCTGAAATATTCTTAGTTTAAAATAACTGTTTTCCATTTTAATATATATTAAAATGTAATTTATTTGTGTGTTAAAATGTGGAAATTATTAGCATTTAGTATTATCAATGTTGAAAACAGATGTGCTGGTTAATATGTTTTTAGAAACTGTGCTACATCTTTCTGTTTTTCTTTTTATTCTTGGATGAATAGCGTTCACAGGAACAGCATTTATTTGAACTGAAATAACTTCACAGTTTACGCTCTCACTTTAGAGCAATTAATCAATTCATCCTTGTAGAGAAAGTACTAATTTTTTTTTAAATAAAAGTTATTTCTTTAAAATAAAAAAGAAAGTCTTAATTACATTTTTAAAATAAAATAAAAAATCTTACTGAGCCCAAACTTTTAAACAGAAGTGTTGGTTGAAAACTAATTGTAGCCATAAAAGTAATTACCAATTTGTAAAATAATTTCTTTCCAAAGATGACAATAAAATAAGTGGAACACAGGTGAAAAGAATGCTAGAATTCCATGTGCTGGCATTCTGTAATCTCGTCTAGAGGATTACAAGGGGATCTGTTTTGGTTAAGGCTGATAGAGGGTTGTGTTATGGTTCAAGTTGAGATCTTTTCATCTGTTTATCTAATGAGGAAACCAGGGGACCAAAAAACCTGTCCTAAAACAGACAGATAATTTAAATGAGTCACAAAGTCCCTTTCTAAGAAAGTAAGATGATTCGTTTAACATCGTTCTGTCCACCGATGTAGGTGAAGCATGGGACTAGATGATGAAGTTGTACAACGAAAGCACGGGGGTGATGATGATACCTTAGGCGAATCTGACAAACAGCTCTAAACATGCAGAGACAATGGAGTGGCGTTCTCTGGAACGACACATGACAAAGTAAACTGTTTGCAAACATTACTTAATTTCGAATGAGTTTACATCTGTGCGCCAACACCAGGATAAATGATGGCGCATTCTGTGCATTCGTACGATTACATCTCTATTCCATATCATGTACAGCGTATGAACACACAAGCAAACAGACACTTCAGCATGCCATGCAATGCATACAGCCCATCAATCACCCCGCTCGGCCCTGCAACCCACATAACAGTTTTGTTTTGAATTCGTCAAATGAAATTATATACCGCATACTCTTGTTTGAGGAGAGGAGCTGTTCATGCATATAGCGTTTTGGCCCCCTGAGGAGACTGCAAAAGCCATTAGAGAGAAGCGTCGAGCTTCCAAGAAACACAAACAGTAGCATGTGTGTCCACGGCAGAGCGCTATCAGATCCACCCGGGGCTTTTATGTGCGATACTCGAGCTGCCTGCATTTCCACACTGTGGCAAAGACAACAAGTAGCGGAGAGGCTGCCGGTGGAGGCAGATGCACATCTCTACATGACATGTAGTGCAGAGATTAGGCCAAGAGGGTACCTGCCCTTAACCACCACAATACGGGTGCTGGGAATGGCATTTGTGCTAGATGCTGTCATCGTGAAACAATAAACTATGAGCACTTTTAGAAAGAGTAAAAGTAAAAGCCTAACCAGGGATACGAGCTATATACTATCTGCTGCTTTTAATTTCACCCCTGACAATGTCCAACAGTGTATGTGTATATAAATCAAAGGAGAATTCTTGTCCATGTTTGTCCAACACTTCAGTTTATGTATTTAATATTGTATGATATATTGTATGATAGAAAGGATGGTGGTGGAAATGATAAAGTATTTTTTGTAATGAAACAACTCCCTTTTCTGTCTTGCTAGCAAGTTTTTATTGCTTCCTAAGTACATAAGATGTCCACAGATTTTACATAATTAGAAAATTATAGCTTGACTGGAAATAAAATGTTCTGTTTACAAATTATATTAATTTGTTTTCTTCTCATCACTAACTTTTGAAAAAACTTAATCAGTGGCAAAATTATACTACAGTTGTGGGACAGTCTCATTTCCAAAAAATAAATAAAATAAAACCAATAACATTTGTAAATATTATTGAGCAGCAAATCAGAATATTAGAATGATTTCTGAAGGATCATGTGACACTGAAGACTGCAGGTAATGATACTGAAAATTCAGCTTTGATCACAGAAATAAATAGAAAATTTAACATATATTCAAATATTAAATTGTAACACGATTTCATAATATTACTGTTTTTAAAATTTTTATGAAAAAAAATTTTGCCTTGGGGGGAATAAGAGAATAACTTTCAAAAACAAATTATTTAAAACTGTAGTTTATACATAATATGTATACATAATACATAATGAAATGGTTTATTTTTCTATCAGAATTTTTATTTTTCTGTTTTAATGGTGGATTTCCACGGTTAAGAGTTAAATACAAGGTTAAAATAATAAAATGTACCCATACAAGACATCTGGAAAGCAGCAAAAATATTTTATAAAAGGAAAAATCTTTCCAAGGCAGTTGTTAATATCTTAAAAGTGGCCAAAGTTGAAGAAACACCCAAAAATACAAATGGCGTGCCAGACGAGGTCAGATGGATTGGTGACAGATGGACTATTGTGTTTCGTGCCGAACACTTCAAAAGTTGATCTGCACTTTGAAATGTGAATGTTTCCAAAATAAATGAGGACACCAGGAACACACACTCCCTCGATTGCTCCATGGGAAGTGCTAGAAAGCTGGTTGAAACCAAAGTCCCACGGAGCCGGATGAGAGCAAAGGAAAGGGTTGGTGCAAGAGGGGAAGGTCAGGAGGTGATATGGGTCCAACCCATTCACGCAGACGTGGCCACCGAGGCTCTGATACGCACCTCCGCCCCTCGTTAGAACCAAGAAAATCTTTGTCTTGCATCCTAGCAACCCAGTGTATATTCCGGATGCATGTGTACGAGCTCGTACGGCTAGCTAAAGTCCCCGTTCACAGGGGGTGAGGGTTCACTGATCGCTGATAAGAGCTCGGCTCTTCCTCCCCACATCCGCCATCATACTCCGACTGAAACTGGGACTGGCAGAGAGCAGACTTGCAATTCGGCCCATCTGATGTTCTCACCGCAGCTGAGATCCTGCCATTACCTAGGATGGTTGCCATTCCGCGGCTGTTCCTCAAACGGCAGAGGTGATACGTGCACTTGATGTTGTAACAATTAACAACCACATTGTTTGTAAACGTCTCTCCAGACACAGGATGCAGGGAACACGGTACACGTCCAAAGGGAGTAAACAGTAATTAGGCAGCAATGCTTTAACTGATATTTGATACTTAATGAAACGCAGATGCAAAGTTCCAGAAAACGTCAAAATTCGAAAAAACAATAACAAATTGCTCTCCGTTTCTCTGAGCAACCAGCGGCCTCGCACGACTCAACATGACAGTCTTGTTTTCCGTCTGCCGTTTCCAACCTGAGACTAATTACCCTCCCCTTTCCTTATGGTCTTGTACAGGATGTCAGGAAGAGAGAAGAACACAGTGGTCACGTTCCTGTCCCTACCTTAACTATTCCAGATACAACTGAAACCATTAAAAACCTTTGTTAATTGAAATAAAGCTAAACTAAAATATAGATATTAGATGAAATACTATAAACCTTGCACTAAAATTACAAAATGGAAATAAAGACAAACTAAAACTAGAGCTGAAATTAAAATATATTCAACCTAATTAATAATACAAAAAAACTATACAGAAAATAAAGCTCATAAAAATATATATATTTTTATTTTGGAATAAATGTAAAATGCCAAAAATGTCAATGTAGAAAAATCTTCAGTTGAGGGTAGCCCTAGTTCATAGTCTAAGTAATGATGAAAGAAAATGTGACTGGGACAAGAATTTACATTTCATTTAAAAATAAAAATAAAGAAAAAATAGAGGACTTTGCTTCATTTCAGAGCACCACTGCACATGTACTTACAATGCATTTAAATAACACTAAACTAAAAAAAGTTCACACTACTCTTTTAAATACAACAAAACACAATGGCAAAAACTACCATAAATAGTAAATACATTAAAAAGTAGTTGAAGGGCATTATATTCTAAACAGATTTGAAATGTGAGATTTGAAAGCTATGCCCAAGGCAAGGTTTAGTAAATAATTGGCCTTCTTCTTGTACAATGACTGTGTAAGGTAGGGATGCGAAAACTTTGGCCGATACGATAACCGATAATTATTTATATATGTGAACCTGGACCACAAAACAAGTCTTAAGTCGCTTGGGTATATTTGAGGTAATAGCCAAAAATACACTGTATGGGTCAAAATTATACATTTTTCTTTTATAACAAAATTCATTAGGACATTGAGTAAAGATCATGTTCCATGAAGATATTTTAAAAATGTTGTGATATATGATTTTGGTCATATCGCCCACCCCTACACGACAAATGTTGGTAATTTATACACATACAGCTTCTCTCTCTCTCTCTAAAAGCAAGCACATTTAACCTCTGTGGAGAGAGCGTGCGTGCACATGGTTGCCAGGTTGACAAAAACAAGTAACACATTTAGCAGATATTTCCGTATTGGGTAAGTGGGAAGCTGTTTCGGGGATTACATCTCTTTATATCAGGCAACCCCGGTTGTGTTCCTCTGCAGCAAGATTAAACCTTGTTGTAGCTTATATATTTTGCTCTATTCATAATTTTTTTTTTTTTTTTTAAACTTGCCTTAGCCTCAACTCCTGAAGTGCTCAATTAACCATCAATTAGCTAAACCAAATGCATTCTATATGCGATAAATCAGAGCTATATGCATAAACATTATTACAACTTACAATTGCACAAAAGGCTACATATGCACAAGCGAACTTAACTGTGCTGGTCATAAAGGTGCAGCTCCATTGTGAATGCGTTCTTCCAATAACAACATGCTTAAACACGGGCGTACAAAGATTCCATAACATCATTTAACAGTAATGTTCTCATTATATTATGACAGACTTGCCCTGCATGTTGCACTTCACTGTATTTTCCTTTTTGAAGGGACTCCAGTAATATTTCAAGCAATTAAAAACCATCAAGGCAAACAGTGCACATCTGAAGTATCTCTCCAGGAAATAATGCATTTTTTATTGGCTTTAATATAATATAATAATCAGTTCGATAACGATAACATTAAAATTAACATTTATCGGCCGATATCGATATGGTGGCCGATATATTGTGAATCCATAGAGTAAGGTAAAAAAAAAAAAAAAAGCCTTGTAATATTGCATGAGTCATTTTGAACTACTTTTATGAATCTTTTATGATGCATTTTGGAGACTGACAGCCTCTGTACACCATTTGACAGAAGAAATGAAGTCATAGGGGATCGACTTGAAGATGAGTAAATCATGACAGACGAGTGAACTATTTGTTTGAGGTGATTTGCCCAAACCGCTGTTCTATTTGCATTCTGCACCTCAGGACATTTTATAATGTCAGACTCTTGAAACTGTTATGAGGACACAGTGTTGTGAAGCCACATTTGCGATCTTGGTGTATATCCAGAGCTTCCTGTACACTTCTCTTCCTGTTCATTCCTTGACCAAAAAACCACCGGGAATTTTTTAATCAAAAGACTACGCTACTGCCAAAAATAAAAAACTAAACTAAATAGCATTTGTAAAGCATTTAACCTCCATAGTGTGACACTGTGGTTCTTTTTATCCATATGTGCATGCACTTCCCTACATTCACTGATTTAGCAGATGCTTTTAAACCAAGTAGATCATTTATAAATGTGGAAGAATACAGTAAATGACTTACTCTTCTTGCCAGGCCCAGGGCAATGTAGCACTTCTCTCCAGGATCCACAATCTCCACTTCAAAGTAGTGACTTCGTGTTGTGAGGGGCTGCCGGGCCTGAGCCAGACCAACGTCCATGATGCTCTTCCCTTTCCCGACATATTCCAGAAGCTACGGCAGAAAATATCAGACTTAATTTAGATACATTATAGAGCATTACACATCATTATACATGTTTTAATGTTGTGTTTTAACTGTTTGCTCTTGTGGAAGGAAACAGGATCTTTTCAGGGGGATTATTTGGTCAGTTTAAGGTTAACTTGGCATAAACCAGATGTATCTATAAAAATAGTCAGCCTGGCTGTGAGCAGGTTTGGGAAATTGGATAGGTTGCACTGCAAACATACCTGGCCAAGCCTCAGTTTTTCAAGGAAAGGAAGATCTTGATTTATGCCAAGCCATCTTGAAACTGGTTTCAGGTTTTGTGTTCAGACACACTACTGCTAAGGTTTTGTTTTTAAAGAAATTAAAACTTTCATTTAATTCGGTAAGGAATGCGTTAAATTCATCAAAAAGTGATAGCAAAGACTTTACATAGTTAAAAAAAAAAGGCTTCTTGAGCAGCGAACCAACATATTTAAAAGATTTCTACATTAGCATGTCACCCTGAAGACATGGGGAAACCGTGGCCTAATGGTTAGAGAGTCGGACTCACAATCGAAAGGTTGTGAGTTCGAGTCTCAGGTCGGCAGGAATGTAGGTGTGGGGAGTGCATGTACAGTTCTCTCTCCACCTTCAATACCATGACTTAGGTGCCCTTGAGCAAGGCACCGAACCCCTAACTGCTCCCCGGGTGCCGCATAAATGGCTGCCCACTGCTCCGGGTGTGTGTTCACAGTGTGTGTGTGTGTGGACTTTGGATGGGTTAAAAGCAGAGCACGAATTCAGAGTATGGGTAACCATACTTGGCTGTAGGTCACGTCACTTTCACTACTGAAAATTCAGTTTTACTATCTCAAGAATACATTCAAATTTAATAAAAAAAATACATGTTTTCTACATTTTATTAATATTTCACTACACAACTGTACTTTTGATCAAATATACACAGCCTTGTTGATCTTAAAGGGTTAGTTTACCCAAAAATGAAAATTAGGCTGTGTTTTACTCACCTCCAAGGCATAAAATGTAATAATCACATGGGGCGCTTTTTATTTCACGTCTTTTGGACTGAAGCAATGCAACACCCGCTGACTACAACGACAGAGCTTGAAAGATCAAAGACAATTTTTAATATAACTCCGACTGGAATCGTCTGAAAGAAGAAAGTCATAATAAACACCTAGGATGCCTCAGGGGTGAGTAAAACGTAGCATTATTGTCATTTTTGGAGGAACTAACCCTTTAAGTCTTACAGAACCTACATTTTTGAACAGCAGTGTGTACATATAAAGAAAAAAATAAGTGCTTAAGGCACTTAGATAAAAATATTTAGAATAATAATCTACATTAAATGAGAGCAAGTATGGGCAAACCCAAGCACACAGAGGTTATGACACATCTTCAGATGGATATTTTCCATCAGGTGTGTTAGCAAAGATGTAATAAGAATATTAGAGAAGACAAAAAAGGTTGACCTGTCTTCAATACGTTCACAGGATAATGAGGGTGGGGCACGGCCTTTCAAATACAGACATGTGAGTGGTATCAACAGCCCCACCTAGCCTTACAAATGAAAAGAAAAAATAACCAATGGAACAATTTTGACATGGCATAAGGTCAAATGTTTCATTCAACAGTGTTGCAAAAAAAGGCATTCATGCAAGTGTGAGCCATCTCCCAAGGACCGTCTTCAATTCATAGGCCAAGTCAACACTTTAGATTAAACTTTGAAATCTGCCCACCTAAGTGACATTTTTACGCATCCTACGTCTGTTCAAGTGAACTAAGGTGAGAAATGTAACCTAATGGACTGCCTTGTATGTACTTTTGAACTGTCAGTTTAAAGACCAATACTGAATTGCATATTTGGTTATCATATGCATATTTGAAAAGCATTTTTGGGCATTAAATAAGTGGAAAAAAAAAAAATGCTAAAACTTAATTTCAATTTGAAACCTAGTGAGCTGCCTACCTAGACATCATTAACCTTCAGATCCAATGCTATTTTATGTACTTTCAGGTGCTCAATTTAAACTTAACACCTCGGTTCCCATTCTAGACTGCATTTTTTGTCACGTGTCAATGGTCAAAAAGGAAAAAACTTCTGTATTTCAATTGAGAGTATCTAGTACCTTACAGCATTTCTGGGTATCATAAGCACTTTCAAATGTTTTAAATTTGAACATCAGATTAAAATATTTTTGGCCTTCATTTGACCCTTGAATTATCAAAAAAGACCTTCAAGTTAAAACGTAGTAAGCTGCCTATACAGACAACACTTTTGGGTATCACATGAAACAGTCTTTCTCTCACGTTCTGTTTCTGGCCCAGCACAGTCTCTAAACTCACAACACAGCATGGTGATTACTTTCAGATTTCAACTGGTTGTCATTAATTACTTAGAAATTTCCGTTTGCAACGTCAGAATCAGCACTTTATTGGGGCAGTGGAAAGATTTCGCCAATGCCATCTACAACAACCTTCGGTATCCTTGTTTACGCCGCGAGTCAACTGCAGGTCAGACGGAGAATCTGACAGGGGGCCTTCTACAACCACATGCTGGTAACGACCAGACATTTTGAAAAACACGAAAACGTGCGTGCAAACGGAGCCTTTAAACGGCCATGAACAGATTGCTGTCATTTGTCCAAGAATATCCCCCGCTGACATCAAAACCACTGATCAACTACAGAAAATTAGATGTAAAATCCTGCAAACAATCAGCCGATGCTTTGATCAAAGCAGACTTGATCAATCCAACTAAACATATTGGTGTTCAATATGGAAGAATGCTTGTTTCTGGAACGGAAGGCATTCTCTTCTCATCTCCTGAGGCTCATTGGAGGATGCACCAACAGAGGAACTGATATCCATTTATTGGAATTAAACAGGTTGCTTTTTATAGACGCAAAAGTTTTTTTTTCCTGCCTCCGCCCGATTCTTCTTTTCAACATCAACCTCTTCAAGTTTTCGTGCCAGGACAGTTGCCTGCTCATTTGAGGATGCAGGCAAAATTGCACCTAGTCACACCTTCCTGCCTCCTTGATGCTGAGTAATGGGGAGGTTGTCTAGCTTTATACCAATCATAACGGCTCTCAACAGCTCCCAGCATGCTCGGATGACAGTGCTGACAGACAGTCACCATCCCCAGACCTACGTGGGGGCGGCAGCTTGTTTTGTTGACCCGCTGCCCCGGCAACAGGTGCAACATTGCGAGCAATTCCCACAACTTCCTGTCACAGTGTGGAGAATGTGGAAAAGGTGGAGGACACAAAGAGGGAGACGCCCACAAGTGGAGCTGCTGAGATGTTTGTCTCGCTCATCTTCAGTCTTTAGAACAGGGTCTATGTTTTGACAGCCTCAAACCAAATCTCTGAAGATGATGTTGTTATAAGTCATCTGTTGGCTAGCGGTTACTCGAAGTCTGTCTAAATGCAATTTATCCTTGATTCACCTTGTTCTTTAGAGTTTTAAGTACTTGACATTCAGCTGCTCATTTAATTGACAAAATATATTAAAAGCTTCAACATGCAGAATCATCTTGTGAAGCGCTAGGAATTCCTGTCATTCTCCAAGATGGTCCTAAATAAGCAAAACAAAAGGATTTCAAATGATCTATGATAGAAAAGTACTTATGTATGTTTACTTCATGGTATCCCAGTAAAACTTCTAATTGTTTTTAGACAAGATGTGGCAGGAATATCCCCATCCAATAATTTATTTTTTACGAACAATGGGTCATGAGATAATTTTCTAGTTCATTGCACTGTAACAAAACCTAATGATGCGTTCACATTTATTGCTGTTCAGCTAATTTCAAGGCACAAAATTCTGTCATTTCAGGAATCCAAGCGATCAGAAATTTAGTTTCCACAGATTTCCTCAAAGATTTCCACATGAAGACTTGGCAGTGGTTTCAACGGAGTGGCTTGGTTTGAAAGTTACTTCTATGTGCTTCATACATTGCTACACTATTGACAATGGATCTTTTTACCTATAAAATTTTGTTGAAGGAGCCAAAACTATATAAAGCTATTAAAAACTAGTCTTTTCTGCAACATTGCAACACTGAACACATTTCACTGAACACATCAGCACATAATTGCCTCCACCGAAGCACTACTTTCTACTTTTAGATTATCACTTGCCCAGTAGGTGAGGTAATAAAAATGGTGCGGAACAGTCAATGTTCCTGCACACAAAAAGGTACTGCTTGATGTCGTTCACATATGACATGATCATTCATCTCTGTGCCTTGTTTTTAATTTAAAAAAAGTTCTTCACGTCATGTCCACACTGCTGCATCTAGCAGGAAAAAAAAAACATCTAAAACTACACTGTTTTTAATTGTTTTCAGCTAAATGTACACTTGACGGACGTCTTTGACCATTACGGTGAGTCTCGCTTTAAGACCCTGAGACAAGTTAAAAAGATTAAGATAACTGTGCTGCTCCTTACTGTGGAAACTGGCATGACTTTCCGAAGGAGCCCAGCATTAGGAAAAAGAAGCTTAAATGGATACCCAAAAATGAATTTGGAACAGCATGAGGGTGAGCAAATAATGACAGAATTTGGGTAAACTATCACCTTTAATATTATTTAATAAAACGCCTAACTACATTAATGTGGGACTATAAATTAGCTTGACATTGCATCTTAGATTATTTGTGAATCAGGTACATTTGGTGAAGGCATTGACAAGAAGCTGTTAATCAAAGATGGAGCAGTTTAAAACTATGCCCTGCAGCCAAGCCATGAGTAATGTAATGTATCTGTTGATGGCTATTTAATACTTTCGACTAGGGTGCGGTATTAACCTACCTGGGCTAGATCAAACAGCTGGATACAGATTTATAATACCCTTCAAGGTTATTCTGGATTATTATTTTCTCCGTTGTCAGCTTTCATACTGATTTCCTATGCACAGATATTAGCCAATCATAACAGTGTTTGAGAAACTACATGTATAATTCAGTGTAGATAGAGAGAGGGTGAAACATGAATTAATAACAGTGAAAAGTTCAATTTTTATGCACATTCAGGGTGAAGAAGGTGCACTTGAAGCAACATGGAGTCGCAGCGCTAATGCACATCTAGGGTGCAAAATGATGTGCTTGAAGTAACATAAGTGACACAAGAGAAATGAGAGACCAATGAACTTGAGCAAGATGTCATTTTATGCAAATCCCCAGACCTTTATCTACACATCAAGTATTATAATGGGAATATATAATCTTGGAGAGAGAGTTTTACAGTGCTAAGTAGTGGTCGACCTATATATTGCCAAGGCCAATATGCGCTCAGGTGCTGCCACTTTCAGCGCCGTCAAAATAAAAGTCACCTCGAATACATCGGCCAAGCAGAAAAACTTATCGGCCGATGCTGATATTTGAAAATGGCAATAAGTTTTCTGCTTGGCCGATGTGTTCGAGGTGACTTTTATTTTGACGGCGCTGAGAGCGGCAGCCCCTGAGCGCACATGGTGCACACACTCTCTCTCGTTTGTTGTCGTCATTAACAATTCTGTTTAGATAGAATTGTTAAACAAAGGAATTAATGTATACAGAAAGTATTATAATGATTGTCATAACCGAACGTGATGAGCTGTTTGAATGCTGAGTGGAGATTAACTGACAACTGCAGCACATTTCTGTAAACTTAAATTTAACAATGTAAATATAATTCTGTCCTTCACATCAAGATATGGGATTGTTTCAGATGATATAGGCTTTATAGCGCATGAAATGCAAACTGTTACTCTTCTGTGTCTTTCGGTGTATGACTCCCCCTTCTTGCTGTATAAAAACCACAGTAATCATCGTTTCAGACAATCGTAGTTAGATCAAATAAATCGCGATTAGATGGTTATTTTATTAATCACAACAGGCCTATTCATGACATTCGTGGTATGCGTCATGCTACTCTCATGAATGGCAGGGGAGACTGACATAAAAGAGAATAATTGTGGAGTGCACTGATTTATTGGTGGCATATCAAAACTGACCTCCACATATAGATTTTCCAAAAGGCTTTGACTTTGTTGAATAAACATGAGCACTTCATGTTTCAAAATCGAAACCCAGTGAAGGTGTTTTTATATCACTGTTTGTGAAGGAAACCGATTGTCTTCATAAAAGATTTTCATTTCCTCTTGCATGTAATGTCTGATAAAGGAGCGTTTGTGAGCAAAGGGCTACTTTACAGCGGTTACCAGGGAAACCTCGAACTCTACCACAAACAAAAGCGCCTCCTGCTGGCAGAGAATGAATTTGCATGTATATGCCACCACAAATAGAGTGCAAGTCTGTGGGAAACATGGAACCACTGATGTCACATGGACAATTTTAACAATGTCCTTACTACCTTTCTGGGCCTTGAATGTGATAGTTCTGTTAATGTCTATGCAGGGTCAGAAAGTTCACAGATTTCATCAAAAAATATCTTAATTTGTGTTCTGAAGACGAACAAAGTCTGATTGGGTTTGGAAAGACATGATTATTAATGACAGATTTTTCAGAATTTTTCTCAAAACTAAGCAAAATATTTTCACCTCATATATTAATGTATTAACTACAACAAATAAGTCCTGGTTGTAAAACAATATAAAGAGATCATGACTTTTTTTTTCTTATCAAAACAAAGATATATACAAATATCTGCAAATATCTATTGATACTTTTTCTATGAAGTGTGACAGAGTTGTGGGACTCTAGTGTAGGTATCTGGCTTATAATCAAAACCGAGACTAATGTATTTCTTCTTCATCTTCAAAAAAAAAAAAAAAAAAATAGTGTTCAGCTGGAAAAGAAAACTCAATGGTGCCCTGATCTGTGTAGTCTTTCACCACCTTTCAATAGATCCAACTATCACTACCAGTTATTGCTGTAGGAATGACGTTGCCCTATCATAATCACCCACTCCTGCCAAAGGACTGCTGCAACTGATGCTGTCGGACATAGTGTGATAAAAGACATTTGCATATTTAGAGGGCTCTGCAAAAAAGCAGCTGTTATGTTGAAGAACATCAACCACAAACTTTTTTCGTTTTCCCTTTGATTACTTCATGATGAAATGACAGAGGAGCTAAAAATAATCCACCACATACTTGACCTTTCTGTCAATACCCAAAAACAATGGCTCACTGAAGAAAATTAAGACAAAAAAAAAAAGGAAAAATTCTCCAGAGCATGTTATTCACTGTTAACCAGATGGTGAGAAACATTCCTAAAAACAAACACAAAAAAAACCACTAAAGCTAAACAAGGGACACTGAGGTAAAAAATTATTTCTTTCATTTGAGTTGGTAATACTTTTTCATTAGCTAACTTCATTAGTTAACATGCATTTACTAATATTACAATATTAATAAGGAGGCTTTGTGTTTTTTTTTTTCCAGGAATTTGTTTTTGCAACTTTTATGTGATTTCACAACAGAATGGAGCTGAGAACTTTGGGCTAACCTGAGGTTAAATGCCTTGGTTTAAAAAAACAGTGATAATGGATCTCTTGGGTATCAAACCAGCAGGCCTCCGGTTACTAGCCCCGAATGCTAAACGTTCCTGAAGCTGGTTAAAAGACCATAATTGCCAAAAACAGCAAGCTAACAGCTTAACTTCTACCAGATATGCTTAAAAAAACAACCTGAACCAATCAAGGGTCTCTGAAGAGACTTAGCTTGAACTTTAAGCAAAGTTCATAGAGGTGACGTATGTATTACCAAGTAAGTTCACTCTATCTTGGTAACTCCTTGGTAAGCAGCCTTTTTCTAAGATGACATATATATATATATATATATATATATATATATATATATACAGCTCTTCTCTACTCTAAAATCTCCAAAATATTTAGGCTTCAATAACATTAAATCAAGTGAGAAATAAAGTGATAAATGGTACAATAAATAGTGTTTTTTCAGCTCAAATCTGATGCTAAACTGAGGGTCAGGTCATCTCCTTTTTGCCTTACATGTCATTCGACTGCCATATTTTGATTTTATCAAAAAGGACGCAAACGCAAAGGAAGTTACAAGTTAAAGCAGGTTAGCAGCCTCTCCCTGCCACAGATAAGTCATAATTTCCTTTTTCTCACACTCTCAAGTTCCCTTTGAGGGGTGAAGCGATGTTCCAGAGCCCTCACACACACCAAGTTTCAAATGAAAACGTTCTGTTGTGGGAAACAGATGAACTCAGGCTAACCAAAAGTGATATGGACACAAAAGGTTCATCAGATGAACTAGTGCTCCAAACCAAATGGAAATACCGAAAATCATCCAGTTGCGCTGTAGGGATGTTACACAAAAAAGAAGAGCAGAGCAGGAACAGATGTCCCTGGTAGCTTATTCAAGATGAAACTATGAAGACCGTCTGACAGTGGTTAGTGTTACAGTAATACAGTTAAACATGCCATAATGATAATGAATAACGAATTCCCGTCCAGGCTTAATTGTACGAGTGCGGCTCTAAAAGCCTAACCAGGCCAAAAGTCACATCTACAGCGCCAGAAGGCTGAGGATTGTCATCGTTTTCTTGAGTACAGCATTAAGGCTAAATCATTTCTCTGACTGGGATGGGGGAATGTACAGTAATAGGCTGAACCCTTTGAGTCACCCCGTCAGTTTCAGACACTCAGCAACATTGCCAGGCCTGACGAAACCACAAACACTCTGAGCTGAAGTGTTTTAAAAAAAAAATCCCTGTTTCTTCACAGACAATGGGCCAAAGAGTTTATGACCATAAATCTTCACTCTAAAGCCAGCATTCTCAGACGTTATCACTCCCAACCAGCTCATAAGCATGCATGTGAGTCAGGGTGAGTGCATGCATGAGTATGAAGCAGTATGTAAGGCTGTGGAAGTGAGTATGTGCATGCCAGCATTGGTGTGGATGTGTGTGAATGGAAGTCCAGGTTGCTGTCTGGCGGCCGCAGAGCCGTAGGGAGATTAGTCGGTGGGCAGAGGCTCTGCTGTAGTAACAGCTAAACTGATCTCTGCCGTGCGCTCGCATAAAACCGCACGTACACAACAGAGCCAGCCAAATGCCTTCTCAAAACACAAACACACACACACACACATAAAGACAAGGGTGACCTATGTGTGACAATTCATTGCTCAATTTTGCTCATGCTGTAGATGTTGGCTACATTTATCAGGGTAAGCCTAAAGATTTATGGATCTGAGTAAACCATGCTAATCCACCATTTTCCATATCATTTGATTGCAATTTTCTCTGGCTGATGATGTGACTGCACTTAAGTGATGTTATTTTCATGCATTAATTTTAACCAGAAATGGCGGCAGACATCATACTGTTTAAAGTTGCCAGATCCAGTAAGACTAATGCTAAATATAAAACAGAATTTCCAGAATAACCCAGAAAGACCACTTAAATGAGATGGGAATGGGCTAATTAGTGGCTTTATAACGGGCTAACTGGAAAGAGAAGTGAAGGAGTCAGCAAAGCTTCAGTTTCCCAGAGTTCATCTGTGTAAGGGATCTTCCACCGAAAGTAATAATCTCATCCGGACAGCTGTGATCTACATGATAGCCATGGTTATACAAAGAAATATACATTTGTTGGACCTTTTGCCTTCTGTCTGCGGTCCAGCTCACCCCAAAACCATCTGGATTGGGTTCAGGTCCGGTGACTGTGGAGGCCAGGTCATCTGGCGCAGCACCCCATCACTCTCCTTCTTGGTCAAATAGCCCTTGATGCCTTCAGTGTGACTCTACAATTTTCATAGTCATGAAAATAAAGAAAACTCTTTGAATGAGAAGGTGTGTCCAAACTTTTGGTCTGTACTGTATATATATATAATGCAAAACATTGCTGCATGCGTGTCAAAGACACATGTGCACTCTATAGGTGGAAACTCTGGTGGGGTCGGGGTCGGGCCCCCACCATAGAAATATGATGAAAAAAAAAAACACTGTGTATTTTAAATAACAGTTTTTACTTTAAATAATTGTGTAAGTAGTAAAAATGCAAACGGACCAAAAATTCATTTTAAGTTTAGAAACATTGAGTCTCCTCGTCCCTTGCCTCACATTGCTTTGGCCCAAATGCCTGATTTCTTCTTTTATTACCTACACCAGTCCAGTAAGAGAAACAAAGTCAATAGTTGTGGAACTCAGAGGATGTCAAGGCTATTTCACTTAAACATCGGATGAAGTGATTATTTTCTCTTTAATACAGAAGATGCCAATGTATTTTTCGATACATTATTTCAATAATAACATTGCCTGCTTGATGGACAGGGTTGCCAGGTTTTCACAACAAAACCCGCCCAAATTGCTATTCAAAACTAGCCCAAAGTAACTGTATTTTGAGGGGTCCCCCAGTAAAAATTGCATTCCGGGGGCTGAAATAGACATTATTGGGGTTGCTTTAACCTATTTGGACATGAAAAACAACCCACAGCAACAAAAATGAAGTAGCCCAATTCCACGGGAAAACTCCAGAGTTGGCAACACTGTGATGGATATTAATGTCTACAACAGACACGAGTGCTGTAGCCACAACAGCTTGAAGTTGTGCTGCACTAATAGTAGTAAGGCTTTCTTCCGTGTATACATATCCTTACAAGAACAATTTGCACTGTATATGTGTGTCTCCTTCAAAAACTCCTCGAGAAATGTTGTTTATTGCCCCCCACGAACCGTTTTCCTTTTTTTTTTTTTTTTTACACCCCTGGTGCACTCTGATGTAAACAAGCAATGATGAGAAGCACATGGCAGAATGCGTGAGAGACATTCTGGATAAAAGCGCATGTTCACTCAGTGACAGCAGATGGCACTAAACAGCAGGAATGTAGCCGTTACCCCAGAAACCTCATAAACAAAACAGCTGTGCTACTTTCGGTTTCTGAAACGTGTTTAAATGATTTAAACAGCATTCAGATTTGTGTATTCGCTATGGTCTTCATCACTATGCCAAATATGTAAATATTTAAAACCTTTAATTTTCGAAATGTTTTCCATTTTAATCTGGACTACAACATGCCCTAGATATTGTTTGAAAGTGTTTTGATTCTATATTGTTCGGTCACATTTTTACATTAGGGCTTCATTAGTTGACATTAGTTAGTTAAACTGCCAATGAAAAATTTTTTTTAAACATTCATTAGGCCATCTGAGGCAATTCCAATATTTAATAACAAGTTATTCAAATCAAAAGTTGCAAACGGAGTTATGTAATGAGCTAACATAAACTAAGAGTTGTATTTTTTAAACAAACATTAATAACTTCTGTAGCAAATGTAGCTTTCTTGTGAAAAAAGTTATTAACCCTTATGCATAGTTGGGGACGTTTTCGTCCACTAGGGGGTAAAATTGAGTCTTATTTTGGCCACAACTTTCTCTGTGTTTCAGCTAATGGAATGATTTTTAGTGAAATTTTTCAAAAACTCAACGGTACATTGTGGGCAAATTCACTACCCTTTCGGTATGCTCGTAGATGAAAACATCCACTAAATTAAACTGCTGTAAAAATGTATCAGATAAATTGTTTTCTATTTTTTTTTGCATAAATCTATTAATCATCCTCAGTCCTGATCAAAACTACCAAATGTTTAAAAAAATTCCAAGATTTTAACTCTTTAATTACCAAGTTCATAAATTATGTCACTGATTTGGGGGAAAAACACATACAATATGACTT
Source organism: Carassius gibelio (assembly GCF_023724105.1). Taxonomy (NCBI): domain Eukaryota; kingdom Metazoa; phylum Chordata; class Actinopteri; order Cypriniformes; family Cyprinidae; genus Carassius; species Carassius gibelio. Next base: position 21,905,928 of record NC_068418.1, read on the forward strand.
CTTTTCAATATAAAAGTAATTGTGGATGGATTTTTTTGTACCTTTTATCAAATTCTTGGGCATGTCAAAGATTAGTAACAAGATTGGCTTTGATGCATTGTTAGTTTTTGTGCAGCATTAGATTTAAATTTTTTCTCCCTAATTTGTTGTTGGTGGCTGTTTTTGCTCCATTGACTTCAATTATAACGACATTTTTTGATTGCAAAGCAATGACACCATATAATCATGCATTCTTGATTGTTTGTGGTTTTCCCTTTTGGAAAGAGGTCAAAAAAAAAAAAAAATGCTTCAAAGCCAATGTTGCTACTTATCTTTGACATGCCCAAAACGGTTATAAAAACTAATTAAAAAATCCAGCCACAATTACTTTTATATTGAAAATAAGTCATATTGTGTGTATTTTTCCCCCAAATCAGTGACATCCTTTATGAAATTGGTAATTAAAGAGTTAAAATATTGTATTTTTAAAAAACATTTGGTAGTTTTGATCAGGACTGAAGTTGATTAACAGATTTATGCAAAAAAAAAAAAAAAAAATGAAAAAAATATTAATCTGATACATTTTTATAGCAGTTTAATTGAGTGGATGTTTTCATCCCAAACATACCGAAAGGGTAGTGAATTTGAACAATCCACAAGGGTTAAACCTGTTATACTGTATTATGAGAAACCTTTTCTCAACTTAATTCCACTATCGTGATAATACCGCATGCAATAAATCACAATATCCCTAGTACAGAATTAGAATTTAAATTGAAAAGGAATTCTCAAATAAATTCTCAATAGCACAGCTCTTTGGTTCTAGAATTACTAATTCTGCATACTGTTTAACTTCCATAGTTGTTCTTAGTTCATGGTAATATTACTAAATTAAGAACATTCTTGTATTAATTCCACTTTAATAAAACAACAATATGCTAAATGGTTACTTAGAATTCTGAAACCAATTAGATTTTTTCCATTTTTGATTTCCAAATGGAACTTCACAAGAATCAACATACACACATACATGATGGACAGGGATAGGCCATGGTGAGCTGTTCTAAGTATTGCATAAAAAACATCCATCTCACGCTATCTATTAAAACAGTGAACTGCACTATTAAGCATATCAAAATATTTCCATGTTATCGCACGCATGAACACGGATGACAAAGCATGTGGACAATAAAAAAATAAATAAAACCAAGGAGTATTTGCGATTTCTATGATGACAGCAGTGTGCCAGAATGTTATACTCTCTTTTCTAAACAGGAGTGGATCTCTTATCATGAAGAATGTAAACCTGAACTGAAGTAGAACTGCGTTACAGGGCAAATTTGCTCTATCGTAATCGGATCTGCCAGCACTCCTTCAAGAGCAAGGCACTTAAAGGGATGCTTCACCCATAAATGAAAACACTTTCAGCATTTACTCATACTTGTGCTATTTCAAACCTGTATGAACATTTTTTTCTTCAGGAGAGGTTTCCAGTTTTGCATGTTAAATCTTTTCAAGATTTTCTTTTCAAGGACCAATAGGGTTTGGTGTTACTGACGTCGATCCTACAATGACACACGAAGTCATCGGACATTGTCACTTTGTCATCACATGTAAGGAGTCTTATGAAAAAAATAATCTTATTTCGTGTGTTTGGTGTAACGCAATGTATTTACATGGTTTAAGGTAAAAAAAAAACACATTATTTGCCACATACTGTATATATTATTGTTGCACTTCTCTGCCCTGCCTTTCAGCCTTTCATCTTTCTGAAAAGCGCTGTTTTTTATGTGTTTGTGTGTTTTGATTGGCCAGCTATCCAGTGTGTTATGATTGGCCAAATATCTCAAACATGTGATGGAGATGTTACGCCCCTTTACATATATTAGGGATGCACCGAAATGAAAATTCTTGGCCGAAACCGAAAACCGAAAAAGAGAAAACCAAGGCCGAAAACCGAAACCGAAACACATTCAATGATGACAGAATGCCTGAGGTTCATCCCCATTAAATTCATTGCGCTGTTCTATGGTGACATTACATAAATGTTGCATAAATCTTCTTTGGCTTGATAAACAAAGATTATTTAAGACACTGATGTTGATATCTGTATTAATACTGTAATACACTTGTTTTTGCAAGTTACTTACAGAAAGACAGACATTTCTAAATCATTTTACCACAAAATGGAAATGTGTTCCAACCAACTATCACTAAAAGACTAGAGCTACTCCATAAATGGAGGGAATGACTGCTGGTGTTCTGAAAGCTGCAGACGGTATATTGGATCCATCGGAGACAGGGAACAAAATGGACAGACTGTGAAAGAACACTCTAAGTCTTGGTTTACATTAGATGGTGTCTGAAGAGTAGGAGATAATAATCTTCAAAAGCTGACTGAAGAACCTCACCTATTAAACATACGAAAGAATCATTTTATTATTGGCATGCCGTTGATGGCGTGTGCTTTGCACAAAATCCATCTTCTGGCGAGATTGCTAATTCTGAAAATAAAGAAGCTCAGTGGAAAATAAACCACGGTGCATTCGCAATTGGTTCCATCTAGCAAAGTTTTTGGGTTCTCGTTAAACATGCCCTTATCAGCAGAGTCTTTAAGTCTCGGGACACCCTCTTGCCAAGCCAACGGGACTCACAGAGAAGGCACAGAACTGAGAAAACCACATTTTAGAAAGGCAAAAAGATTCCTTGGCACCTCGTAAGTCCTCTTATTGAGTTTTTACAAGATGATCTGGTGTAATTTCTGGCCTGTGCTGCCCAGTTCATGCCATCAGCCCAGTGAAGCATAACAACTGTGCGGCACATTATGCTGAATGCTTTCATGACCTCAGTAAAGCATTCATAGACCAAAGAAGGTCCAGGGCATCAGATGGGAAGGTGAGCACGATGGGTGCAGATTCTTTTCCCAGAAGAACATCTGCACATATTACACCGAGTCTCACTCTATTGGGAGGTCTCTGCTCCATAACCTATCCAAACACACGACTGCTTGTTCCTTTTAACTTTATCTAAACACTACTCTGAGGAATTATGGTTGAAAAAAACGTTGCCTCCAGCAAGCAATTCCCTCCACTCATTCACAACCACACACGCATTTGGATTCGGCAGACACTACTCTATCACTGTGTTCCTCCAGGTGTTGTTTTTTTTCTTTCTAGGAATGATGATCATTTCAACTTGGTAAATGGCTGACAGGAAGTAAAGCAATGCGTGGTTTTTGGATTTACATCATTCCTGTCATAATTTATTGGGGAAAACCCGTGAGATATGATGGTTCAAAATATTTTAAGCAGGGATTACATCAAAGTAACACTAACAGACTTGGATGTTGGGAACACAGACCTTATTTATTGCAATTATGTTAGAAGGTCTGGGTAAAGCAAGATTTTATTTTTAAAAGGATGCATTATACTGCTCAAAAGTGAGAGTAAAGACAATAAGAATGTTAGAAAAAGCTTCCACCCCCCCCCAAAAAAAAACCTGCTGTTCTTTTGAACTTTATATTCAAAGAATCCTTAAAAATGTATGATGGTTTCCAAAAAAAAAAATTAAGTAGAACGGTTTTCAACATTGATAATGATAATAATTGATACTGTTTTTTTTTAGGCATCAAATCAGCATATCAGTATGAGTTTTGAAGGATCATGTGACTAAATCTGGAGTAATGATGCCGTTAAATTGTAATAACATTTCACTTTTTGACTATTTTTACTCTAGTGATCAAATATAAACTTAAACACAAGAGCCTTCTTTTCAAATTATTACAAATCTTACTGACCCCATACTTTTGAATGGTTTGAATAAAAATAGCAGGATTTGATTTTACAAGTAAAAACAAATGTGGGTGGCAATCAGAATTCTACAGCTATGAAAAACAACCATGATCCTCTCTTACCAGGAAAACATGGTCATGACGCTCTGGTTGACGGCACTGCCATGTAAATATGTGGTTGAGTACAATGCCATGTAACTGGCGCCAAGAAATTCTGAGACATTCTATTAGGAATCGTAAATAGTGTGCAATACCATGGTACTTCCCTGTGCAAAACTGACCACAAAGTGTCTATACATAGCTCATGTTCCTCTTTTAGTACAAACCTCTGAGCCAGTATTCTCATCCACCAGGCAAAAATTGTGCATTCAACTGCTCAGAAATGAGCCGCGAAACGTCATCATTCATGTCCGCCAAGGTTCAAGGTTCGTTACAATCCTTATGACTAATAAGGCAACTGGAATATTGATTCTCACCTTAGCAAGCACCAATAATTCCTAAGAAAATATGACTTCTAATTAACCCAGTGTAAAATATGGTTTACTTTACAGTCCTTCACCATGCTGGCACTCAACCCATCACATTTTCCACAGACCTACAGAGGCAAACATGATTATGAAACTCATTGGTTTCACATTTGGTTTGGTTTTCGATGGCCATCCCCCACTCACCGTGCCACTGACTCTGACATCATACAGGCGTGCCCATTCATCCTCATGGCTGTCCACCATCATGACGCTGTCCTCCTCCTCCAAACCCCATTCCGCCTGCAGGTCCAACCGTACCTCCTCGCCGAGGGAGTGCATGCCAATGGCAGGAAAAAGCCCATCTGGAGCCACCGGCACCACCACTGACCCCACCTTCCATTCACACATACACATAAAGAGAGCTCTGTTAAAGCATTCCATAAAGTTAACCACTATTTTACAGCACATTATAACTGAGAATAAAGACTGCTCTTTGAAATTATGTCTGTATCACTCCTGACCCTACTATCTGGCCTGCAGGAAAACCAGTCATCAGAAAACAACCCTCAATTTGAAGACTAGACTATTGTGTGTTCAAAGACTTCATCTCTAGAGATTCTTGTAACCACTGTAATGGAGTAATAAACAAAACCCTTACACACAATAGACTACAGAACTCATAGTTTGATGCAGATGTTACATGATTAGCTAAAGAATGCTTAAATATATAGCGTCTAATTATTTTACACAAGGTTGGCAAAGTTAACACTTGCAATTAATTAAATGTTTAACACTTTTTTACTTTGCAATTTGGTGTTTTTCTTAATTCTGTAAACAGAATTTTAGAAGCTTTAAACTTAAGTTTAAGATAAGTCTTCAATTTCTTTTTACCCAAATCATCTATAGTAAGATTTTTTTTAAAAGAGGTCTCTTTTGCTTACCATGGCTGCATTTATTTGGGCAGTAAAAACATATTGTGAAGTATCATTAACATTTCAAATAACATTTAAAACTGCAATTTTATTAATGCAATGCAAAGCTGAATTTCCAGCTTCATTGCTCCAGTTGATTTGGTCCAAAAGCAACATATCTTCTTCTTATTGTTATTACTGATGTTGAAAACAGTTGTGGTGATACATTTTTTGTTGGAAACTCTGATACTTTTTTTTCCAAGATTCTTTGATGAATAACATTTATCAGCATGACTCCATAATTTTCAACAGCAGTGTTCATCAACAATACACTAAGAAATTGCGTTAGTAAATTGGTGACATGTGCTATGACTTTGGTACCACGGCATGGACTCACTTCTTTGCCATTCTTTGTAAAAAACACAGTGACGAGTCCGGCATCGAAAGTGTCTGCATAAATACCGCAACCGATTCGGTCACCACGGTTACATTTAGGACCAAACTGCTGACCGACGGGGTTGCCGTTGTAAAGCCTGTGAACAGGAGAGATATAGTCATCAATGACTTACAACTGGAAAGGTTCATGGAAAGAAATAGTGATCCTGAATAAAATAAAAAATAAAAAATTACTAGGCAACCAACAAAACAAAGTTGACAAAAAACACATTTTGTTTAAAAGAAATGTTTTATCAATTATCTATTAACATACTGTACCTTTAAGGACAGTTCACCTTCAGTTGCTGGTCCCCATTGACTTGCACAGTGTTTTTTTCAATGGGGACCAGCAACTGAAGGTGAACTTTCCCTTTAAAAATTTAAAGACTAGAAAAATTCTCAAAGAAAACTTACTTTCCATCATCGGCATGGTAAGCTATTGAATGTGGAAGCGAGCCAGGCTGATGGTCAAGTTTATAAAACTGGGGAACCAGCCCGACAGCAATTGTCCCTCTCACTCCAGTATCCATAATGGTCACCTTGACGAAGCATAAAAACCATTAAAAACACATGGCCATCAGTATATGTGTGGCACAACAGTTTTTTTTTTATGACAGCTTGTTTTGAAATGACTGAAGTGCAAAAGATGGCTTTCAGGGACTTCTAAGCAAATGCCACCGGTAATATACGTCACGAGCGGCACTGATTCCAAAATAACAGACGGTGTTGGAATCAACAGTTAACAAGAAGCATTAGGCTGAGTCACAGGGTGGAAATGTCAGGTAACCTGCTATTAAGAATTTTTACATCTCGGCTACTACTTATCTCTCCCTTTGTATGCAAAGCATCTCGGAACAACTTCCACACCCTCTTAACGGCAACCTCCTCAAAGCTAGTAAATTTCCAACATACTGCTAAGAAATTTGGAAAGTACTGCCAAAGTTAAATTTTCTCATGCTCATAAATCAAGTACTCAGACATACAGAGCCATTAGTTTCATTGAAAATTCAACATGGAATAGGATTTGTTGATCTCGAGGGACCATCATCCAAAAGAGAAAGATTAATCCCACTGCATGTGACTCAATAATTGCAGCCGTACCCTCGGAGGGGGCAAGCATAGACAAATTTACCCAGTTATTGCCCCACAAACTAAACTTAACTCTGCGCCCTCAGCCAAAACCACACACGGGTGTAGAAAAGGGACCCCAATGATTCCCACAGGTTTAAGTCCAAGTCTTCCTTGTCGTCTCTTTCGAGGATTTGCTTTCCAAGCTTTGAGAAGCGACTGTAAATTCTGATAACCTCCATATGAAAGCTTGCTGCTGGTTTTAAAGCCTTTCCTGCTGCGAATACAGTGCACAATGATTAATTTAAGGGCACTCAATTATTTTACCACAGGTCTGACAAAGAACCGTGCCATGAACCTTGTGGCTACAAAATTCCACGCCGGAGCTCCAGGGAAAATAATCAATTACACTAATAGAGATATTTCCACTTGACTAAGGACAAAATTGATTTGCACAAGCACACGTGAGCACCCTGAGAAAACAGAGCAGAGGTTAATCACTGTATGGCACTTCAATGTTGAAACAGGCGCTGAAGGTGCAGCAACACAGTCCAATTTTGATGGAGCGTTGACTTCTCTGACCACAGGGGCTGAAATGAAACCCCTGTGAAAACGTAATGAGGAAACATGAGGACGACGCTGACGCATATCCCGACTGGCAGATGACCTTTATGGAGAAGGAAAAAAGTTCCCAGACTTTGCCAATCTGAAGGATTCTGCGTCACCATCAGGTGATGTAGAGTGTATAAGGCAAGAGCGAGTTCTTTATTGATTACTCATAGCTCACTGCTGAAGATGTCACATTCATTGCTACTGGCTGCAGATATTCCCAGGGTGCACGATCATGCACTGAGTTATGCTATTGGTCAACAAGATTGCGATACAGTCCAGAGACATTTGCTTTGAGAAATTTTTACAAGCCTCAGATGATTATTAAATTAGAATAAATGTTAGTGTCTCAGTAATTCCTTAAAAAATGCGCAGAACCAAAACACAGAATCAGATTTTACAGAACACTCCTCGATTTAAGAGACAAGGATGGGCATGCAAAAAAATCATGACAGAATTAATTAATTTAACAAACACTAATGTTCAAAGGTGGGATTGATAAGATAAAAGAAAAACAATTAACACTTTTAATATGTATGACTATACTAATCCCTCCAAGATTTTCAAAACTTTTTTCAGATTTTTGTGGCCTAAAATGACTGATTTTGCTGTGGCTTTTCTCAAAATTTGGGGCATTTCTTATTATTTTGCAGTGAAATGTATACCACAGACTTTATTCTTCTAACACTATTATGACTTTTCTGATTTTGAGGAACATTGTAGGTCTCCAGACTAACATTTGAGGAAAACCAGCACAAGTGCCATTAAGATGTATTTTTAAGAGTGCTTGCTCATCTGCAATACATCTCTAAGATGTTTCCTATCAGATGTCTAATAGACATTAATAAACGGAGTACAAAGCATATGTTTCCAGGTTATTTAGCAGATGTCTTACAGATGTACTTGTGCTGTCTAGGTAGTTGAGATTCAGATGAAATGAACTTTTATTACTGTTATTCATAATGTCTAAATATAATTTAATAAAAACACACACACACACACACACACACATACATATATATATATACATATATATATATATATATATATTAGGGAGTGGAAATGGCCTATAAGTACATGTCTGCAGTTAACTACTAGTGATAATTTAATATATATATTTATTTATTTTTAAATAAGTGTTTGCTTTTCTACATAATGAAACATTTAGCTTTATAAATGTCGAAGGCAGCCCTAATTATCACAACCTTAGTGATGCAACGACTACAAAAATACGTCGACTTGTGTGAAATGCGTCGACGAGTCACACTGTTTGTTTACATCTCGCGTGATGGCATACTGGGAATAGAGAAAGTTGCATTCTAGCACAAAAACAGAGACCACTGTTATCAAAAATATGGGAATACTTTAAACAGAGGACAAATAAAATGGCCCTTTGTTCCCTTTGCAAAACCGATATGGTGTACCACGGCAGCACAACTGCGATGCGCGAGCACCTCAGAGGAAAACATCTTGGCGCTCTCCGGTGTTACGGTTTAACTGGTTACCGTGTGATCTGGTGACCAGTGTTAATTTTGACACGAAATTTTAATTTAGTTTTAGTCTTAGTCTTTTGACTATAATTCTTTTTAGTTTTAGTCAAGTTTTAGTCATCTGATTTGTTTTAATTTTAGTCTTATTTTAGTCGACTAAAATTGCTTGGTATTTTAGTCGACTAAAATTGCTTGGTATTTTAGTCGACTAAAATAAGACTAAAATCAATAACAGATTTACTAGACAATTTTTTACAGCTGGTATAGGAAACAAACTTAACCAAAATATATAAAACACAAATTCAACTTTATTTCAACACAACTGTGTCTTTATTTCGATTCAAAAGCTTTTATGCAGCAACAAACACTGTCATGATAATGTAAACAATAACTAGCTGCCAATTGACCATCAATAAAAGAAAAATAACGTTAGGTCCAGGACCTTAAAGCTTACAGCTGAGCTGAACAATAAGTGCATACATTTAAAGTAAACATTTAATAAGTTGGCAGCTAGGTGGATAAAAAAAGTAACAAGATTTTATAAGGTATTCATTTGTCTAGCAATATTGTATGTTTTAAATACTACAATATTGCTGGATTTGTATGTATAATGATAGGATGTGAATATTCATGTTTCACATGACTAATATAGAAATATTTGTGATATTGTCAACAAGTAGAACATTATAAAATATAAAATATTATAAAATATACTAAACATTAGTATTAATCAAACGTATTTATCATGATATTACGTATTAGTATTGTGCTCTCATCTAATTTGAAGAAGGGGCTATTTTACAGTACTTTTCAGTTCGTAATATTTAATGCTACAACATCTACGCACTGCACTATTCCAATTTTGCTTAGCTCAATAAACAAAAGAACATCGTTGTAAAATTACATTTGAGAAAATGTCCGGGTGGCTCGTCTGTATGTCTTTTCAAATTGGTGTTGTTCTTGCCACGAATGAGCGCTCTGCGTGCTTTACACTTTGTTTTGTTTTGTTCGTCGTCAAACGTGAAGTGAGCTGTGGACATTTTGTCGCTCTTTTAGACAGTAGGGACTTTAAGCAACAGCTGCGAATGGAACGGCTACAGCGACCGGAAGTTTGCCGTCACTCCGCTGTAGCCAAGAACGTAAAAGTCACTAAGCAACGGTAAAACAGAACAGCGCAACGCAGCATTAATTCATTTATTGAGATCCAAAAAAATATATAATTTAAAAAAGCAAGAGAAGGATTGCTTTTGGCGTTAAATGACAATCTTTTGTCAGAAGAGGAGTTTTTAATATTGTATGATGTAAATAAGTCTAAAAACATAACATTTATTTACCTAACCTCTCACGTTGTAGCGACTCTGGCAAATCAGCTGTTCTCCCGTAGTAGACCGTTAAATTAGAACGTCAGAAAGTAGCAGTTAAATTCGCGCAGGCGCAATACAACGCCAGAATGGCGTTGCCGTTCCACCAGAGGCTGTTGCTTAAAGTCCCTATCACCTCTTCGAATGCCGACTTCCCGGGAGCTCATAAAAACTGAAAACCTTCGCTTCACGTCTCAATAAGTCAGGCTCTGATTGGTTCTCTTCTCTCATGCAGTCTGTTCTGTTTTGCCGATTCTTTTGCTCATTCCTCGCATCTCTCCCGTCTGCTGATTTGATTTTCGTCACAGTCTATTTTCGTCTCGTCCTTTATTCGTTGACGATAATGTCAATCAATTAGTCATAGTTTTAGTCTCCATCAGTGCCTTCTATTTTAGTTTTCGTTTCGTTTTCGTCGGCAAAAATATATTCGTGACGAAAATAATGACGAAAATATTTAGTCAACGAAATTAACACTGCTGGTGACCAACTTCCTGGTTCAGGTCTGATATTCTTGCGCTTGCGGCATTCTGAAAAGTTAAGATGTTTTTAACTCGATCCGGTGCGGACGCGCCTGGAAAAAATGAGCGCGTCGCGACCGAGTCGCTTTCATTATAAACGCGCTTGTCGCACACCTACATTGGAAATAACGAACTTGAGCGCGCAAAAGTCGTGATATGTGAACGGCCCCTTAAAAGACAGCGCGCCGCGAGACAACAAACACAAACCACCGAGCTACCCCGAATCAGCTTTTTTATGGCTACTGTGGTTTAATTATAAACGCTACCATAAGCTCATATTTACCATAGTAAAATAATTTTCTTACAATAAGACAATAAGATTTTACAGAACACTAATAATAACAATAAGAAAAACATGCGGCTTTCAGTCACTACCACAAAACTGCATGCTAAAAATAATGCAACGGTCTCCTAAATGGTCCCAAAAACACAGAAAGGTAATAATCAACTCTGTGGAAGAATACATATGACAGTAGCTTCTAAAAAGTAGCTAATACTTTATGTTGATTAAAGTATATTTGGTAGAAGTTTAAATGAATACATGTATCATTAGCTTTTATCATTTAGAATTATATGCATTTAAATTGACTAAAAATGACAAAATACTGACTAAATGTAAAAAAAAATTCATCAAAGTACAAAGACGACAAAACCTATGTTTGAAAAACAAAAAACAAAAACCAAACACTGGCTGTCTGTAGGACTTATCCAAGTAACATACAGGGTGTTACTTTCCAGCTCCAATCCCCCAGAGAGGAAGTTCATCACACCAGCTCAATCTGCCAGCAGCAGAAAACCCATCAGAGCTGTCTCCTGCCTCAGATACACATCCAGGCAGAGTCTGCTGCGCTCCATAAATTAAATAACGCTTGCCCTCTCCCAAAGACTAATTTATAGCCCAATCCCTGCGAGTTTTCCGGTACTAAATCACCTGGGAGCGTTTTCCAAACTGCATTTTATGGCAAAGTTACTAGAGAGGTAACGGTGCTATCTGAGCAGATTAACTCAAAGGGCAGTGTCTACTGTGATGTGCACGGACGCAGGAAGCATTACACATTTTAAAAACAGATTACTAGTAGCTCTTGGAAGTGGTTCCTGACAGCCATAAATTTGCTAGTTATTTCAGCTCAGAATGATTTCAGGACCTGATTTGGACAGAATCAGTCGTTAAAAATGATCAAAACTGTCGTAAAAGATCTTGATTACTATGTTTTTCAAACAGCATTCATTTCTGAAAGCTCATTTTCTTTCCAAAAACATGACATGGTATGTTGATTAATTCAAACTGCTGCGAAATGAATGATAGTCACAGGCAAGACGAAAGTCAAACATTTGCAAAATTAAAAACATTTTTAAAAAAAAGTGTGACTGAAGCACTCAATACAGGAAACCCACAAAATCACACCAAGTTAAAAAAAGTTTAAATCACCTGACTTGATATCTGTGTGCATACAATTACATAAAGTTATTAGTACTTAGGTGACTGGATTTCTTAACAAAGGCAATAGAAAGGGTTTTGAAATGATTCTAATGTTTTTAGCAACCTGAGAACATAGGTGCACTGCTTACCTCGAAGTAACAGTTTCCCTTTGACAAGGGGCGTGGAGCCACGTAGCAGCCAACATCATCAGAGTTCCCTTGGTAACTACAGCAGGGAAGTAATAAAAAGCTTAATCTCTAATAACCAGATCACTGTTGCTATAGGTACATTATTAAAATGTCCAGTGATGTGTGGACTGGCTGTTCAGTTGTGTTTCTACATGTTTCACAATGATACGGCTGAGAGCTACTTTTGGAGCCCTGCGTTTGGAACAGCAGTTTATTTTCTAAGGATTCAAGTCGGAAGTAATCCAGAAAAGATCAAATTGTCAATGCTACTGATCTTCAATAATACTACTTGAACTAAAGACATCATAAAATGTAGAGCAAATGGTATGTAAAGGAAAATCTCAGCCAAATATACTGTTCCCAATTGAATTAAATAATAATAAAAATATCTACACAAACACACACACATATACATATATATATATATATATATATATATGTGGGTGTGTGTGTGTGTGTGTGTTAGGGGTCAGTAATTTTAGTTTTGAAATAATACTTTTATTCAGCACAGATTTTCATCAAAGTTCTATTAAATGTTCTATACATCAAAGAATCCTGGAAAATGTATCACTGTTTCCTTAGAAATATTCAGATTGTTTCATATTGTTTCTTGAGCAGCAAATTAGCATATTACAAAAAAATTCTGAAGGATCATTTGACTCTAAAGACTGGAGTAATGATGCTGAAAATTTAGCTATGCATCACAGAAATATTAATAATCTTGACATATATTAAAACAAAAACATTTCTTTGAAACTGCAATGATATTTCACAATGTCACTGTTTTACTGACTTTTTGGTCACATTACTGCAGCCTTGGTGAGTATAAGAATCTTCCAAAGCATTAAAAAAAAATCAATATACATATACAATATTTTTGAGTGAACTATTAATTTGAAGTCAGCAAACACATTTGTTACACTCATTGAATTCTCAAACTGGACAAACAAACTGATACAAATTAATTCTGAAAATGCTGGAGACTTCGCATTTAAAAAAAAAGATGAATTACAACACCACATGTGCAAGGCCTGTTTATTTTTCCAATGGATGGAGTTTTTTCATCCTTATTCTGATCAAATAAAAACAAGTAGCCACTAATGTTCTCTGAAATTATAATTGTTTCAATCAGTGAGGTCAAGTGAGTCAAGGCTGATTACGTCTTTAGGGGCTCAAATACACGCACGAACAATGCTTTATGCTCGCAAGCCCTGCTCACTGATATTGATGGGGGTGGACGGGTGTGCAATTCAAAATATACAAATAAATAAGGATAAATGAAAAGCAGTGCAGAAATTTTCCATAAAAACTAGGGGGGTCAACACAGGCCAGGTGCGGATTTCCAAACACATTGGAAAAAGAACAGAGTGAGGGTCAGTCACTGGGCAAACCTACGTACCTTAGCGTGTCTCCATTCTTCAACATTCGTTTGTATCGCTCTTGATAACGAACAGCACGGACTTCCCTGATTTCTCTGATCCTGCGCCTCCAGTTCAGGAATCTGTAGTGTAAATTGATATCATCCATCTCATAGGTCTGTGAAGTGGAAAACAGATGCACAATTAATTGAAATGAAACTGAAATTGCAACATACATATCTTGACAATTTGCGTTATCAAAATAGGTTCATGTTCAATTCTGATCCTCACAAATCTCTGTATATGCTGTGAGCTTGACATGCGTTTTGTAATGCAATGTGTGCTAGATTAAAGTTATTCACATATTCACATAAATTGCAGCATTTTTGGATCAAAGTTTAAAACCGTTCACCAGTATTTTCCCAAAATAAAAGCTTGAGGGTTTGAAATGTTACAAGCTTAATGTTCTAAATGCTTCAAAAGCAAAACATAAATATTAGTATTGTCACTTTTAGTGTAAAAAAAAAAAAGTTTGCATAACTGTAAATTCAAGTTTTACTTTACTTTATTTGTTATAATTACAGTTACAACTAATAATAGTACTTGGTAAAACACCAGTGTGAATGTAATTAACAAAAAAGGTTTGAGTTTATTTAAAGTTCAGCTTACTGTTGAAATGTATCAATTGAAATCATCACAATGTATAACAAAAATTATTACAATACCATTTCTGTCGTAAAGCCCAAATCATAAGTAATTTATACATATATATACACACACACATTATATGTCTATATATATATATATATATATATATATATATATATATATATATATATATATATATATATATATATAAATAAACACATCATAAAAAATAAAAATAGCATTAAGTCAAGTTGACCACTAACTTTGGTAAAGAGAAACCATGTACATGTGAATGTGACATTAAATTATAGAAATATTAAAATCTCAGTGAATGGTAAGCAAATATTTAACATCTTAGGTTCTCGGCTGACATAATAAAAAAGTTTGAGATCCGCTGCTCTATAGTGTGCAATGGTTCAGAAATGGGATGCATATCTGTCTCCCCACCTACACCTAAGATTAACATCACTCAGCACTAAATACCTCATTATCTCGAGTCAACTATATAAAGCTCCCTAGCATTTCTCGTTTGCAAAACATTTTACTTCATCACAGAGGCTTAATGTCATAAATGGGCTATACACACATGCAATAAATGAGATGACAAGGAGTTATCTTCGAGTCTAAAAGGCCTCAACAGATGTAAAGTGTCAGCTGTCTGACATATATCCAGGACATGTCAGAAGATTTTTCTAGATTGTCATAATTATCATGTCAATTACATGGTGGCACCTACTACAGCATTTAACAACAGATTTGTTTCTCATACAAAAAATATTGGACAGACAGAAGTCCAGACAAAAGCATCTGGCTATGTAAATACTGACTAACGTTACATCAATGCTATAACGTTATAGTGTCAACAATAAACTATTATCTCTAACTTCTGTTATAACAGCGTATCGTCAATATTTAATTAATTATTGTATGTTTAAAGAAAAGCTTGTATCACATTTGCCAGAAGGTAAATAATTATTACGTAACAGATGCGATAGCTCGTGCTAGCAGGTTAGTTTCAATCACTGCTAATCACCTTGCATAGCTAACACATCATTAGCTTTTAGGCCTAACTTTACACGAAATAAATACAAAAACTACAGAACCGCTAAATGTCTCCAGTCATTACAATGTTACGTGTCTAAATATTATGTCGTTACGTACGTACCTTATGTACATCAGCGGGTAAGACGTTATAACATTCTAAGGCCACTTATGTTTACTTCCAGCTATCGACTCCATTAGCTAAGCTACCTGACAAACTTCGCAGAAGTGAGCGGCTCTTCCTGGATTGCGTCAGTCGAGGAATGAATGCAGCGCACCAATGAAAAGCGTCATAGAGTTGATTGACAGGCGTTTGACCAATGAGAAACTTCGCAGCGAGTCGGGCTTCAAGCGCTGTGCAGGAGAATGAGCTTTTGGCCAATTTTACAAACAGTACTAAATATAATTTTATAAGCAAAACGTAAATAAATATTTCTACACTATACACACACACAGTTGGGTCCTATTTTATAGATTAAAAATATACGTTATTATTGTATAATAATGCGGTTTATTTTTATTAATAAAAAAAGATTGTGTCTATATTTAAGTGACAATATGCAGTGAGCTAGTCATCATCGCAAAAATAAACCCAACAGGGTAAATAGGGTTTATTTCGCAGTAATGGCCATCTGACTGCGTATTATCGCTTGAATATTGCCACAATCACATTTTTTAAAGTAAAAACACAATGTACATGATCTCACAGCTAATTAATCAAATAAATGAATTTAAAAAATGATATAAAATATTGATTTTCATTTTTTTTTTTTTTACTTGTAAAGATTGAAGAGAGACATCCACCCAAGAGTTGTCAGATATACATCATTTTCCTGGTCAACTGTTATTATTCTGAACTATCTGGCCAGTGAATGCCAACAAAGACTTCATTTAATGAAGTGACACGAATACTTACATTATTAACAGAAGTGTTGACACAACTATTTCCATTTTTCATTCATTGTGAGAACATATTTTCAAGTCTATTAAAACGGTCTGGCACTCTATTACCTCACACAGCTGAAAAGTGAGTTACAGAACATTTGGCACAATCTCCAGGCCCCTTATAACAGTGACTCATAAAGACTGCAGGAGTTAAATGTACTGTAAGTGTATGGGCCGTAACATCTGAAAGACAGGATGATGCATGCATCTTATTTTTGGTGTAGCTGCACTGAGAAACTGCTGACAAATGGAAGCAGAAAAGTTTAAAAAGAAGCATAAGAGCAATCGAACTCTAGTCAGAGATGAGGAGGTACACCGTGTAATCTGGTGAATCTGGAAACAGAGAGACCCCATCAGTTTGGCATGCTTCTTGGAACATTCTCCAGCCAGAACATGTGGAAACAGAGAACGGGGTCGTGCTGTGGCATGGACGGGAATGTCAGACGGCAGGTGATTTTTGCCTTCTTTGCCAAGACTAATCAACTCTAATAAGAGAACCTCAGCCAGCCGACTTCTCCCCAAACAAGGAACACTCCAACGTTTTGTGGTTTCAAGAAGTTAAATAACTATAGTAGGCCTGGCCAATCAAATTGGGATTGTTCAATGGTATTCATAACCGATAAACAGATCCATTCTGTGGCACAAACCGAGATTCAAAAGGAAAACATGTTTGTGTAAAAGAGAGCTATGACCACACATGTCAATATCATAAGATAATCATCTAAATCCTGTTTGCCTTCTGCACTCATACCAGCCCACCTTTGACATCTTAACTTCCATCCCGCTTCACGACAACAACAAATAAACACCACTCTGTCCTTATGGGACCCCTTCAGCTGGGTGTGAGACACATCTGCTTGGTGCATCCTGATGGTAAAAATAGTTGGTATAAACCCCTTGGCCACTGTATGGAATTTTCATCGTCTTCAACAAAAGCACTCTGAGACTTCTCGGCACTAAAAGACAACTCATAAACCCTTGATTAATGGTATCTGGGCCAATGGACAACTCTGAACTTTATGAAGTCCTCCAAAGAGATCAGATTTATCTGGATGACTAGGCTGATGGATTGCATTATTAGCTGCTGGCATATATCGTCTTGTGTACATTCCAGCGAAAACACTGCCCCAATTATCCACACGGTCCCTTGTCCAAAATAATCTATCAACTGGCAGAATAATCCTTGGTTGAATCACTCCATCATAAAGCAATGTTCTCAATTCAGGTGCTTGTTCAGTCTGTTTGTTAAGTCTGACGTCACGTGTCAATGGGGCCAAACATTATCAGATCCCAAAAGCAAGCAACTTTTTACTGAAAAATCATGATCCTAACCTTTATCTCCAGAAATATCGGATGGTCAGACAGCAACTCCTCTTTTATGAATAGTATGAATACTGATGTCCAGGACACTGTGAGCCCGGAGACTGTAATTTATACCTTTAGTTTTTAAAAGCTTTGTTTAAATGTGTGATGAAATATAGTGTTGAGATCGAATGTTCTCGATTGAAAAGGTAGAGGCTTGGATTCAGAAATTTCTTGGGTCACAACTTAACCTGTTGTTGATATTACCTTGAATGCTTGGTTCACGTATGTGTCATTTTTTAAAATCTTTTTTCTTGGCAATGCCAACCCCAAGCTCATGTTCGTCTACATCCATTTTTTGAGTGCAATGCCCGCATCTCAACATCCAGTCAACTGAACCTCAAACCAGATCTCTGCTCCACATTTGGTCTTTTTCAATGTTCGGAAGTATGTCACAATACGGAAGAAAAGATCCGTCACCACTTCAGTTCCATTGCAACTTTAATAAGTAGTTTTTCTGCATCTGAAAGATCATGAAAAGGATAAAAAAGTAACTAATACTACAATGCAACATAAAAAAGTTAGACTTCTATGAAGTGGGGGATCTTAATAGCATTCTTAGAAGCAACAGGGTTAATAGTGTGACTCTCCCACAAGCAAATTACCGTAGTCGGCAGAGAAATGAAATCCCTCGCCTTCATTGTTACCATGGCAAAGATTACTAGAATGCTCTAACATTTTCACAGATGATGCAGAAAAAGTAACCATCATAGCCAGAGTAAGTATCCTGGGCAAAGGAATGTTTCCAGATACAATATGGGTGAGGGAAAGCTGGAGCAGTGCTTGATGATTTCTAAAAGGAAAAATAATCTCTCTCTCTCTCTCTCCTTCTCTCTCTCTCTTTCTTTCCTCCCCCCCTCACACATTCTCTCTCCCTTTCTCTCTCTCTCTCTCTCTCTCTCTCTCTGTCTGTCTCTCAGTCCCAGCCCCTGAAGGTGTCATAACTGTGCTCTCTCCCTCTCGCTCTCTATCACCGCCTTTCAGATCTTTAAAAGCCGCTGCTTGCCGTTTCTCACTCGTTCTTGGTTTGTATCCTCTGGCACTGCAGGGGACTCCCGGCTCGCAGCCTCACCAAGCTGAAAAGCGAGCAAAGAAACAGAGAGGGGAACGAGAAACAGACTTCCAGAAATAGCATCAGCCACGTACGACAGAACCGAGTATGGAGAACCTGAGACCCGGACGCAAGATGTCTTTCTTTTCCAACTTGACGCCCGTTGTCCTGTTGCTGATCATCTCCAGTGGATCCTGGTCTTTAGCGGGTCGCTTGGGCCCCCACAAAAACTGCATGACCTGCAAAGACGGGCACCCCTCGGGCACGGGCCGGGCCTCCAGGGACCCGGCCGGGGCACCCAGCACCACCGTGTTGGCGTCTGGGGAGCCCTGCGGGGTTTACACCCTGAGCTGCGCCAAGGGGCTTCGCTGCATACCCCCTCCACGTGAACACAGCCCCCTTCAGGCTCTGCTGCAGGGCAGAGGCTTCTGCACCAAACAAAGCAGAACCAGTCCCACCGAGAGGCCCCGCCCCACAGGTAAGAGTTGCAGCCAGCGGATGCCTTTGCGGTCCCTTCCTCCATGCCGTAGCTTCGCCGGCGTCTCGCCGTGCCGCATGCGGTGAGAAAATGCGATGGCTTATCTGCTTCAAGTACCACAGCGAAATAGCTCGAGGATGCATTTCAGGTTCCACGGATGTGCTGGCAAGCCGCTATGCTGCAGTTTCCATATCAGAAGCTTGGTAGGATGACAAAACTGTAACTGAACCAAGGACATGTGCATAAAGTGCCGGGAATAGCTGCTGGTTTGCATGTGATGGCTGTAAATTCCTGCAGGGTGTAAAGGCATTTCTGTGATTTGAGGCTTTCACACCTCGTAAATACATAAGATGAAGAACACTTGTAATAATGGCCATTTGGATGAATGTTTAAGGGTTGTATACGAGTATAGATGTGTGTGTGTGTGTGTTTTTGTGTGTGTGTGTGTGTGTGTGAGAGACAGTATGTGCAACTGTTCCATGCATATGGGCATCAGAACTAATCAGGGCAGAATAAAGAGGAGAAAGAGATAAAAAGCAAGAGTAGGGTATGTGTTCTTGGGTGTATATCAGTGTCACCCACATTCCTACAGTGTCAATTCATGTAGCAGGTGAAATGTAGTCATGCGGTCTCCATCTACTGTTAACTTTCAGTCATTACAACTTAAGAGATGTAGCCTATAGTGTCAATTTAAAAGAATGATTTCAGGAACTATTCCTTAAAAATGTGGGTTTGTCCTGATCAAATAACCCAAATCACACAACATACAGTATACTCTTAAATCCCAGCCAAACATATCCATTTAGTTGAATCACAGGCTTCAATGTCTTTTTCTAAAAAATGCAGAGTCATAATTCAGTATTAATGTCCCTTTTTTCACAGGGCCACATCCTTCAAATAGTGGTGAAATAGACAAGGTGAGTCTATCTTTGGTTTTTGGCTTCTATAATTAATGCTTACAATCTAACCATTAGACTAAAATTCTTTGGGCTACATTGTTTTATATCAATTGGTAAATTGATATTAAATGTTAAAGACAGGTCAGATTGTGGCTGTATAATTAAAGTGGAACTCTAGTTTTAAGATCCTGAAAACCTTATGATTTTATAATAATTACATAACTGTATATACTCATTTTATATTGTTACACCAAATTCATGGCACAATCGGTGCCAGAAGAGAATGGAATGATCAAAATTCCTCTAAAGCAAATATAAATAATAAATATTCTAAAGCATGACGTGTGGCAACATTTCCTCACCAGGCTCCATGTCGTAAGCTGCTCAACACTGTCTTGCGAGGTCTCGAGCTCACCATTTTCCAGTCCGACCGTGACATCTACATCCCAAACTGTGACACTCGTGGCTTCTACAGGAAAAAGCAGGTAATGCTTAACCAAACCAATATCAACTGGAAATATCGATTTTGAAGATATGCTGATATGCTAAAAGGGCTTTGGTAACATTAACATTTAAAGAAAGCTGATTATATACTGTAATAACCAGAAGGATTATTTGATCCCCGTTTACTCTTTTTGTTAGTTCTTCTGGTTAAGTAGCATATACCCAACTTCCTTCTGGATGTTCGTTTCAATAAATGAACCGAGGAGGAAGTTTTGATATCTGAAGTTCACCATTATGAGCCATTTTGTATTGCGAAAGACGACCTTCAATGTACCAAAGCCAGAACAATCTCCTGTTGTCTTGTAGTGTCGGTCTTCTAAAGGCATGCAGCGCGGCCACTGCTGGTGCGTCGACGAGATGGGCAACACCGTGCCATCACGTGCCGGGGAGGATGGCATTTTACCATGCGATGGAGAGTGAGGGGAGCGACGGCCCCACAGCTCTGAGCCTGGAGGAAGAGGAGGGGTACGGGGAGAGGGGATGACTTCAGCTCGGTGCAAGACACTGCCTGACCAGGACACTCCAGGGATAAACCACTTCACACGGGAACGGGCCCTCACTCAGAACGTCCAGACCACGTTCACTGCCATAAACTCGAATAAACAGCATCAGAACACAGAAATAATGACCACTACACCACATGAGCTTAAGTTGGGATAGGTCAGCTGTTACAGAGAGGTATTTAATTCCTGGCCACAACTCCTATGTTTTTTTCTTAATGGGCTGTTTAACTATTAAGCAGATGGGGTGACGTCCCCTCTCCCCTTCTCCAATGATACACTGACAAAACTATACATAAGAAAACGGAATATACCTTTGCGTCTAATTTATTCTGGAGTATTACTAAATTTCCTTGAAGACTTGCATACTTTTGAATCGTACACATTGTCATGTAACCGACATCTAAACGCTATCATAATGTGCACATTTGGGAAGTACTCCTTTTTCGTTCATCCGACACTGACCGCAAACACACGTCGTGGATTATTTGTACATAAGTGAGGTTATCGTGGTTGGTTGTGTCATGAGGTGGAATATTCTTGAATGCTGATGGCTGTTACCTTTTTCGAGAAGTTGTTAGGCATATTTTTATATATTTCAATATGCTATTTTATATATATAAATATATATAAAATATATATAAATTGTTGATTTATTTAATGAACTACAATGCCATGTATTTTTATATTGTCAGCAGTTTTTTTCATTGTCAAAACAGAGCTTCGTTTATTTGCTAAGAGAGTGAGCGCCATGTGTTGGTGTCACCATAAAAAGGGATAAAAAAAACAAAAATACAACTTAAACACACCCTTAAGAGTATTTACTGCTGTACATGTGTTTTTTATGTAATTTGTATTATTTTATGTCATTATTTATGTCAATATGTTGATCCTTCAGTATTGGAAAGTGTTACTATATCGCGTAATTTTCAATATTTCAGATTGTATTCTGGGTATTTTGTTCAGAACTCTGTGTTTTCTCATTCCCAAAATCCATTGAGAAAAAAAAAAGTGCACAAAATAATGTCTGATCAATGTACCTCACACTGATTTTGTTGTATCAATATATGTGCCAGTAGTTGTGGGCCCTTGAAAAGGATCCATTGCAAAAAAATATATAACGTGTGCAAGAACTATGATACAAAAAAAAAAAAAAACTAAATAAACATAAACGGATACAGAGAAAAATAAATGCATATGTTAATATAAAGACTGTCTCTTTGCAGAATCTCATTTGGAAACCTACATGCATTAAAAAAAATTATATGATAAATTATGAATACTATTAAACCATGCAAATGCACAACTAAAAAAAAACAAAACAGAAGCTATGAATTAGCAAAAGGCAACAAGAAAGAGCAGATGCTGCTGTTGGCTGCAAAAATACTGCCATATGCTCATACAAATGTCACATACAAATATTACCTTGTGCATACTGAGCTACAGTGACTGTGCATTTTTGCAAGCCCAGAGCAGATTTAGCATACTAAGAATAACTTTATGCTTTATCAGGGTATAATATCTTGTTATATCAGCCAAGCCATTACATATTATGCTATTTATACAATCTTATTCTCATGAATATAAATGAAATATTAAATATTTAGAGTGCTGGAGCTTTTGTGCCAAGACCGATTCATGCACATGTATAATCACACAACAATCCATATGCTTGTTTCCAAGGTAACAACATATAGCAGAATATAGCATATGTCTGTCAGTGCTTTCGTCATGCCCTACTTTGAATCACTGTGACTTGGAGAATTTATTCGCTCTGTAACATAAGCTAGATTTTTGTATGCATATATCATTCACTGTGTCGAATTAAGAGAGCCAAAATATAGAATCTACAGAGGAAGATAAAACAAAAAATATATAAAATGTATTTTTACCCACATTTGATATTGCATTTGATCAGTGTTGGGAAGGTTACTTTGGGAATGCAATAGGTTAAAGATTACAAATTAAAATATCTAAAATGTAATAAGTAGTGTCACTATTACTTTATTACTTTATTAAAGTAATGTAACTGATTACATTTGTTTACTTTTCTAAATTTGTAATGTTTACATATGTTATTAATTGAAATCGAAATCCCTCATCACTTTAATTCAGATTATATGAAGTTAAATTTAAAGCACGGCCAGTACAAAATCAGATTTATACTTCGAGATCATTCTGAGGTTAAATACAGATTTAAAACCATAACAAGAAAAAGTATAGTAGATATGATACTTTTTTTTAAAATCAAATCTTTGGACGCTATGACAGGAAACACTGGCATCAAACAATGGCTTGGGGGGGGGGGGGGGGGGCAATCTTTAAAGCATAAAGCATATGCATAAATCCAAATAGGAAACCGTTATAGAATAAGCATGTGTCTTATTCTGTGAACATTGGTGTCTCCCATTTATGAGCAGTCACTGCATTTTATGAAAGACATCAATTCAATCTGTATGTGGGTATTTATGGAAAAAAAATCATATGTAATCCCCTTTGTAATTGTTAGAGTGACCCTATTATGGGTTATGAAAGGTTCATATTTTGGTTTTGGTAGCCCCCAACAACAGGTTGACATGCATGCAAGGTCAATAAACACTGTCATTTTCTTATAATATGCATTTATTTTTACCTTACTTGTACAACGACTCCCAAACGATTCGTTTAAAGGTTCATTTTTCCGAACACTTCCTTTGCGTGAAGCTAATCTGCGTGATTGGTCCGACTGCTCTCATTTTCATTCCATCCTGTCTGTAATGCCCGATAAAGCAGCGTTTGTGAGCTCAGTGCTGCTTTGTGTACAGCGTTACCCGTAACCCGCTATTTTTACCGCTCCAAAAGCGCCACCTAGTGGCAAAGAATACCAACTTGTTTCAATTATTAAGAGTCGACTCTTTCTTTTGAGAGACAATAACTTTTTACACAGTGCACTTTCCTGGTAAATAGACTAAATATTGTAATTATATGCAATTAAAGTATTGTCAAAAGCCGACTCCCAAGTCTGTACTGACATTCTGGGGTGTGTTTCCCCCAAAAGTTACGTCGTTACCAATAGAGTTCAATTTAACTTACCGTTAGCTAACGATGCTTTTGGAAAACGCACCCCTGAACTCTAAATAAATGTCCTAAGCTGAACATTTTTCGCATATTTTAATTAGGCAAAATACAACGTGCAGCCTATCAGTGTTGATAAAACTATGTTTTTCGCCTCATCAGTCAGGGCAACCTCAGCTCATGCTGGCGCTAGGACCGATTCCGTCCGAACCGTATTTTTGAACCGGTTCTTTCGAATCATTGAACAGAGATCCACCTCAAAACAACGGTTCGTTCGGACAATGTCAGTCATGTTAACCGCAGGAACTTGTAAGACGAAATATTATAGTTATGATCAGGCTAGTATTAATGTTTTTACGGTCTCATCTCACCTGTACGTTCACAAACCACGTGACGTAGGCTACACTCAGGTGAGAGTCTGACACACATTCTTGCTGTCACAATATATCAAGAGCTGTTCCTCTCCTCTCCACTTGTGTGTGGGAGGAGCATCTGGATGCCACTACAGCAGCCTAGAGTTGTTCACTTCCATGAAGAACCGGTCCATCTGGGCCTGCAAACACAGCGAAAACCGACCCCCGCGGCTTAGCGCTTGTGTTGTTTTCGACCTTTGATTGTCAGCTGGAGGAACCGGAGCCGGAACAGAGGGAGGCGGATCCAAGAGCGAAATAGATCGCTGTGTTTCGGGGATTGACGGTGATGATGGCGTCCCACGGTAACACCGGCAGCGCCTCCAGTCCGATGGTCATGCTCGCCCCCAAAACCAAGACCAAGAAGAAACATTTCGTGCAGCAGAAGGTCAAAGTGTTCCGGGCGAGCGACCCGATGCTCAGCGTGTTCATGTGGGGCGTTAATCATTCGGTAAGGCGGAATAAGATTCACTCAACTTCCTATAGAACACCACTGCCATTTTATGAGCTAACAGTTAGCTGTAAGCACGTATATCGGGGATTTGAGGACTTTAAATGCATGATGTATAGTAATTTTAATCAAATTTGCGCGTACCGTTGTTACATATGGGTTTTATATACATTGTTTGACCGCACGTGCGGGTTTGCAACTGTTGCCAACCGAATCTGCGAACGAATCTTTCGAGTCGAATCTTTGAAATAGATTTGGTTCACAACACATCAGACTGTATCGGTCGAAAGCAGTTCAACCGATTCTAGCCATTATTTTGGTTTTGTTTAATTGACATACATATCATGTTTAAGGTTCAACGACTTCGTTTTAGTAATTTGAATTGCATATGTAATAAATTGAAGTAAAATAATACCCATAGTATATGTACGAAAATAAAACGATTTAAACATAATGTAATATTCCTTTGATTGAACGCTTTAGAAGATATTACATTGACAGGGACCATTTGATGATGTAACGAATCATTGAATTGTTAGTTTAAACGGTTCTGTTCAAAAGAGTCGTTTGGCAAATGAGTCAGATTATTTACGAGGAGCTGAAAATACGTTTTGGAGATATATGCGTTTAGTGTCTTAAATTAGTCTTTTCCATTTATATTTTACTTACAAACATATTTGGTAAATAATTATGCAGATCATAGTGAAATTCCAAAAGGAATCCTGTTAACATTCCTTTAAGATTTCTGGAGGATCCTGGGGGAAGTAACTGCTTTTAGGGTTGTTATATGGATCATTTAGCTGTTGCATAATTGGGAGACTGTGAAATTTTCATGCAATGACGTGTTAGAAGAGAAATCTGCAACTTCAAAGTTTATTTCAGATACAAAAAAATAGTTGTCCACACTGTTTTTCCAGGTAAATGATTTGAATCAAGTTCCAGTGCCCGTAATGCTGCTCCCTGACGACTTCAAAGCCAACACCAAAATCAAAGTGAACAACCATCTCTTCAACAAGTATTTATCAAAAGCACATCATTATTTTACAGATTTTCATTGCACTCTGTGTGTACGTGTGAACTTGAACTTCCAAGCAGGAACATGTTTACCTTCATTCAGACAGTGAAGGAGTGTAATTGGCAGCTTTTTCTGCAGGAACAGCCACACCAAAGCAGCATTTTGCCTTCAGGTGATTGTGAAATGCAGGTTTCCGATGGAGTTATTAAAATGAAATCATCATTCTGTACCTTACAGAGAGAATCTTCCAGGCCATTTTAAATTTAAGGAGTACTGTCCGCAAGTCTTCAGGAACCTCAGGGAGCGATTTGGAATTGAAGATCTTGACTATCAGGTGACCTGATGTGCATTACATCCATTGATAGAAAGATAGAAAGTATCTTATTTCTTTTGTTCTTGGATATAAAATAATATTACTGCTAAATTGAATCTGAATTTTTGCGCTTGCATCCATGGATGTTTTCCATCAGGTGTCCCTGGCTCGCAGTGCTCCCATGAGAGGTGATGGACATGGAGAAGGGCTTCTCTTCACGTCCTATGACCGTACGCTGATAGTAAAGCAGATCTCAAGTGAAGAAGTAGCTGATATGCATAACATTCTGTCAGAGTATCACCAGGTATGTCACAACACAGTGGTCAGGACATACAGGGTTAATTCAAGCCATATCAAATGTGCCTTCAATGGAATATTTAATCTAAGAGATGGCTGATATCTTTTCAACTGCTGTATTCTTAATGAAAGTCTCTCTCTTATGCACATTGGTATTTACATACATCAAATACGATCTGTTCAACTAGTACAAATAGTTTGGAGGCACCTTCTCATTTAATAAACTTCAGCTTTAAAAGGTTGTAAACAATACGGACACACTGAATGACAAAAGGCATTTGTGTTTTAAATGTTAAGCTTGTTTGCTTAAACATAAAATTACTGTAATTGTGTACGGCTTCATTTTACACAAGGTAACATGTGTTGGGGAAATAATCAGACAAAAGATTTCAGACTCCAGCTATTTTTATGTTTAATTACCCTGTTGGGATCCACACGCACTGTTGTTAATTTCCTCTCTACTCTGTCATACAAACTTGGGGTCAGGTGGATTTTATTTAATTTTAATTGTTTTTGAAAAATAATAATGATAATTTTTTTTCTACAGTAAGAAGACAATATATTTATTAAAAGTGACAGTAAAGCCTTTCATAATGTTACAGAACATTTCTATTTCAAATAAAAAATTTTTTACTTGAATTGTGGGGGAAAAATGTTTTCAACATTGATTAATATTTAATTTCTAAAAGATCATGTGACGCTGAAGACTGGAGTAATGATGCTAAAAAAAATCAGCTTTGCATCACAGAAATAAATATCATGCTCAAACATTTTATGATGGAAAACAATTATTTAAATTGTAATAATAATATTACTGTTTTACTGTATTTAACACAGCCTTGGTGAGCATAAGAGACTTTAAAAACATTAAAAGATCCTACTGACCGCAAACTTTTGAGCACATATTAACGTATTATAATTTTTTTTTTAGATGTATAATGTTTTAAAACACTTAGCGTAGCGTTTGAGTGCCTGTGTTTTGTTTACAGTGCCGTGAAAGCCATGAGATAAATATGTGTGAGTGGCTTTCTCGGTTTCCATTGTAACTGATCTTAATCGAGACTGTGCTTCTGCATTTGCATTGCCTTTACATTCACAACATATCCTGTGTGTGCACTAACACATATACAGGAATCTGGAAATGTCTAATTTCTTACTAAATCTTAAATAATTTTTAAGCTAATATTTGTTTTTAAAGTGCTATTAACATGCATTTTCTTTCATATTTCATGCAGTTTTAGTTTCAATTTAGTCTAGGTGTGCAGTGATGCATACAGGGAAATATTGTAGTTATTAAGCCTGTGGGGTTGTTTGATATTGGATACCATATGCTACTCAAAGTTGGTTAATTGGTTATAAGCTATGTGCCATTGAATGAACATTAAACTTCATGGTTGAAGCTTACAGAATATGATTCCTTGTGTTTTGTGTTGTCTTGCAGCATATAGTGAAGTGTCATGGCAGTACACTCCTCCCTCAGTTTCTGGGCATGTACCGGGTTACGGTGGAGAGTGAGGACACGTACCTGATCGTCATGAGGAACATGTTCAGCCACAGACTCGTAGTCCACCGGAAATACGACCTGAAGGTAGGAACCATTCCTCGCCACTGAGCTGAGATGCTGTTTCTTTAGGATTGTTTGGCTGTGATACTGTGTGCCTGATCTTTTCTTTGTCTTTGCACACATCATTAACTCACGAGCAATAAGAAAACAGCACCTAAATCATGCGACACATCCTCTTAGACATGGTTTAAGAGATTTAAGTGGACATGGAGCAGATTCAGTGAGGACAAGGGTTTTTTCCCATCTTGTAGAATAGGCACATGTCATATTTATGACAGTACACAATTTAAAAAGTGATTTAAGTGAATAAGAATGATTATTATTAGTAGTAGTTGTAGTAATAGTGTGTACAAGTAAGACTATACTAGTAGCATATTTTTTCATATACATATTTACAGTTAATGACTTTCTCAATGTTTTTCAAACAACATGGAAACAATGGCTGTTTGTTGAAATCATTAATGTTATATTATATATTATTAATATATTATTAAGTATTATATATTTGAAAAAAAAAAAAGTAAAGTCTCTCCTGTTCACCAAGACTGCATTTATTTGATGGCAAATACAGTAAAACAGTATTTTTGTGAAATACAAAAAAAATTAAAACTGCTTTACATTTTTATTATATTTTTAAATATTTTATATTCCTTTGATCCAAAGCTGAATTTTCATCAGCCATTACTTTATAAACCATAAGGTTAATCATCTTAATATGCGGATTTGGTGTTGAAACATTAATTATTATTATTGTTTTTGAAAACAGTAGTGCTGTTTAATAATAGTATATTTGTAGAAATCGTGATTTTTTTTTTTTTTCAGGATTCTTTGATGAACGTGAAGTTAATAAGATTTAGTTTGAAACATAAATCTTCAATGCATCTATAAAAATCTAAAAACAAAAACCTTGCAAGTTTTTAACAGTAGTGTATATCATAATTAAAACATTCATCATAATGATTATGATATTATAATTAAATCTATTAGTTATTATGTAAATGGCCAGGGTGTATTTAGATTTGCTTTTGGTGTAAACGGGCCTCGAGGGTGAGTAAAACATGGGTTCGTTTTCATATTTGGGTGAACTATTTATTATTGCTATTTTGATTCTGTGCCACAAGAGGGTGTGATTGCAATGATGTACACAGATCATGTTAGAGCATCCGGTGCTCATACATTTACTGAAAAACACTCTCAAAAAGAGTCTAACATTGTGTTTTCATCAGGGTTCTCTGGTAGATCGTGAGGCCAGTGACAAAGAGAAGGTAAGACGCCAGTCCACATCATTTCAATGATGTAACAAGACACGATTCCGACATTCCTGCTTCTTCTAATGCAGGTGAAAGATCTGCCGACTTTTAAAGACATGGATTTCAGAAATAACATGCAGAAGGTGTACGTGACAGAAGAGCAGAAAGAGAAGATTATGGAGAAGCTAAACCGAGATGTAGAGGTGAAGACTTTAAAAAAAATGTCACAATGATGTACTTTTTTTTTTTTTAATCCCTGCTCTTCATGTTCCTGTGATTTTATAGTTCCTGGTGAAGCTGAAGATTATGGACTACAGCCTGTTGTTAGGCATCCATGATGTGGCACGTGGTGAGCGGGAGGACGAGGAGGCCGAGGAGCCCAGCTGTGAAGATGACACTGATCCTGAGAACGGCCTTGCTCCGGCCGCACAGGTGGGCTCGTACGGCACGTCTCCAGAGGGCATCGCCGGTTACATGAACTCCTTCAAACCCCTGGGACCTGGTGAATTTGAACCTTACATTGATGTATACGCTGTCAAAAGCGCCCCAGGTACGTTCTGGCTGCTAAACCGGAGAGGATATAGAAGGGAAGCGGGAAAAGAGGTGGTTGGTGATATGGGTGTTTGTGTTGGATTTCAGGAGCGCCGCAGAGGGAGGTGTATTTCATGGGCCTCATTGACGTGTTGACGCAGTACGACACTAAGAAGAAAGCTGCCCATGCAGCGAAGACCGTTAAACATGGCGTGAGTGGAAAAACGGTTTTAATGCGCACTCGTCCAGTGTCATTTGCTTCATTCTGAGTTCTAGGAGGTCATAATAACATGAGTCATCCTGTTCCTTCCTTTCAGGCTGGTGCTGAAATATCTACGGTTCATCCAGAGCAGTACGCCAAACGATTCCGTGAATTCATCTCCAACATTTTTGCATAACCACTTCTGGGTGTCTTTGGCAAAACTTAGGTCACGATGCACCCCAAAATTAAACGAAAAAAAATAATAATAATTATATTTTGCATAAAGAAATTAGGTCTGTTTTTAGGATTTTTCATTGTGACATTTTTATGACTAAAACACATTTGCCCCATTATTGTAATATGTCCAGATGATTCTCATTGCAATAATACAGTAATTGTTTTAATAAAATTCAATGTTTGTAGACACACACAAACACAATTTATTAATTTTATATTAAAGTACTGTATTATTGATTGTGAAATTGAAGTATTTCTTATTTTAGATTTTTTGTATTTCATATATTAGGTATATATTGTACTCACAGTAATTTTTTTAAATAAAATTAATTTAAAATATTAGGTTATTAATATTTATATAGCAAAAGGAATTTTCTTATTTAAGATTAGATACAGTTGTCTATTGTTTGTGTGTATGTGTGTGTATATTCTATTATTTTTTGTATATCCATATATATATTTTTTTGAATTATGAGAATTTAGAGGGGAAATGTGTTTTATCATAAAAATAAACTCTGAAGTAAAAAAATCTTAATGGTGTTTAATAGACTTAATTTTTGAAAGCAAAATATAATATTTTTTTTTTTTAATCCTACGGTGACATATGCACCATTCTTCCCAGATTTGTCAAATTCACTCAACATGTTTTTAAAATGTCTAATCTACTGCCATCAAATATGTTTTTTTTTTAAATCTCATATTGTAATGAATTTCCATAATATATTTAAGCATGACATGTTGACATGTCTCATCCACACTACAGCTACATTCATTAAGGGTGCATTCACAAATGAATAACACTAGATTCACATGAATCAGTTTGTGGCATAACCTACAAACATGGGAACATTAATCTGTTAATGAGATATCTCCAAACCTGTAGCAATGACAGAATTTGTTCTTTGTGTGTTATCTCTTTTTCTTTGGACTTTGCCTTGGCAAAGAGAGAAACTGTCGCCTTAACCGTTTGTGGAGAAATAACAGAGTCAAGTTGATGCTTTAAGTGTATGCTAGCTTTATTTAATATATGCAGCATTAGAATGTTGTGAGGAGGATAAGATACTTGTAAAAAACAAAACAAAAAAAAACACACAAACTGACCAGCCGGTGACCTTAAGTGGACATTAAGTGTCTAGATTAATGTTGTGAATTGAATGCTGACTGTTTATATGGATGGTTGGAGTACACGCTCTTCTTTTGTCTTATTTGAGCTATTTTATGCAGTTAGCCTTGTTGCAGAAAAGAGGACATTTTGTAGTTTGTAGCAGAAATACTTTAGCAACACTGAGCTGATTTAGTATGAAATGCATTATTGTTGCATTTTATTTATTTTGCAAATCAGTGTTTAGACCAAATATATTTTTCAGAGATTTCCAAAAACATGTTTTCAGTTATTTATTCATTTTAGCTTTGTGCAACTACAATTGGCACAATTACAGTATGTCCATAATCACTGTACTTTATATTGTATTTTTAGAGCAGTTTTAACATGTTACATTAAGACACGTTGTTACAATGTAATTTCCTATAATGTGCATTCTTAAGTACAATAAAAACCTTTTTTTTTTCTTATAACTTGGGTGAAACAGAAATTGAGTCAACATTTACATGTAACCTACCTGAAATGTGTATACAGTTTGAGTCAACATTTGGACTTTGAACATTGTCCACATTTCTGAAATATACTTCAGAATTAACCCGAAGTCTTGCAAAATTATAAACTCACAATTAGAAGTATTTCTTTTGTTTTTGTTAATATGATGTGTACTTTACAAACTGTAAAATATTAATTATTATATATATATATATATATATATATATATATATATATATATATATATATATATATAAACATTTTTATAATAATTTGAATTATTTTTTTTTATATTTCAATTTAAATTGGTATGTATTTGTATAGCACATGACAAGCTGCTATTTTTACTGTAACTGAGGAATCGAGGTCGCTGTAGTTTAGCCGGGGCCTCCGTGAGGTCTGGAGCCGCATGTGAGGAGAGGTCAAGCACAGGATCCACCTAGTCCTTTCCAGGAGCTGGGATTTTGCTGACAAACTCTTTCCTGTTCGGGAGCGTGCAGGGGAAAAAAGCTAATATGCTGATGAATTATTGTAGTTGTAGGAGTAACTTTAGCTGGAACACGGAGTTCAGAGCTTCACATTATTCCTCCTCAAGGCGTTTCATACTGTGATGGTTTAAGGTCACTTTTAACCCTCGTTTAAAGAAAACTATCCAGTGTTTTACTCACCCTCGAAGCATCCTAGGTATATACGACTTTCTTCTTTCAGACGAATTCATTCGGAGATCGCTAAGACGTGTGACCAACTGGGCGGCAACGTCATCAGAACGCAAAGAATTATGGGTACGTTTGGCCAGTTAACATGAGGCTTGTTCGACTTCACGCAGCTCTGCGCAATCCGATCGTCGGCTGACTTGAAGCAGTGCATGACGGTTAGAAATTTTCTCCGACTTGATACAGCGCTGACGCCACATGACTGTGACGTGTTCCATCAAAGTACCGCGAGAGCGATTCGAGAGTAGCCGGAGAACTCAGCCAGCGCAGCTTCTGAAGAGCGGCTGCACAGGTTCTGATGACGACACAACTGATCCACGATTGGCTGGATTCACTGATGACACCGATGACGTGCGTTTCAAGTTTATTGCCAGTCACTTCAGTTTCAGAAATTCTCATATGGACTTTTAAAACAGTTCAATACGTTTTTATTTCGTCTTCATCTTATATATCATATTTCTTAAATATTGTTTTACTGTATTTACTTTATTGTTAATATAAAGTTTGTGTATGTTTATTTCGCAGGACTTTCTTTTTTATACAGACCCTTTACAGTATTCAGCAGCATAACCTATTCAAATGAGCATTTTAATAACTAAAATATTAATCTTAAAAACATACAATCTAATGTGGTCATAAATGTATGCTCCATAAATGATACATAATACATTATGTTCCTCCATTTGTTTGGTTTCTTCATATTGTCTAGTTTATTTTGCTGTGTTTATACTTCACCTGCATGTGGTTAGCAAACTGCTAACAACTTGCTGTAACTTCAATTTAACAACATTCAAGACCCTTCCAAAACACCACTTATACACACATTTAAACGCGATCAAGTAAGCAATCGCCACGTGATCTGCCATGACTGACGTAATTGCAGCAAACTACGGGAGCCACAACGTGTCCGGCTTACCCTTAATAATACTTTTAAAATTAATTGGATAAAGCATTTTCTAAAAAATCCCACATCTACATGGAATTTTATACCTAACTATATCTTCTCTAAGGTTGGTGGTCTAAAATTCTTACTTTTATGTAATTATAAAATAGAAAAAATTCCCTTAATTTTATCTAAATTCCATAAACAAATGCTCTTAGCATGGTCATTAATTTACAAACATAATTTTTCCCCACATAGGTGCTTCATCTGGAATAATCAGCTTATTAAATTCAAGAATAAATCCTTGTTTTTTAAGACTTGGTTCAATAATAACATAATTCTAGTTTCCCAACTAATAAATGATAGTGGATCTTTGATGAATTATTCTGAATTCCTTAACACTTTTGGCATTCCAGTCACCCCAAGAGAGTTTGCAATTGTTATGGATGCCATCCCATCTGGTATTTTAATTCTCTTAAAAGGGGCTGGAAAACCAGATTGCCTACCAGATTTGGACCCTAAATTGACCTCAGTTGGTAAAATATGTTTCGCAACCACAATGAGGAATAATAATCGTAATATTCGCTCTTTATTCCAGAAAGATGTTACCAGCATGCCTAATGTTGTTCCTTATTGGTCTAACTTTGTTAACAACCTGAATTGGGGGAATATATGGAACCTTCCTTACAAATATCTCCTTACGAATAAAGTAAGAGAGGTCTCTTTCAAAATCATACATAGGTATTATCCTGCTAAGCATTATCTCCTTAGGTTTAAGCTTGACATATGTGTTAACTGTTCTTTTTGTGGAATATGTCCAGAAACAATGGTACATCTGTTCTGGCAATGTCCCTATGCCATCACTTTCTGGAAAGATCTGTCCCGATACATTTCTGTTAATCTTATTGCAGATTTTTCTTTGTTTTGGAAAAATGTACTGTTTGGCTTCCATGATAACAAAAAACAGAAAGAAATATACCTAGTTAATCTATTGATCATTTTAGGGAAATATCATATTCACAAAGCGAAATTTAGTAATTCTAAACCTTCTTTTATTGCTTTTGGTAAGGAGACGGAACAGTACATCAATTCCATCCATGATTCAAAAAATAAGAAGGCTGCTAAAACCATTCAGTTATGCTCTATCTTTAATGTATTTATTTGAAACTCCCCCTGGCTCTGTTCTTTTATATATTTTTTTGTTTCTGTATTAATGACTCTATTTGTGTGTTCTTATTGTTTGTATCGTAAAGATTTAAAAAAAAAAAACGTGTCCGGCTTCATATCTCCGTTTGCAGCTCCTCCCCACCTGCACGCGGCTACTCTCGCCGATCGGTTGCATCCAGCCGCAGCCGATGTCGAACACACCTTTTGCTATTCCGTTCTTCATCATTGCAGTCAGTGGGTGTTTCAGTTGAACAGTCCACAAGCACGCGCATTCATAATAAAACGTGTCTCACATTGCTCCGAGGGGTGAATAAAGGCCTTCCGTAAAAGAATACATGTGTTTTGTAAGAAAAATGTGCATATTTACAACGTAACAAACACTTTTCTCTCATTCATCTATCTGTCATACACGGAAGCCGTTTTGGGGGGATGACGTAGTACGTCAGCATTTCGTCAGTGACGATGCCGAGAGAGAACAAAACTGCGGTCACAAATTAGAAGTACAAACCGAGGATTTGCAAAGAAAATCTGAAAGAGTATTTCGATATAAACCAAGAGGAGACTGGTTTTACTTTGCTAAAGTAAGGAAAAATATCTTCATTTGCTCTTATAAACAAACTCGCGAGACTAGCATATCTCAGAGGCGCATGCGCTGCGCGTACGTGCTGCATCATCCGCCGGAACAGATCCGCGACGCGTATTCAGACAACTCCATGGTTACAAAGGGATCTGTCACTAAAAGGAAGAACACTGCTTTTTTTTTTTTTTTTTTTTTTTTTTTTTTTTTTTTTATTAGTTTGGGAAAACCATAACATACAACATGTTATCAAGAAAGAAAAAAGTAAAAAAAAAAAAAAAACAGAAAAAGATGGAAATACAAATTACAACAGACAAAACAATTGCCAGGGGGAGGAAAGTATTATACACGCATATATAACATCAAATAAACAAATTGTAAAATTTACAAATTTTCAAAGTTCTTACAGCTTTTTTGTTCACAGAGTCTCTGATACTGTCAATATAAATACATATTTCAGTTAACAAAACCATAAAATTGGGTTTTTTATTGCTAAATTTACATTTATGAATGTGAAATTTGGTCAACAGAATAAATAAATTAATTAAATAAAAGCACTGTTCTTTATCATCAGGATAGTCAGTTAAACCAAAAAGTATATTTTCCCATAACAGTGAAAAATGTTTTAAACACTGAATATTCTCCCTAATAAACTCTTGGACCTTACCCCATAGTGTAACTGAATATGCACAGTTCCAAAATAAGTGCATGGCAGTTTCCTCATATTCATTACAAAAAGTACAATTTATATTTATACCTTTTTTAAATTTTTGTAAGTAATGACTTGCTGGATAAAATCTATGAATAAGTTTATAAGAAACTTCTTTAATTTTATTTCTAAGATGATATTTTTGTGGTAATAACCACACTTTCCTCCAGCAAATAAAATTTCCATTTAATGAGGAGGCCCAGCGAGACAAGATATAAGGCACAGTAACAATTTCTTTTTGGAAAAGAGTACGAATAGCTCTATTATTACTCTTGGGGTATGATGAAAAACAAATTTTACCAACATAAGATTTAGTAACATCAAAAGATACTGAACCAGGAGAATGGTCTTTATCTATACCTCTAAATAGCATTTGTGTACCAGAAGGGATTGAACCAAAAACGATTGCAAATTCTTTTTGAGTGACTGGTATTTTATAATAAGAAAGGAATTCGTCATAAGAAAAGAGTGTTCCTTCTTTATTATATAACTGACTAATCAATTTAATATCGTTTTCAAACCAGTTCTTTAAAAAAAGAGATTTGTGTTTATAAAGAATGTTTCTGTCATTCCAGATGAAACAGCGATGCGGAGAAAAATTGTGCTTGTATATTAACGACCAAGATAAAAGCACTTGTTTATGGAAAGCAGATAACTTAGCTGGAATTTTATCTACATTATAATTACACAACAAAAGAAAACTAAGACCACCAATATTTGAAAAAGCATAATGAGGGATAAAATTCCAAACAGAAGTGGGGTTTTTTAAGTGATGCTTAATCCAATTAATCTTAAAGGTATGGTTCATTGTGGTGAAATCTAGAAAATTAAGGCCACCATTCTCATATGAGTTCATAATTACAGTCTTTTTTACATAGTGTGTGCGATTTTTCCATAAGAAATCAAATAGTATTTTATCAATATTTTTACTAGTAAGGTTATCAAGATACAAAGATAAGGATGCATATGTAAGTCGGGCTATACCTTCAGCTTTAGTAAGAAGAACTCGTCCCTTTAAGGAGAGATC
Organism: Carassius gibelio; assembly: GCF_023724105.1. Classification (NCBI taxonomy): domain Eukaryota; kingdom Metazoa; phylum Chordata; class Actinopteri; order Cypriniformes; family Cyprinidae; genus Carassius; species Carassius gibelio. The sequence goes on from NC_068418.1 coordinate 21,942,944, forward strand.
TCTTTGAAGCCAGAAATTAAATTTTTTTTTGGTTTTGTCTATTATGGGGTTGAAATTCAAAGAACATCTTTTAAGTTGGTCTTTAACATTGACAGGAATGTTACTAATACTTGTTAAATCACAGTCTTTAACAGCCATTAGCTCACACTTACTGACATTGAGATAGAGACCAGAGGCATAAGAACATTTGTTAATAACATTAATTGCAATTGGAATTTGATCACTATTTTTTAAAAAAAGGGTTGTATCATCGGCTAACTGGCTTATAATAATATCTCTATTTGCAATTGAAATACCTTTAAGAATACTTTTTTTAACATGCATAGATAATAACTGAGTTACAAGCAGGAAAAGATATGGAGAAATAGGACAACCCTGTCTAATACCTCTTTTTAAATCAAATCTAGATGTAGTTCCATGTTTGAGTTTGATTGAGCAATTAGCATTATTATACAGGGTTTCAACAGCTGCACAAAAAAACTCACCAAACCCGAAAATCCTTAAAGAAGAGAATAAAAAAAGATGCTCCACAGTGTCAAATGCTTTGCGAAAATCTAAGAATAAAATAAAGCTATTTTCATCAATCAAATAAGAATAATCTAATATATCTAAAACCAACCTTACATTATTCGAAATGTGCCTGTTTTTCATAAAACCTGACTGAGTTTCATCTATAATATATTCTAATACATATTTGATTCTTTTTGCAAATATAGAAGCAATTAATTTATAATCATTATTCAAAAGACTAATTGGCCGCCAATTATCAATTATAGTCAAATCTTTTTTATGTTTAGGAATAAGGGTAATTAACCCCTGAGTCATGGTAGATGGGAGGCTAGATTTAGATAAACTTTCAGAAAAAACTGAAAGAAGAAAAGGGGCTAGTTGCTCAGCAAATAACTTATAAAATTCTGAGGTTAGACCATCAGTTCCAGGAGACTTATTATTTTTTAAATTATGAATTGAATTGATTATTTCTTCTAATCTAATAGGTTGGTCACACATAGCCTTATCTAAATTATTTATTTTTTTATTCCCTTCCACTGATTTTAAGAAGTAATTTGAGGCTTTAGCATCATATTGTGACGCATATAGATTACAGTAAAAGGTGGAGCAATACTCTGAAATCTCTTTAGGGTCCTTGGATATTTTATCATTAATTTTTAATTGATGAATAGTATTTAACGTTGCATGATTCTTTTCTAATCTAAAGAAGTAGGAGGTATTCTGTTCACCTTCCTCTAGCCATCTTTTCCTAGACCTTATAAAGGCTCCTTCAGCCTTTTTTTTATAGATGTTGTCTAGTTTGCTTTGTAATTCTGCCATATTTGCTTTATCTATATCTGAAAAGTTATTAGACCCTTTGTTTAGAAGTGAGGTAATTCCAAATATTATTATATCTTCCTTTTCTTTATTAACTTTAGCAAGATGACTACCAACATGTCTTAAATATTTTGAAGCCTCAAATTTAAAGAGTTCCCAATTAGTGCAATATAATTTTTCTGAATTAGCCTTTTTAAAAAAATACTTAATGAGACGTGTAATCTCTATTTTTACAGATTCGATTTTCAGTAAAGAATTATTGAGTTTCCAATAAGATGATTTTGCAGGACCATAATAAGTGGATATCTGCATACTGAGAAAAATTGCTTTATGGTCAGTTAGAGGGGTTGGAATTATCTCAACAGAGATACTTTGTAAGTCAACATTCCTAGACATAAGCCAAAAATCTATTCTTGATTGCCTGGAAAAATCAGCATTACACCAAGTATATGTTTTTTTAGTTGGATATTTTTGTCTCCAGATATCTGTTAAGTCATATTTCTCCATAAAGGTTTTTAATAACAAGTTACATGGAGTGTTCTTTGGTGGCATACGATCTAGCAAATTATCTGGAGCAATGTTAAAGTCTCCTCCAATACAAATTATACCAGATGGATATTTGTTTAGCCATAAGGCAATTTTGTTTTCAATCACCTCAAAAAGAGCTCTGTTTTCATTTAAAGTGTTGTAACCATACACATTAATCAAAAAAATGAAAATGTTATTAGTGCAAAGAACCAAAAAAATAAAATGCCCACAAGGGTCACAGTAATAATGTAGAACATCACCAGCAAACTTATTTTTTAATGTTAAAACGCCTGCCGAACGTTCAGATCCATGAGAAAACCATGCATCTTTTCCCCACTGTGATTTCCAGAAGTTACAGTCATTAACAGTTGAGTGAGACTCTTGGAAGAAACAGAAGTCGGTATTGTATTTTTTCCCAAAAAGAAAAAGAGCTTTACGCTTCACAGAATCTCTCAAACCCCTGGCATTTAGAGAGATAACAGAAATAGAAATAATGAACAAGTCAATGAACAGAGAAAGTTAAAGCAAGTGCAAAAGAGCACAACAAGTAGTAAGTATAAACCTGAGAAACGTAGCTCAGCTGAACATACTGAGAGAAAATCCTTCCGTCAAGACAGGACAACTGGTTGCCGAAAAAAGTAACATATGTTAAGAAAAACACAAGCCGTAATAATACAGACGCATCTTCCGTAGATGTGATGGTAGCTGGTAATCGAGAACTTCGATAAAAATTGTAAAGTTCGTCGACGATAAACTGGTCCGCTAAAGGGAGTTATGATCGTAAAAGAAAGTCTGAGTCTTCTTATTTTTTATTTATTTTTCAGCAGACGCAGGCAAACGGATCTCAGTACCATTTATGAAAGCGCGTGCACCGACGTAGTAGGCAGCTTTTCCAGCCGCGCGTGCTTCTTCTACCATTGGCCACAACTTCTTGCGTCTTTCTCTGTCCAGTGGAGTAAGGTCTTCCATAAACCGCATCCCATTGTCCTTTAGATAAGCCGAAGACTTCGCTGCCTTCCATATAGCATCCCTGATAATGCGTGAGGTAAACTGTACTATGACAGCACGAGAGACAGACTTGTTGCCAATTTCATTTTGCTTTTTCCCCAATCTGTGAACTGTGTCTATAGCAAAGGAGAGATTGCCCTTCCCTTCAGGATATGTTTGTTCACATATGCGGATGACTTCATCCCTGATGTTCTCCTTCTGCTTTTCTGGAACCCCTCTCAGCCGTAGATTCCAGCGCCTCGAATATCTCTCCATGTCTGTTAAACGAGTTTCACACGTCTCAATTCGCTGCTCGCCGAGTTGCAAACGAGAAGCTAGGTGGTCAACCTTCACTTTCATATCTTTGACTTCAGCAGAGACAAAGTCCACAGTCTTTTTCAAGCCCTCAATTTTCATAGCATTGTTACTCACCAACTTTTCAAGAGAATCAGAGCGCTCGTTGATCAGTGATGAAATGGATGATAGCATCGCGACCACATCTTCCAAACTCTCAATTTTTCCTTTCTTAGAAACAGGCTTAGTTGGCGTGTCGGGAAGATGAGTTAAGCAAAGAGTATCCAAAGTATGTCCAAGACTGGGATCCGTAACAGTAGAAAGTGCGTAATCGTGCATTTCAACGGATACATCCATCATATTTTTCGCCCGTTCTTTACGTTTTCCAGCACTCTTTGGCATAATTATTCCACAGTTACATCATTAATAGAACACACAATGGATGTGTTAGGCAACCAGTTGAAAGGAGACGGTTTACATGAGTTATAATAGTTTTTTTCAGCAGAGCTACTAATAGTTATCTTAACATGCCGCCATCTTGGATCGACCCCCAGGAAGAACACTGCTCGCTAAGGCAGACAAGTATCCCAGAGTGCAGTCTGGACGATGGGGCGGGGCGACACGTTGGGGCGGAGCGACACGTGTCGCCCCGCCCACCTCAGCGGTTATTGGTTTATGATTAAGATGAGCTTATTGGTGTACAGATGAGTGACGATTTTACAGCTTATTGGTATAGAGAATTATGACGCTATTAGCAGGATTGGAATGCGGAAGTAGACACTAAGATGAATAAACTTTTAATATAAATTAAAAAGTGAATATACATGTTGTGTTTTTGCATTTATTGTTGCATTTACACAACATCCCGTATAAATACAAAGAGTTTTGGATTACGACGAACAGAATAAAAATAAATGGTCTACTCCCTCAATGGCTGTAGTGTAGACGCTACCTCGGCATTACTCGCTGGTTTGAAAATGACACGGCAATATTATGCGAAGTATGGTTATGTAGATAGTCATGGAGTACCTTGATTTATATATTCAAATAATATATACATACATATATATGTGTGTGTGTGTATATATATATATATATATATATATATATATATATATATATATATATGTGTGTATGTGTGTCGTGTGTGTAACAAATTGTCACCAGTCTTACTATGGTTCTGCTACAGTAACTATAGTAAAACTATGGTGTTTTTATAATTACAGCTCACAGTAATTAATGTGCCAACAAATATTTTTACTACAATAAATCTATGGTTACTTTTTGCAAGGAAGGAACTATACAGGTTCTAAAGAACTTGCCCAAAAAAAAACACTTGTTACTTTCTGTTATTTGTTTTCTGAACTGCACTACTGAAAACCTCATTAATCCTCACAATCCTGTCACAACTAAACTAAGAATCCATTATGAGCAATGCATAGCAAATCATGTTATCATCAAATATGAGAAACCTTAAAGAATGATAGACTGATGTAAATGACTGAAACCTGTTGTCATGCACGTGTTTTCCATAGCTTTTTTATTAAAACATTATACAGTGCAAAGTTTAACTTTAAATTACATCAATTAATAATCAAAACCAGTTGATCTCAGCCCATTCTCTATTTCCCTTCAATGAACTTAACACACAAATGTGTTTCATGCCGCAAAAAAAAAAAAAAAAAAAAAAAAAAAAAAACAGTCCTTGGGACAAAATCCTGTGTAAACAAAAGCCCAGAAGATCACCACGCCGGTCTCTTCCCTGTACCCTGGTGGGTTAAACTTGAAAAGGGCTCTGCACTGCAAGCATTCCCTGATGCTGTACATCCGTCTGAACTCGTTCCGGTCAGGAGACAGGAGGACAATTCTTCCAGTTGGCCACAACTTATAGTGTAAAGACAAAATACATGAAAGATAATAATAATAATACAAAAAAAGTTTAACAGCCTTCTACTACAAAATTCAATTGGAGAATGAGCATTAAACGGGGAAATCTTACTCTCTAGCCAGGCAAACTGTGCCGCTTTCCGAAAAACTTCGGAGCACAACCCTAAACCATCTGCAAACCAGAGAAAGTGTCAAATATGCAGAGTCACCCGCCAACAAAATAACTTCCCTGAGGATTTCCAGTGGAAGCTGTTGAATCAAAAACATACATAGGTTTATTTATATATGTATATAAAAGTTATTAAACATTATATAAACACTGAATACAGACAACCTTGCTTTAAACAAACTCTCATTAAAAACTCTATAGATTGTTGTCACAACTGCATACTCATTCTTTTATAATAACACTAATAAAATGTTAATATATACAGTACTGTGTAGAAGTATTAGTGTTAGTATTTTCACATTGAAAAAAAACTGTTTTAAGCCAATTATTTATATCTTTTGCTGTTGTGTGTCAGTAGGATATATTAGTTTACATTTCCACACATTCATTTTGCCATTAATTGTAATAATCCAGTGAGATATTTGTATAAATTTGTATGCATTATCCACATGAAGATCTTTTACATTGAATATAAATATTTCTATCTTATATGGTGAACAAAATCCACATTAGATCACAAACAGAAGTTATTTAAAAAACTTGCTGCTGTCTGAAAATGAATTAAGCTGAAATGTTTTTAAATGTCTTTGATGCTGATGTTAACTGATAGTTATATATTAAATAATCCACAGTATTGACCAATATAGTACTTGTACATAATACCAATTTCACATCTGAACAACTATGTAACTGTAATAACTAAAATACCTCTGCATGTACACACATATGTAATTATTAGCTCTTAATGAATGTATGTGCACAAATAACCTGCTTTGCTGGACTCTGCCTGAAGACATGGTGAATGGTGAAGTTCCTCCCCTCAGTGGTTGAGCTCTAAAAGAACAAATGTCAAGAGGTAGGTATATTGCTAGATATAATACAGAGTAATGTTTCATGTAGCAACATTCAAACATCTACATACATTTGCGGAGTAAAGCTGTCCAGGAGAACAGAACACCACCACCTCCTGATCATGTCATCCTGAAAAATAATAATAATAATAATATACACACAAAAATCATGCATGTCTGTTCAAATAACTTGACAAATGTGATGCCATACCTCTGTAAAATCGAACCTATGAACTAAAGCCATGTACAGAGTGTACTGTTACAATCCACAAAGAACAATAAAATGAGCAATTTATAACAATTATTAACAATAATTATTCAAATTGAACGTACCATGGATAAATAAATGATCGAACATCGCATTTCATATTATAAGATATTTACACAACCACTTTTACTCACCTCAAGCAATCAACGGAATAGCGTTATTACTCTGCTGCTGTAGTTGCCACCGTTCTGTTTGTTTCAACGCAAACTGCCCCCTGCTGGCTCGGAGGAAAATGTCAAAGGCGGGGAAAACAAATATGGGCGGGGCGACACGTGTCGCTCCGCCTCGAAGTGTCGCCCCGCCCCATCGTCCAGACTGCACTCTGGGGTTACTCAAGGCAGAAGGTTTGTCTCGTTTGGCCTATGCAGCTCAATCTCTTTTTGTGGATAAGTCCACATCTAAAGTAATTAATGAGGTTCTAATAAAATTCCTATGGAAAAATAAATCTCATTACTTGAGAAAATCAGTCATATTAAATGGATATAATAATGGTGGTCTGAACTTTATTGATTTTGATTCTCTCAACAATACTTTCAAAATTAATTGGCTGAACCAATATCTAGCCCAACCATCTTCTATTTGGAATGTTTTTCCTCAATTAGTGTTTTCACAACTTGGTGGCCTTAATTTTCTCTTAATGTGTGATTATGATGTATCCAAACTCCCGATCAAACTTTCCAACTTTCATCGACAGGTTCTTTTAGCTTGGGCACTAATTTATAAGCATAACTTTTCACCACAAAGATGTTTTATTTGGAACAATAAGAACATTTTATTCAAGAATAAGTCTTTGTTTTATGATAGTTGGTTCAGTAACGGTTTAATTTTGGTGGAGCAATTGTTTAATGAGCAAGGTCTTTTGTTCAGGTACTCTGAATTTCTTTCCAAATACCAAATACCAGTAACCCCAAAAGAATTTGCTACAGTTTTGGGAGCCATCCCCTCTGGTTTATGCATGCTTTTTAAAAACTGTAATGGTTCCTCAGTATCTACTCCATCCTTGCCCAAACCTTGTGATACTCCTGTTGGTCAAATTTGTTTCTCTGAGTCGAAAGCCAAAAATTATAAAATACGGTCTCTATTTCTTAAGAATCTGATTTCTATTCCACCTGTGATCTCTTTTTGGAATAATTTGTATGGTAACCTTAATTGGAAGAAAATCTGGTCTCTACCACAAAAATTCTTTCTCACTAACAAATTGAAAGAAATTTCTTTTAAGCTCATACACAGGTTCTACCCTGTAAAGAAGTTTTTACAAAGATTTAAATTTGACATTGAACTTACATGCTCTTTTTGTTTGTGTTATGAAGAAACTATGGTACACTTATTTTGGTCATGTCATTACACTCAGAAACTGTGGGTTGATATCAGTGTGTTTATCAAGCGTAAGATTTTTCCAGGTTTCTCATTACATATTAAAAACATTATATTTGGGTATTATGACTCCAACCCCACAAACGAAAATGTCAGTTTTGTTATCAATTTAATTTTTTTCCTTACCAAATTTCACATTCATAAATGCAAATTCTCCAAATGTAAACCTGTCTTCTCTGTTTTCCTAAAAGAAATGGAAAACTATCTGAATTTAATCTCAGTATCACCTAATAAGAAAGCTATAAGGACTGTTAGAATTTGCTCTACTTTTGATCTCCTTGTGTAATTTTGTTTACATTTTGGCCCTCTTTATCTTTCTTTTTTTTTTTTTTTTTTTTTCTTTAGTTCTATTTTATTCTTTATTGTGTTTTTTATTTATTATTTTTTTATGGTTGATATTATGTGATGTATGTTTATACTTTTGTATGCTCTTTTGTGTTCTGCATTAAAAAAAAAAAAAAAAAAAAAAAAAAAAAAGACAACTCCATATGAAATATGGATATTTTTCTTACAAAAACGCATGCAGTTGCTACAGAAGGTTACGCTATAATACTACTAATATTTTGTAGTGTATGTGCACTTTCTGGCATCACAAAGTCAGATGACGTACTACATTTCACAAAAGAGCATGTGAGCAAAAGGATTTCCAAATATGATGAATGAACCATAATATCAGCTATGCTTTTTACCACTTTTTTGTGTATTTGATTGGCCTGACAAAAATTAAGACAGATGGATTAAAATGGAATTTTAAAAGTTTCATTAAAACTGTAGGCAATTTACTGAATTAAACCCAACCGCAAGGTGTATGACGTTAATAGCATATAAATGTTTGAAATGTTAGTTGATGCTTTATGTTTGTAGGAAATAATAGTATGCAGTGTATTGTTTATATTATTCAGTAAGCGGGTATTTAATTCTCAACAGCCATATATACACAGGAACATATTTATACATTTTTAAATACATACTTAATTGCCCATTGAAGTGATTTGTTTAATGAATAATTCACACAGTAATTTTGTTCTGCTCATATTTCATGAATTATGCCCTTTGTTGCTGACAGATTGCTATACAGTAAATTTGTCATTTTCAATTCTGGTGTGCGGTACTGCTAAGAGGATGTTCAAACAGAAATTAAGCCAAACCAACCACAACATTTCAAACATTTGTTCTTCAGAACCAAAAGCTGAGGCTGAAATGGATGTCTTAAAATCAGATTAGATTAGGGATCAGTTTGTAGCATTCTCAAGTGTGTGCACTTCTGAAGCTGTTGCTGAAATGCTCGTTGGGGTATGCCAGGGGTGTTGTGGGGTGGTTTGATGTACGGCTGGCTTCCTCTTACGTAAGGCAGTCTCTCTTGTTCTGCATGCCACTCACTGCCCCTCCACTACGAAAGTATTTCCTGCTATTGTCCTGCGGGGGGGGGGGCTGTGTTTTTTCAGCATATCAGGCACAAACCAGCTCAATATTCTTTTCCCCTTTAGACTTTCAGAACTGTGATAAGGTTCTCTGAATAATAAAAAAAATAATAATAATAATAATAAAAATAAAAAACATAAAGGGGCCCCAACAGAGCTCAAGGCCAAAAATATATAGCTTTACTCTTATCATGTTCTGATCAAAGCAGTCAATCCACAAACATCTAAATAATTCAGACTTAAGGTGTGGTGAAGCAATTGGACCCAGATAATAATAATAATAATATCTGGTTTATGAAACCATTTTATAATGTATTTATTTTTTTGGCATTCTGTAAGAACCTGAATAATTCATAATCATCATTAAAATGCACCCTTTGTAAAAAAAAGATTGGACTGAGCAAATTTAGACACTTTTTTATTTTTTTTAATTTAATTTAATTAATGGATTTATTTATTTATATGCTTTATTATTGCATTTAAAACCCATTTGCTTTAGGGGCACTATTAAAATCCATATTGTCATATTGCTAATATTGGTTCTTAATTATTAATTGCTAGTTTTTACCTACATTGCATGTAGATCCAGGGTCGTCCTTAGGGGGGTGCAGCTGGTGCGTTCACACCGGGCCCCGCACCTGAGGGGGCCCATGGAGAATGGACCAAGGAGGACTCCCCCCACCAGAACGCAATCACTCCAGGCACTCCCTACCTTGCAACGGACCCTGCGTCAGCCAAGAACGGCCCTGTTTAGATCAAAACAATATGCTAATAAAAACAAGCAAACTCCAATAATGCAAATACATGTAAACATCCAATATCTACTTTGTTTAGAAATAGAACAAGAGATGGTTTTGTTTAAAACAGTGAATGTCGCTTCGTACAAAAGAGCAGACCTCACCCAAACAAGTTGCCTGGAAAGTTGCATATTACATATAATTTGGGCTGAATTCATAATGTTTTTAGCAAACAATAAGAGTATTATGTGCGGGTTCATTAGTCCAGATTTGCTGTGCTTTGGGTAACGTGTAGCATATACACCCTGGGGCTTGTTTTAATCCTTATTTTGTTGTTGCACCACACCCTTGTGCAACCAGTTTAATTCCACCTTGGCTTCACACAATACTTGTTTAGACCAATACTTGGAGAAAAACGAACATTCTTTCCAGATATATGAATGATACAATCTGCAATTAAGAGATTCTTGGAGACCTTCCTGTTGGATTCAACCCCCTCCTTTCCTGAGAGGATGTCCTGTCAGTGTGATGGTGGATAAACCAAGCGCGGGAGAGGGAGAGGGAAGAGCTTATTTTGCCCCACAGCCCAATGTATGGCTAGATACCACTCAACGTTCCAGTTAAGCAAAGCCTCCGGTGATATTTCTCCAGGACTGCTTCTACCGAGGGGTCAACCCTAAGAGCCTCATCTTTGGTAATAGCATAGCAAGGTATGTCTCCTAAACCTTTGTCATGTGCACAACAATAACTATTTAATTAGTATTAATGAAGTTGCCGAGGTAATGTTGCATTTTCAAATTGGGGAACAAAAACCTATTAATATATTTGGTGCCTAAAGAGCATGGGTGGGAAACTCTGGCCATCAAGGTCTACTCTCAAAACTTGTTGAGTAGGAACGGGCAAAACAGACAGATTTTAGGGGAAAATGCCTTGCATGTAATCCTCTAACAGCAGGGGTGGACAACTCTGGCCCTCGAGGTCCACTTTCCAACAGGGTTTAGCTGCAATCTTAATTAAACCTGAAAAATCAAAAGGAAAGTCTTTAGGATTACTTGAAGAATTTCAGCTAGGTATGTAGAGGGTTTGAGCTAAATTTTCTTAAGACATTCAGACAATTTTCGGCCTTTCTCAGCCTAGAAAGTACTTATTGTACAATAGCTCAAGGTACACTCTTAAAAATAAAGGTACTTTCAAAGGTTTTTCACAACATCGCCATAGAAGAATAATTATTTGGTTCCATAAAGCACCATTCAGTCAAAGGAACCATCTCTTTCTTACCTTTTTATAATCTGAAGGACCATCTTTCACAATAAAGAACCTTTTTTGAAACAGAAAGATTCTTCAGATGTCAAAGGTTCTTTATGGAACCATTTAGACAAAAAGTTTCTTGGCATTGTGAAGCACCTTTATTTTTAAGAGTGTAATCCTTGTAAAGATCCTTTTAACAAACTCTTCTGTCTTTCCCATCTGTAGACCATGACGTACGATCTACACAACTCGTCGTATGACTTCTACAATGGCACTCCCTGGTTTGTCTATGAATGCACCATCCAGCTAGACGAGGATGGCCGACGGATCGTTCTTTTCCTCCTTTTCCTAGTGCTCTTCATGGTAGGGTTGGCTGAAAACACTCTGGTGGTGTGGGTGAACTGGCGAAGGCGGCATTCGGCGAGTGGCGTGCTGTTCTGCATCATCAACATGAGCTTGTCCGACTTGATGGTGATCTTCACCATGCCCTTCTTCATGCTGGAGGTGACCATGGACCAGGTTTGGCTGTGGGGTCGCTTCCTTTGCAAGGTCACGTACCTAGTATACGTCATAAACTTCTACAGTAGCTCATTCTTCCTGGCCTTCATGACCTTGGAGCGATACCTGTCCCTGACACGGCCCAACAAGCCCGCCTGCTTCCCAGTGCAGCACAAACGCCGCTGGATTCTCTGCGCCGGGATCTGGCTGCTGTCGCTCTTTCTGGCCTTGCTAGAAAACGTCCACATTGACTTGTTGGAGTGGGACGAACCAGGCTGCTACATGGTTCCCGAGCAGAACTTCACGGAGTGGTTCGTATCGGTTTCCTTCCTCTGTCTGATATTCCAGTTCCTGGGTCCGGCGTCCATCATCATCACTTGCAATGTCCTGATCGCTCGAGCCGTCCGCACGACCCCAGATGTCCAGAATCGTCGGGATGTGTGGCTGGTGCATGTGTACTCACTGGTGTTTGTGGCCTGCTGGCTACCGTATCATTTGGTGTTTTTCTTGTTGACACTGGACGACCTGGACCCACACCTGTTTTCCTGCAACACAGTCGGGGTGCTGTACTTCTCATTAAACGTTGTGCAATGCTTGTCGCTCTTTCACTGCATCGCCAACCCAATCCTCTACAACTTCCTCAGTAAGAGCTTCCGCAACAGTCTAATAAACACAGTGATCAGTCGAATCTCTTTACCGCCAACCAGTGTGCCAAGTAACACTGTAAATGACAAGGCAGGGACAACGGCGATAAAAGAGCGGAAGCTCAGTAACGTCAGCACGAGTCAGTCCGACATTGGCGAGTGAAGAGGGAAAGTCCTAAAGGACGATTTGGTGAAACACAGCATGTGAATGAACTACAGAAGAAGTGGCCTTGTTGAGGCAGTTGTTTTTGGACACTTGACTGGTCACTAGCCATATTCTTTTCTCACCTCAATATTTGTAACAATGCAAGGAAGGAAATATTGTAAACCTTTTTTCCACCAGTTCCTATTGTCACATTTAGGAAATCCTAGATAAGTCATTAAAGCGTCTGTCCACATGCCAGCGTTTGTACAAAGACTGTTTTGATTGTTCTGCTTGACAATAACTTTCACTTGGCTCTCAATATGCTCAGTCACAACACCTAGAGCTATTTTAATGGCTTTTAAGGTCACGGCTTCCTTGCACATACTGCCATGGATGTGATTTTATGAAAAAATTAAATAAATGTTGTTTCAATGAAGACTTTTAAACATGTTTTTGCAAAAGGCGCAGAATTGCGTATGCCATTTCTTTTCAGAATGTGCCGCTCCAATGTCTAAAAAAATATTTTCCATTGTAGAAATTTGTTGAATATAAATACACAGTTTTTTACATTTATAAGTGGTGGGGTTGTGTTCAAATGATGTGTTCACTGTTAAAAAGACTCCAACAAGATTTGTAAGTACTGTTTTTATTCAGAACACAAGTACAGCTGTAGTAAAAGAGAACAGATCTCTGATAGTGACACTGAACATGAATAAATCATATAAATAACACTGAAGTGATAAGGCAGTTGTTTCATTAAAAATAAAATTGAAAAATAAAATGTAGTATGATATCTCATATTCAACATCAGAGTCGAGAGTCAAGATATTTATGGTTATAATCACAATATCAGCTGCAAACCGTGGCAAACCATAAAATGTGCTTTTTTTCCCCTAAAAAATAAAACTTATTGATTGATAAAAGTGATAAATAGTTGATAAAACCAGGCAGTTTATAAGGTTCAGCCGGTGCTACATTGCAAATAAAGCTATAACAACCACAATGTCCCAGCAGTTTTGAATACATACTTTGTGGTTTGACATGGTATGATCATCAATTAAGAATGGACCAGTGTGCCAAATCGGTTTTGAATTGAACAAAAAATCATTTTAATGTACAATGTTAAATGGTCTCATATAAGAAAGAACACACATATAACTGCTAGGAAATGGTACAGAAGAAAAACACAGCTTTCTAAAGAGAACCGCCATTTATTCATGACAATACCATTCAAACGAAACACTCTGATATGTCCCAAGTGAAGAGGGTGAACACTGACATATGAACCGTCTGATATATTAGCACCTCAGTCTCAATAGCTTCTCTTTTCTGAATGAAATTAATGACATATGAAGAGTTTTGCTTTATGTACAACATCCAAACTATATTATACTGCATCTCATAAACCAGTAACTATTTCTAATTTAGTCTATGTCAATGATACACAACACTACTATAAAAATAACGGCTATTCTGTAAAAGAAAAATACCTTCATTTATTTATTTTCTTAAAAGAACCGTTTTCTTGACCTAGAGTACTGCTTTGTTTATCAGAAAACATCTTGGTCTTGGTTTATTCTCTACTTGCACTTGCGTTGTGTAAGGACAAAGGCTACTTTGTGCTTCTCTAGAATAACCAGAGACCTTTAGCTTATTGTGATAGAGTTGCCAGAAGAGTATAGAGGTAATCACAGATTTACCCGTTAAAAATGGACTGAATTTGTTTGCTAAGATTTAAAAAAATCTTTTGATCGTAATGCTTATGATGTAAAACGGTTGAAACTGGCTTTGAAGACAAATCTAACTTGCATCTGTGCAAGAATTCTTTCCACAACAACATTTTTCTTTTAAATAAATGATAGTGACTGAAAAGCAGCCAAAAAGTGTAAACTTCATTAATAGCGTTCAAACACCGTCTCATGATGTTCTTGGCACAGGTTTGAAGCAGCTACAATAGAAGATGTTTATTTTTTGTTATTTCGTAGCTTCGATGACTTTCTTATTATTCTAAAATGTAAAAAATAAAATGGAAACAATGAGTAGGCGTGTCCAAAGATTTGATTGCCAATGCAACCTTGCTCAGTCTCTCTTGCCATCAAGTGGACAAGTATCAGAACTTCATTTTTAAAATTAAGTTTTACCTTTAACTTAGTCTTTAAAAAACAAATAACCATTCACATTAAACACTTAAATTACATTCTAAGTCTAATTGTCCTCAACAACATCTGGAGTAAACGTGGGCACACAGTGTGACGGAGCGTTCAGAGAGGGCGACTTTCAGGTGTCCATATTGGGGACGGGCTCTTTAGAGTGGTCATTATACATAAAGGTCTCCTCGATGTTGAAATCGGGCGACAGCTGGTCTTTATGGAGCTCCATGTGCGAGGAAACCATCTTGAGGGTGGAGAAAAACAGGCCGCAGACGGTGCATCGGTACATGAGGGCACCCGAGTGTGTCTTTAGGTGGCAGATCATGGTGGAACGGCCACGGAAAAAGCGCATGCATATTTTGCACTGGTAAGGCTTCTCACCCGTGTGGATGCGAAGGTGGTAGGTGAACTCACCCGAGTGTGCAAAATGCTTACCGCAATACCGACACCGATACAATTTTTCCCTTCCGCCACCAGTGTTACCGTTCAGTACAAGTCCGGCAGGAAATGAGGTGCCACCGTGAGCCATTTTGTCCTGCATGCTGAAGCCCAGGTTTAAATTGTAAGCAGCTTTACCCGAACCGCTCGCCTCCATAGGTGACGAGGAGGATGAGGAGAATTCGAGGAGCTGGTCTGCCTTGCGCTTGGCTGGCCATACCTGGCTGCCCTGGAGCTCGTTCGAATGCACGCTGAGATGGTAATGAAACGCGCTTTCTGAGCGGAAGGTCTGCGGACACAGGAAGCAGCGCAGCTGGGACTGGCCTTCTCCACTGATCTCCGGGCTGCTGTCGTCCTGTTTCGCCGACGCTCCTTCCTCTGTGTGTAGAGACAGGTGTCTTTCCAGCAGCGCGCTCTCCAGGAAGGGGCTGGTGCATTGTGGACAAGTGTAAATAGGAAAGAGGTGTGTCAGGGTGTGCCACAGGAGGGCGCATCGAGAGGGCTGAGACAGCTGGCACACTCCACAGCGTAATGTCCTCAAGCATGCGTGGCTCTGAACGTGGTCCCTGACAGCCTGAGGAAAAAGATCATCCGTTAGTATTATAAACAAATCAATAACATTCATTGAAACAAATTGTTAATACTAAAGTAAGAGAAATGACAATGAATTTGTATTATATCATCTTTCTACAGTATTTGGTAGTGCTGTCAGAAGAGTCATA
Organism: Carassius gibelio; assembly: GCF_023724105.1. Classification (NCBI taxonomy): domain Eukaryota; kingdom Metazoa; phylum Chordata; class Actinopteri; order Cypriniformes; family Cyprinidae; genus Carassius; species Carassius gibelio. Next base: position 21,958,631 of record NC_068418.1, read on the forward strand.
ACAAAAACAGTTTTAGAATATGAAAACAATGAATATAATATTAACGATATTAAAATATAGCATATAACAATAATTTCAAAGTGAATTTAAATCATTTTCTTCCTTTACTACACAAGTTACTTAGCAGCATGTTAACAATAGAGTTGTGGTTTTTGTTATATAAAATAATAAATAAATAATATTTAAAATATATATTTTTTAAATATCTGCTTTTATTTGTTTGTTTTTTTACTACTGTTTCCTTGAGAAATTACTTGCAAGTAAAGCAATGTTTAATGTTTATGCTTAATGTAAAATATTAGATTTGTTTACATTTTATTTTAATAATTAATCATATTCTTAATATTTAATCAATGTATATTTCTATATTCAAAATTAATTTCTCATAGAGAGAGAGAGAGAGAGAGAAAGAGGGATAAATACTTGCATTTACGAACACATGTATATTCATTTATATTTTATATATTGAAATATTATTGAAATCATTAATAATAAAAAATGTTAAGGTGTTTTAAGAGTGTTAGCTTCATAAATTTTTTACCATCACATTATTAGCTTTTAGTTTTATATTTTCAGTTTTCATTTAAATGTGTGTAATTTTGCTATGTTATATTGTCATTTAATTAATTATACATACTAAGCCTTAATTTATACAGTTTAGTAATCAGTTTTAACTTAAGTAAGTTGCCAAGGTTTTAAAGTTAAAGTTTTTCATTTAATATTTATACTATTTGGGGTGTTTTTTAGCTTTTTTTTTTTTTTTTTAATTAACAAATAAGGTATAAGCATAATGATTTCCATGTACCACATTGCATCTGTAGCCAGTTTCATAAACTAATGAGACTAGTTAAGTTATCCAAATTTTGTTCAAGACCGTTCATAACTTACTGTTCATAACTTTTTTGAATTCAGTTATATAAAATGGAATATTGGTCTAATTTGAATCTGAAAGGTAAGACTGATTACCACTTGGTAAACTCTCAAAAGACACACTATACACTATGTACAAATGCACTGTGTACTCAACCATGTAGTGCATGAATTTTAAGGTTATTTTGTCATTAATAATCAGCGCGTCATTAATAGTTGACATGATTTGGGATACACCTTAAAGGATTAGTTCACCCAAAAATTAAAATGATGTCATTAATGACTCACCCTCATGTCGTTCCAAACCTGTAAGACTTCCGTTTATTTTTGGAAAACAGTTTAAGATATTTTTTATTTAATCCGAGAGCTCTCAGTCCCTCCACTGAAGCTGTGTGTACCGTATACTGGCCATGTCCAGAAAGGTAAGAAAAACATCATCAAAGTAGTCCATGTGACATCAGAGGGTCAGTTAGAATTTGTTGAAGCATCAAAAATACATTTTGGTCCAAAAATAGCAAAAACTACGACTTTATTCAGCATTGTCTTCTCTTCCAGGGTCTGTTCTGAGCGCGTTCAAGTTTAATGATATCCGGTTTGCGAACGAATCATTCGATTTAACTGACCCTCTGATGTCACATGGACTACTTTGATGATGTTTTTCTTACCTTTCTGGACATGGCCAGTATACCGTACACACAGCTTCAATGGAGGGACTGAGAGCTCTCAGACTAAATCTAAAATATCTTAAACTGTGTCCCAAAGATAAACGGAGGTCTTACTGGTTTGGAACGACATGAGGGTGAGTCATTAATGACATAATTTAAATTTTTGGGTGAACTATCCCTTTAAGTTTATGCATCCGGCCCCTGGTTAGGGTTAAGACATATATAAGACTTAGAAGACACAAAAACACTTCTTCACTAACCTTAAAATCATTCGCCATTGATTTAGCACAGATGGTGCACTGCAGTTCCCCTCCTTGTCGTTGGGAGGCTCCATTCAGTTGGTCTGGATTTTGAGGGGCGCACTTGGCAGCTGACTGACGCCTGTGGTGAATCAGTGCCGATTCAGTCCAAAACTGATGTTCGCAGACATCGCAGGAGAAGAGCAAGATACCCACGTGTGTGAGGGCATGAGCGACAGCAGCAGTTCGGTCCGAGAACGAGGTGCCACACACCTGGCACGAACCCGTTTCTGAGAGGTGCGTCTCAGCGTGAGTACGTATAATGGCGTTTTCCGCCGGTAGTAGCATCCCACAGGATTTGCATGGCTGTGATGACGCCAGCTGCCCAAGTGACACGCCGTTTTCTCCATTCTCGATGCACATCAAGTCCTCATCGTCCTCTTCCTCCACAATGAAGTGCTCCTCCTCGTCGCTCAGCTCAATGATGTCTTCTGAAAGTCCTCGCCACTGATCTTTGCCCTCCGTCTGCTCTTCCTGTAGCCGGTGCCGCTTCCTAGAATCGTCTTCTTCAAAAAAATCTGAATCTTTGATTGGTCCAGCAATGGCCCCCAGCTGCAAACTGTCCAAAGGGTCATTAGAGGACGACGAAGGGGCACAGGTTTCCCCTCCAAGCTGTGCTGAAGAATCAGGGACAGAACATGGTTCCTGAGGCCCAAACGTTGATTTGCTACCATTAACAACAAGCTGGTCCACTGAGTTACTTCCTGCATCTTCTCCTTCATCCTCCCGCTCAGTCTTGAGCTGCAAAGTCAGTCCAGGAAGAGCATCTGTAGAACGGTTACTGTCTGAAGGACTAGCTTTGCTGGTCACCTGTTGATTGTAACCCAAATGTACTGGCAAGTCTTCATTTTTTGGCGACTGGGTGGCCAAGTGGGAGCGATTCAACCTGCCATTCCTACCTTGAGAAACCGGAGATGGAGTTACAGGAGTGGGAGCGGCTGAAGAAGACAACGAGGAGCAGGACGCTGCAGAGGACGAGCAAACAGACACAGCCGTGGCATTGGCCGACACCGAATTGCTTTCCAAATCCCCTTCGGCAACCGCATCACCAGAGCTGAAGCTCTGCAGTTCGGGAAAGGTGGCATGGCAAGCGTTGACCAACTCCCTCACGCCGAGCCTTTCCGCCAACTCATACAGCACACCCACATCGATCAAGTCTGTGAAAATCTCACCCGTGTAGATAAAAGTCAAGACCTTCTCGAAATTGGCAGCAGAGACAAAGTCCAGAGAGAAAGTGGTGGGAACGGCACCCTGGTTGCCAGAGCCTCTGGAGAAGAGGCTGTTAAAGTGCGTGCAAGAGCATGCCAACACCACGCGATGAGCAGGGAAGGAACGGCCTCCGACCTGGAGGACGACGTCGCACAGGAGCCGAGACAGACGGCAGCGGTTGAGCTCGGAGAGGAGACGGGCCGCGTGGCCAGAGCCCTGCAGCCTGATCCGCATGCCTGGCAATTCTAACTAAAGCCAGGGTTTGGACTGAAACACAGAAGGGAAAAGAAAAATGGATGAGACTATTAGAATAGCAAGATGCATATTCTGTACGTTTAAAGCAATCTATCTATCTATCTATCTATCTATCTAACTAATATATATATATATATATATATATATATATATATATATATATATATATATATACCCAAAATTCTTTGTACAGTGGACTATCTGAAATATTTTACAAAATTTGGGATCCAAAGTTCCAAAGAATCCAAAGAAATGTTAAAGGTTAAATACATTTTTTTTTTATATATATATAAATTTTAGTTCCATGACTGTAACTATGCCACCTCCCTGCTTGAAGTCTCAAGCATTTAGTAAAGTGACAAATTTCGACTTGAATTTTATCTATCAACAAATGATTCGTTTTTGAAAAGTAGTCTTTATGGCTATCGCTAGTTGGAATATCATGCCAGCATATCCTACTCTAACTTCTGTTGCAGTATGTATAATACTATATTGTGTGTTTTTAAAGTATGTATATTGTATACTATATACTGTATACTATTTATACTATGCATACAATATTTTGATTTTCTGTATGCATGGAATAATACATCAAAATACACACTACCAGTGTTGTTATTTTGATAATAATAATAAAAAAATATTACTGGTAACTGAAATTAATTAAAATTAAAACAAATAAATTGAGCTATAAACAAATGAAAACAAAACTAATTAAAAAAAAGACAAAAGCACAATATTAAGCTCAAACTTTAATTTTTAAGATGATAAGTGCAGGACACCACTTGCTGTCTACTTGTCTCATCCCATCCAAAACGATGAATGAATAATCATTCATGGTATTGCAACAGGTCAGGTAGTCCTGTGACAAACAGGTACTGCACAACATTGTTGTCAAATGACCCAATCACTTTGCAGGATTATTGTTTGAAAGGTTTAACATGGAATAATGAAGCAGTATGTGATATAGAGTATATACTACACAGAATTCAGAAGGTAGTGAAGTAATGTTAGTGTTGTATTTTGAACACAAACTATATAACAAGCGCTCTTTATAAATCAGAGCTAGTCTACATTTTGATGAAAGATTATGAAGACAAACATAGTATGGAATAAAGTGCAAACAAAATATATTGTATCTTCCTAAAAAAAAAAACACCATACTTACAAAAAACGTAATGCAATTTCACAATGACTTTAATTTAGATAGTTTCAACACAGCAAGGTCAGAATAATCTCAGATATGTTATATACATTAATGCATTATCGTTACACCATTCATGAATAAGCAAGTGCTGAAACACAGTTCACATAAATAACACGTGAATAACGTTAGATCTCGGGTGTCCTAACAAAGACAGTCCAAATCAGTCCACACAAATAGGGTTTTTGGACTAACACAATATTCGCTACTCTTTCGTAGACCATATGAATTTAAACATGTGCAGCACACAATCTAGTGCGCGATGAAACTCTCCAGTTCATGCTAGTTTATTTAGTGTATCATTAGTTTAGCCGTAGCTAACCGGTTGCCATTGGATTCCATTAGCATGAGGGGCTAACTAGCACTTAAGGATCTTCTCTCGCAGTGAAAATGAAACAGACAGATGAGCAACTAACTAACACACAGAAACCGCAAAACAACTCAAATGTTTCCTTACCCATAGAGTGCTGTTAGTTAGCGTAAAACAAATAATCTCACTCGGTTCCTGTTAGCCCAGACAGTCGTCCCTGCTTAGACACGACGGTGTCTCAAAACCTAGTGAGCTGACTACCTAGAACACTTGATTGGTTCAGAACGCGTATGTAATGCTCAATAATGTTGTCGAGGGATCGAGGCTAAAGAGCTCGATATGTTTTGAAGACACGTCCATTGTGTCATATACTGAAACAATCTGAACACCGAGCACTGAGAGATTGAAATTCATGTAACGTTCGGCTAATCTTATTACTACTGTGTGAACAACCTCCACATTAACTAAGGAATGTTTGTCAAGCAGTTATTAAATCTAGTTAGTTTTAGGATCATAATTGTAATAATATGATGAAGGTAGATTTTAGCCAATATCGATATATCATAATAATATTACATTCATCGAAACATTACTGGACGATCAAAAATAGCTTAAATTGGCATATTAAAATAAATAAATAAATAAAACTTAACTATACATAATACAGTGTGTTAATATCATGTGTTCTGCTCATTTTTGGATCATTTGTTAAGATGAATATTAAATGTGAATATTAAGTTCCTATTATTGTTTTTATCTCAGATAAGAAGAGAAAATAGATAATTTGTGTTTCTATGATATACTATCAAAATCTTAAATGTGAATGGTGAGTAAAAGCTTTGTAAACAATAACATACTTTTTTTTTTTTTTTTAATACAGTTATTGATTGATTCAATGTATTTGATCATTAAAATTACTACAAATTCAGGCTTTTGTCACCACCAACAGATGTGTCAACTCTTTCAGGTCTTTTGATATATTTTGATAATATGTCATTTATGATATTTTATATTTTTTGAGGGATTGTTGGTGTGAAAGTATAATCTGTCTGCTAACATGAGAATGTGTTTTGATTAATTGCTGATAAAGATAAAGTTAAAATTTTATTACACAGTCCAAGGTAAGAAGCACATTTTGATAAGAAAAAAAAGCAAAAAAAAAGCTGGGAGCTTGAATCAAAGCATAGCTCAGTAGCTTAGTATATACATGAATAAGATACACAAATATAGTTTAATTTTTTCGTTTTATCCCAATTCTCAAGAATAAGTGGTTTAATGTTTAAGGTTTTTTGTTCAGGAATCATGAGTTCTTGCTTGAACAAATTACATTACAATTTTTTAAATCATATTGGAAAATAGGCTAAATATTGGAAAATTAGGTGCAGCTAAGCATTATGGAATGTATTCATGAATGCAAAATGCAAATATGAGATACTAAGGCCAATAAACATTAGACAGTCTTGCATTTACATGCATTTTGAGCTCATAAAACAATAAGAATATTTTAATGCACAATATATAAAAGTCATGTTATTCTGTCACTTGACATTTGTGTTGACACATACAGTATGATAGCAAAATGAATATTTTAACCAGATGATTTTTCTGAAAATAAAAAGGCCTTCGATGAAAGTGAAGTTATGAAGCATTAAAATGTAGAAAGATTGGGGCTTTGATCAAAAAAGATGGAGACTTAACAAGCAGTGCCAAAGAGAGGTTGAAGATCAGAGTTTATTGTCTATACTTTTTAGAAATGATGCACAATGACAAATACTATTTCTTCTGAATATAAACATGTTCTTACATTACATTACTCCCAGCCATGATGTCTATTTTAAAGAACGTTGACAGTCATAACGGTAAATACATTCCCTCAGATTGCTTTGGGAAACTCTCAAGCTACTTTTAATCTTGTAATGAATCTATTTGACAGAATATTAATCAGCATATTATTAATAATATTGCTTTGTAGCTGTTAAAACGGTTTGCATTTTCTGAAAAAGGCATGTTGGAATTTCTGTAGCTGTCATTCTAAGCCTGTTCTAATCTGGACAGTTAAGAGTTTCTTCTTTTCTTTTGACTTTTTCCCTTTTCTGAGGAATCCACAGGGATAAACATACAGTATATAAATACAGCATTGTTGGTGAATTCACAGACACACAGAACACACAACTCTGTCTGAAGAAATAAAAATGGTCCTGGCGAAAATGTTTATATGATCATGAATGTTCATGGGTTATGAGACCCTCCTCCTGGAATTGACACGTCCAACACTGGTGATGCTACTTTTGCGGGACAGAACGGGTGTCGGGGAGGTGGGCGACGTCTCACTGGGGCAGCCGTGTTGGAGAAGAATCTCAGCACACTCTTTGCTGCCGGCTTGGCGTGCCAACGTCAGTGCGGTTCTACCTTGCGGATCCTTTGACTTCACATCACTGCCATACTGTTGAGAACAATTAAGCAAAAAAAAAACACAAACATTAGAAATGTGCAAACAATGCAATCCTGAAAGTGCAAGAGTTAAAAGGAGTGATTCACCAAAAATAACATTTACCCAACCTCAGGCCATCCACAGATTTTGAGAAATTTTGCATTAAATCACTTGCTCACAAATGGATCCTTTGCAGTGAATGGGTGCCGTCAGAATGAGAGTCCAAACAGCTGATAAAAACATCACAATAATCCACAAGAAATCCACACTCCATTCCATCACTTAAGATCTTGTAAAGTGAAAAGCTACATGCGTGTGAAAAATCCATCAAGACGTTTTTATCTTTATCTAAAACATGAGTCCTTTATCCGTATTATTGCTTTCTCTAGTGAAAGAGTCATCTAATCTGGATCAGGAGTGAAATATGAACAGATGAAGCACAGTTAACAAACAAAACCAGTCCAGAACAGTTCAAAACAAATATTTTGGTGTGAGAGGACCATGAACTAATGGACTGGAGTGGTGTGGATTATTGTGATGTTGTTATCAGGACTCTCATTCTGACGGCACCCATTCACTGCAGAGGATCCATTGCTGAGCATTTCTCCAAGTCTGTTCTTACGAAGAAACAAGCTCATCTACAGCTTGGATGGTTTGAGGGTGAGGACATTTTCAGCCAATTTCCATTTTTGGGTGAACTATTCCTTTAACTCAAAGAAACAGGCTCAATAACTCACCCAGACCAGCAGCTGCGTCATGACCACGTCGCCCAGCTGGCAGGCCGCATGTAAAGCGCTGTGCTGCTGCTGTGCTGCTCCCTCTGGTGGGACGTTGATCACTTCCTTGGTGCTGTGTGCGAGGAGCAGCAGAAGTCTGAGAAGGTCTCTGTCGATTACTGCTTTAAGCAACCAAGTCGACATTGTGTCCTCTGAACACTGAGCCGGCAAGGGCGTCACAAATGCCCGCTGTTCATATTTGGCACGGATCCACGACTCTCTCTGCTCTCTGAGACAAACACAAAGCAAAGGCCAAATTCTTTCTGCTCTTCTTTGTGCCTCTGTAAACCAAAAATGACTGAACCACTTTCCACTATGACATTTCTTTACATTTAGTGAGCTAACCTTGTTGCCTCAGGTGTCAACTTTTGGCGCCCTTGGGTGCAGGTCTCCCAAATGTTGTTGGCCGTATGGTTGCCTATAGCCGAAAGCACTTTTGTGAGTTCACTGGGCCAGTCGTCCAGGTCTAGTGAGCGCACGCGGGACAGGTGCGTCCCCAGGTTCCGGTGTATCCCAGAACACTCGATGCAGATTAGAGCACCAAGATTAAGACTCGCCCATGTTGGATCTGCAAGGAGACCATCATTTTTTCATATACTGAACAATGACAGAGATCTCAACATACAGTACTTTTTGTTGTTTACATTTTCAATACAAGGCATTATTTCAGGACAGCACTTACTTGGTGCTCCGCAGTCCACACAGAGGTCGTTCCCTTTGGCATTTCGAATGGCCTGCAGGGCAACAGCTTCACTTTGGCTGTTCCTTCGAGCCTGGGAGTTGAAAAGTAAGTCTATTACTTTGTAATATTACAGGGCAATCTGTTTATATGTATAGGCTAACATGATTTATGCATGTAGGATGAATCGGCGTCATTTTTGGTCCGGAAACAAATCAAATGAGAAAATTATTACCCTTTTATTTGAAACTGTTAAAAAATAATTCAAACAAAAAATGAAAATATGCAGAAAAGCAATCCAAGATGTAGAGAAGTTTGCTTCCTCGTTAGAACAGATTTGTAGAAATGTAGCATTACATCACTTGCTCACCAATGGATGTGAATGGGTGCCGTCAGAATGAGAGTCTAAACAGCTGATAAAAGCACCACAAATATTCACAAGCAATCCACACGACTCCAGTCCATCAATGAATGTCTTGTGAAGTGAAAAGCTTCATGTTTGTAAAACTAAAATTTTTCTCTGGTGAAAAAGTAATCTCATCTGAATCCGGAGAGAAAGATTCAAGGACTGTTCACAAGCAAAAACAGCTCTAATGGACTCCAGGCGTGTGGATTACTTTGGATTACTGTGATGTTTTTATCAGCTGATTAGACTCTCATTCTGACGGCACCCATTCACTGCAGAGGATCCACTGGTGAGCGAGTGATGCAATGCAATATTTCTCCAAATGAAACAAGCTCATGTACATCTTGGATAACTTGAGGGTGAGTAAATGTTCCCCAAATGATCATTTTAGGGTTAACTATTCCTTTATACAGACTGTCCATAAAAAAAGTTCATGGACCTTTTGATGCATATTGCACATAAGTGTTCTCAAAAGCATATAAACGTTTGTGCAGCAAATGTTTGTCAGGCTGATAAAGATCAGATACATTTTTATTGCCCTCTTTACCTTATTTCTGCTCTCACAGCTCTGTAGACTTGCAAGGATCTGGCTTTCGATGGCCTGAACCCAGGCGTCCCTGTCCTCTTGACTTTGGGCTTCGAAATGCCAGCTCTGTCCTGTGCTGGAGATGATGATGAAGTCTGCGCTCTCCTCCTCTGTTTGGGCGAGAGCAACAGTTATTTACACGAGAGGAAGGGATCAATGAAAACACCCATTGTGTCCTCGGCCTAATGTATGGTCTCAGTATAATTATGTGTTTGAGAGAGACAGGAACATGGACAGAAACACTCAGACCCATTTGCTGTAATCTAATGATGTGACAAGAGATGGACATGGACACATACTGCAAGACGGAGTCAGCTCAGCCACTCGTTTCATACATCCACATTACCTGTTTTGTTAATGTTTCTCAAGCTACCAAAGCTTTTTAATTTCCACATTTTGCGCTTGGCTTGCGGTGCAAGAAATTAGTCCAGGGCGGCAGAGGATAAGAGGAAAGAAAGGAAGAAAAGACAGAGGAAAGAAAAAAGCAAAAGGACCTTAAAGGAAGCAATTGATCAGGCCCACATTGGAAAAGAGAGGAAAGCATATTCACCATAGTAGTAATAATGATTGCTTTATCGATGAAACTGAATCATTGTGGTGTCTGGTAATCTTTCATAAATCTGATCTCTTACCCTCGGCCTGCCCAGCCGCTGCGTCTCCTTTCAAGTTAATACTTCTGTTTCGTTTTTTCTTCTTCCGGTCAGTCATTGGAGAAGACAGGATCTGGTCTTTTCCTAAAGGAGGGCTTGTAGCCCCCTCAATGCTCGAGTCTGTTAAGAAGACGATACAAAAAAAGATGCCAGAAATTTCAAAACATTTCCTGCATAAGGTTTGTAACCATTCTGATGATAAGTCCACACCTAAAATACAATCACATTTGTATTAATTATTTTGAGTATTTTTAATTATAATAACATCAATACAATAGCATTTTATAAAAAAAATATATAATTTTATTCATAAGGTATATTTCACTTTTTTTGGTAATAAATCACATTAACAGTATAAAACACACACATTAACACTGAATATAACTAATAAAACTAAGTTTTCCTGTAGCTCAATTGGTAGAGTATTGTGTTATCAAGCGCAAGGTTGGGGGTTGGATTTCCTGGGAACACATGATAGGTAAAAATTGATAGCTTGAATGCACTGTAAGTCGCTTTGGATAAAAGCATCTGTTAAATGCATAAATTTAATTGAATTTTAATTTAAAACTAATGCTGGCAGTCATCAACCTCAGTATTTAACTAAATATTTTGGTACAAAAATTGGCGTAAATGTCATTGAGTAATATATGACTATTATTGATCTGAATATATGAACCAACAACTGAATATTGGAAATAAAGTGCTGATGAGCTACTGTCATTATCCAGTTAGTAGCTACTTTTAAAGGAATAGTTCACCCAAAAATGATCATTTTGTCATCATTTACTTACCCTCATGTGTAATCTGTATACATTTCTTTCTTAAGTTGAACACAAAAGAAGATATTTTGAAGAACCAAACAGTTGTTGGTCCCTATTGACTTCCATATTAGGGAAAGAAATACTGTGTAAGTCAATGGGGACCTACTATTTGATTACCAGCATTCTTCTAAACATCAGAAAGAAACCCATACAGGTTTTCATTCCTTTAACTAGTTATTCTTCAACACTGTTATGGAAAGAATGAGTAGAAACCATAAACAAAATATTTACGTACCCACACTGAAGCCTTTATTAGACACAGATGACGGGCAACGTTTCACCTTCTGATCATTATGAAAGGACAAACCACTTCTTGACGCCTCTTCTACAGTCAGAAGATTTGCTAAGAAAAAAAAAAAATCATGGCATTGAGAAATCTTTCAAATTGCTTTATTTGTGATGGAATAGAGAGAGAGAGAGAGAGAGAGAGAGATAGAGTTTTGTATTTACATGTAGCTCCCCCTTCGGATGACTGCTTGTCTTTACTGAGTCCATTTACACCGGGCGCAGGGACGAGAGTAGGGCCAGGGGACGGTCCACCGGGAGTAGCTGCGCGATGAAGACGCTTTCCTGGCACCTTCACTGTAACTCGCAATAAGTCCATCTCCTTACCTTGAGCATTCTGCAAAAACTCCTACAATCAGCAAAATACATATATACTTTGAGCATCAGTTACACAATCCAGAATACCCTGGTTCTTTTCTACAGCCAAAAATAGCACAACATAAAAGCTTTGGGTTTTGAAATGATTTTATAAATACTATAATGCAAAATGATGCAAGTACCATTGATCTTTTAAAAAAATAAAACGAAAGAAACAAAAACAAACCTAGGTCACCGGAGTAATATTGCATAACATTTTCTGGAGTTTAATGATTACAACCAAAATAAATCCACACCCAAAATATAATTATATTATAGATTTCTATAATAGAATAATAATATATTATAGAGTATTTTCCAATTTTACTTTTTAAGGCAGTTCAACTTGATGTAATAACTAAAACTGAAATAAAAATGTATAATATAAAATAATAATATAATAACAATATTATTAAATAATTATTAAAAATATGAAATAATAACATTTAATAATAAATAATTTAAATAGAAATAAATACACTACATGCAACTAATAAAGCTAAAAAGGAATGTGATTATATAAACGGAAGCGTACAGGAAGCATGTAGTGCTCTGTAAACAGAAAACCGTATTAACTGCAATGCAGCCTTACTCACATTCATATTTGAATGATACATAAGCATGCCGTTGTTTGACAGCGTCACATACTTCTTCTTCCACTCCTTATTTAAAGAGCGTTCACTGCGTTTCCACAAAGTCCCCTAATATAGAAAAGGCATGAATGTTTTTTTCAGAATGCAATGAGATTCAGACATTTTAAAGGGTCTTCTACACGTCCAAATACGTTTCTGGGTCTGCACAGAATTCAGTGCCGACATCTTACACATACCTGTTTAATAGGAACTGATCGACTGCTCGTGTCACTTCTGCTATCAGAAGCTCTTTTTTCAGAGTCACTCCCGCGACGGTTCTTAAATAACAGACATAGTTAAATAAAGTACAGATGAGAAGGAAGGTGAAACACAAAGGAAGGAAACAGATATGACTCATGAGATGAGGTGAATTTCAGAGTGACAACGAGAGTTCACATACAGAAACTAGGACTAAAAGATATAGTCATGCTTCTGCTTTATTGTAAAGCATTTAAAGGTGATGTGTGAAATTTCTGCACCAAAAAGAAACCAATGACTGTTTTTGAACAGGTTTCCCATTTAACTTAAAAAATGACATGCATCACCTCTGATATATCATTCAAATTTAAGTCCAATTGTATTTTAAAATATGAAAGACGGTATATCCAATTTTCTGTACAGTTTCACTGGTGTTGCACAAAATCTACCTGGCAAGTGTCACACGTATGATCTGTTTTGGTTTAGGTTTCTGTGTTTCCGTTCTCCTGCCTGGTTTGTTTCAGTGGTTTTTGATCAATTAGCTCCACACCTGTTTCAGTTCTCCCATTTAAGGCACGCGATGCAGGACTAGGCCAATAACAATCTTTTATTATGACCCACTAAGCAAACACAAGGAATCGAACTGGGGCAGCACAACAAGTAGACCAAAATAATAGCAGACAAAGGACCAAAGCAAAACACAGAACTTAAATTGAGAACTGAAACAGGTGTGGAGCCAATCAATCAAAAACCATGAAAACAAACAAGGCAGGAGAACGGAAACACAGAAAACTGAACCTAAACAGATCATACATGCGACAGCAAGATTTGATGCTCTCTGTAATGAGCTCAAAGAACTAACCGCAAATAAAGATGTCCGTCGTCGGGGAAGAATTCTTTGCGAGGCCCCGTCTCCACTTGCCCCACCCCGTATGTCTTTGTGACTTATCACAGGGGTAGAAGGCAAAGAGGAGGGGTAATCACTACTCTGACCCCCATTACTGGTCTAAGAGAGGATGATGGGATGGAGACAAGAATGAGACAGAAGTTGTAATGGTGAATGTTGATGGAGACAAGAAAAGTGTCACAATCACACAAAACAGTCAAAAACATGTACAATTGTGCGATGCATTGGTCTGAAAATTTAATTGAATACACTTAAAAGTGTAATAATTTATAATCGATCTATAATAGAATATAACTTTAATTTCTTGTCCAAAAAAGTAATTTGAATTATTATTATTATGTAATTAAAATGAGTACAATTATCATACCATAGCAATAAACTAAAATTCAGCCAAACTGTGACTAAATATCAGATTTTCAGCATAGCATATATAATTAAGCAAATAATATTTAATGATTCTGATCAGAACGTTTTGTCAAAGCAAATTTGCAAAACCATCACGGTTTTAATTAAAATACTTCACAAAAATTATAATAAAGTGTCAGTCTCAAAGAAACGTCCAGGTCATATTTAAAAAATAAATAAATAAATGTAACAGAAAATATTAACTTATGTTTAAGATATATATTAAGATATATATATAATTCATTACATAAATTTAAGTGTATGATTTAATTGATTATTTACATTTTTTTTTTTACATTTACATATTTTTGCATTACATTAATGACAATTAGAATTTTCCCCCCCACATTTAGAACTGAAAGAAAGTAGAAAGAGACCCAAACATTTTTGACAGCTTTCATGAGATTCGTCCAAGCATCAGACAGACTCATGAGGCCTGAGATACCTGTCCGGGCCCTGACACTGGAGTCGAGGCCCCTGAGTGACTCGGAGAGTTTGGGAGGGATTTACAGGAGGCCAGAAGGGCGGCTTGCTTCTTGGCAGCGACAATCTTGTGAGTCACTAAGTGTGAAACAAGATTGCCCAATCAACACTTGCATCCTGTTCAAAAGAATTGTGCCATTTTAGCCCTATTTTGAGATGAAACTCACTTTCATTAAATACTCTGTCCACGTTAAGACCATATGTGGCACAGGTCTCAAAATAAGTGCAGCGACGCACATCTATACACAGCTGCTGGACTCTCTTGTCCTCAATCACACGGGCATTAGTGCTACTGATCTTATCTGCAGGAATAAAGACAAATATAGAGTTTGTACATACTGTAATGTCATATCGCTCAATATATCACCCCGAAACCAAGACAAAAGCTCTTACCTTGCGTTCCAACTGCTATAATAGGGATTTCTGCTATGTTACGATGTGCGCTTAGCTCACTGTAGTTCTTGTACACTTCCTGGAAACTTGCTTCATTTTCCAGACTAAAAACTAGGATGACGCCATCCAGCCAGTTGCAGATCTACAATCACAAATTAGGAATGAAAAAGATGGAAAGAGGGAATAGCTTTTTAAGGAATAGAAATGAAAATTTGCTGAAAGTTAATCCCCCTCGGATTTGGAGAAATGTAGCATTCATTATAACCAGAAGTTATGGTTTAAAGTTTAAAAGCCTTAACGATGGATTTGTTTCTTATAAACGTGTAGTATTTTGGTTCGCAAGATGTTCATTGATGGACTGCAGTCATGTGGATTACTTGTGGATTATTGTGATGTTTTTAATATCAGTTTTTTGGACTCTTTTTCTGACGGCACCCATTCACTACAAGAGGACCCTTTGGTGAACAAGAGATCTAATGCTAAATATCTCCAAATCTATTCTGACAAAGATGAATAAACTCCTCTATATATTGGATGGTTTAAGGTTGAGGGAATTTTCAGCAGATATTTTGGGGTGAACTATTCCTTTAAAGCAGAATACACTACTGTTCAAAAGTTTGAGGTCATTAAAGAATCCAGAATTTATAAAATTTTGTTTTATAAAAGTTTCTACAAAAAGGATTAAGCAGCTGTTTTCAAAGTTGACAATAATAAGATATGTTACTTGAGCAGCAAATCAGCATATGTGACCCTAGACCACAAAACCATTCTTAAGTGTCCATTTTTTCAAAATTGAGATTTATACATCATCTGTAAGCTGAATAAATAAGCTTTATTTTTTTTTTTATTATTATTTTTTTTATTAGGATCAGACATTATTTGGCTGAGATACAATCTGGAATATGAGAGTGCAAAAAAATCTAAATACAGAGAAAATTGCTTTGGAGTTGGTCCAAATGAATTCTTAGCATGCATATTACTAATCAAAAATTGAGTTTTGATATATTTACGGTAGGAAATTTAACAAATATCTGCACGAAGCATGATCTTTATTTAATATCCTAATGATTTTTGGCATAAAAGAAGAATCTATAATTTTGACCCATTCAATGTTTTTTGGCTATTGCTAAAAATATACCCCAGCGACTTTTCATTTTTAATTTAAATTTTTATTGGAATCACAGGAATAATTCACATTTTCAAATATATTCAAATAAAAAACTGTTATTTTCACTTGTAATAGTGTTCTACAATATAACTGTTTTTACTTTATTTTTGATTAAATAAATGCAGCCTTGATGAATCTGACTTCTTTCAAAAACTTTTTTTTTAAGTTACTGAATCCAAACTTTTGAATGCAAGTAAAAGTTTATCTGTTTCAAACTTGTGTGTTTTCATCTTTAGGCCCCAGAATATACTCTACATGAATATGTACATTCTTGTTACGCAAACTCAATTTTGGGCATTCAAAATGTGTCAGAAACAATTCATAACAAAACATAAGAATGCAGAATTCTTAATATTTCTTATATTTGCTGTTACGTAATTGCAAAAATTCTTCTTTGGTTTCTAGTTAAGCACATCTGGTTTAATGGGCCAGACAACTTGCTGGTGGTTTGCTACCGCCACACTACTGTTAAGTATATAAAAAAAAAAGAGTAAGATGCTAATTTAGCCATATATTTACTGTCTTGCATCCTGTGTTTCTGTCTGAAGTGAACTTTGCAGAAATGAACACACCTGTGCACTTGGTGGGCCAGATTCCTCTCGGATCAGCAGTAAATGATTCTGTCCCTCCACCAGCACCTCTTTTTTATACCTTCCACCTTCCAGAGAAGAAAAAAAAAAGCGAAAGAGAAGATAACAATAATGCACCTAAACGGTTAAAATGACAGTCCTCATAGCACAGATGAGAAAAAACAAAGTTCTCACCCTCATGCGACTCAAGTGGAAGATAACTTCCTGTGATGAATCTGTTTACCAGAGCAGATTTTCCACTGCGAAGGCTACCCAGAACCACCTGAATGCGGCATAAACATAATATTCTTACTCCACAAAACAAAAATGACATTTTTTAGATCTCATCTGAAACTAAGGACACATTTAAGACTACTATGGTCTTTTCTCATGAGAAGCATAAGCAGGATTTAAGCAAAAGTCTCCTGTTATCCTCTTTTAATTTTGTTGGTGTTTAGAAGAAAAATGTTGGATTTGAAAGAGATCTAATCAGATTTTTTTCCCCCTAGAGGCAACTCAACAATATGACTAAAATTAAAAAGAAATATTTTTAGTGCACTTAACAAACTGAAATATTGTTTTCATAGATGTATGCCTAAAATGGTTGTTTTTATGCTTAAAAAATAAATAAGTGTTGTTCTCACCAATCGCAGTTCTGGAATAGCACGAGTTAGGGTCCATTCCTGGCTATTGGCACATGATGCTGAAAAACAAACAAAAAACAAGTCAAAGTTAAGTAATAGTTTCAAATCAATGACAAAAACACCTCTTCCCTATGCTATGACAATGCAGTGTGTTTGGGAGGCTTTTAATGTGTTGCAATGTGGTTTCTGAGTGGTTTTGGGTGGTTTCCAAAGTAAAAAAACATCTGTCTCCAAGTTGTATATTCTATATTTAAAAGGTTGACCCCATTTGACTAAAGTATTGGGGTTAGTTTTACCTGCAGTCACCAAACTCATTGTCATGAAGCCAGACAACTTTCTATACTATAATCATTAGCTCTGCCCAACAGGAAATAGGCTATTTTGCATTGAATTTGGATTATTTTTTTGAACATTCATGTGATCATCACCAAACTAAGTCAACATTGCAGCAAAACATTGAAACAGATTTTTTTACATCTCAAAAGGTGTTCCACTGTCATGGTATTAAACCAATGACAAAAAGAAGGTGAACAGGACGAGTCTCATATCCAAGTGCAGATCAATTTAGGGTTCTATACTTGGTCTTATTCTGGTCTGCATTGGACGTGCTTAGCAAGCACCACTAATAAAAGTACAACAGAAAAATAGATGAATGAATCATATAACAGAAAATGCAATGGGATATGTGCTGGTTTATGAATATTATGCATTTCTGTTTTTTCCAAAAAAAGATCTCTCATATCGATCTATGGTTTAAATACCCTCGTTCTGACCCTTAATGTCAGTGACGTGAAACTTCAGATGACTCACTTACAGGAAGAGCGAGTTTGACATGATTTTATAATTACACGGTGATCACAACACTCACTGAGCAGCAGGATTAATGACCTTGTCACGTCACGTCTCACCACATTATTTTTCGTGACTATCAAAGTCAGGTCAGGCCCAAGGCAGCGTTCTGATTCCAACACAAATCTGTGTCCATTTAAACACAGGTCAGGCGTTGCCCTTCTGTTGCACATTTCTATGCTGCATCGAAGTGCATTTTGATTACACCATAGCCTCGGATGATGGTTCATCTGGAGGTGTTATAAATCTCTGAAAATTCACAGGGCGTGAAGGACTGCAGGTGTATCTGTGCAGCAGCGAGCATGGAGCTCCCACACCCCTCTCTGCTTTATATTGGAAGTCTTAGCACACGCTCACTATTTTTCATCAGCGGTTCAGACCCGGCGCCCAGTGATAGTCGGGAATGTCACCTAATTTTTTTGTGTGCTTTCACAGCTGTGGGTGCATCAAGTGGTGGATGAGATGCTTTTGTTCGGTGCGATACACCCTTGTGACCGGCGTGGACTGATTAAAGCAGCATCTCATGATGCACAGATGCAGGAGTTCACAGCTTACGCTCTGAGTTGGCACTCGTGTCGTTTGCAGTTTCCTCTCTCACGCGCCACCCACGACACAGCGGAAGAGGTTTAACCCCCTCCGAATTCAGCGCAGTTCTATGAGGTCATTGTACGGCAGGGCACATCAGGAGTCAAGCCAGTGCGGTTAGACAGTGCCATCCTTATGTGCAATATACCACATGCCACCCCCTCCATCTAAACGGACTCTCTATGTGTCAAATTCTAAAGCTGGTCTCTCTCGTTTTCAAAAGGACCCCTCCTAGCATACCCTCACTCCCATTCATTTCATCTGTAGCTCACTCCCTGGCATAACGCAGCCACACAACAGGCAACTCTCTCAGCCCTCCCTGTTGCCATGACAACCCCACTTCCAGCCGCTGCTTCAGTTTAGTCGGAGAACGCATACGTAAATATTTTGTGTGCGCATGCGTTGTGTGTACAGACACATCAATCCTTTTGCTCGTAGGATATAGACCACACACCCCTATACTGAGTTGTGCAATTGAGCAATTACCAATTCTACCTTATCAACTGAGGAGCCTAATTATCAAATCTATATTGTTGAGAAATATAGACGTTGTTTGAAATGAATCATTTGTTAAACAAGCTCTGCATATAAATGAGTTGAAGGCATCTCTGCAACATTAGAAGCCAAACCAGCTTACTTTGCTCGGGTGGGTTTGAAATGCATGTGGCAAAAGTGAAGCTTATTCATCCAGCTTCCTGTGGATTCAGATAATGCCTGCATCTAAAACCAATGCTTCACCTCCAGTTTAGAGCACTAAAATCCATGGCTGGATATGGTTTGAAATTTAACCAGGCTGGTGATGAAAGGATTGAAGCTTCCGTGAAAGAATGAGATCAGAATACAAGAAGTGGGTGGAACATCAAAGATGGGATTAGGATGTTGGGCAAAATGATGATGCCTGTGGCATGGGTATTATCAAATTTGTTTCCCATTCCATTTTTCCAGTGCAGAAACAGAAACAGTAGGGGGTGGCTATAAAGAAAAGGCTTGGATGCTTTCAGTGTCTTAAATCTACATCCCTAGGCATTAGAATTAATAAAACCAGAATTCCCCTAAATGTGTGTGCATAGACCTCCACATGTCAGTTTTTAAAATTAATGTGAACTTAAACAAGATGATATATATATATATATATCTTCTTATATATCAACTATATTAGCTGAATAAAAAAAATCATAAGTGTCATCAGTCCTCATGCCATTCCAAACCTGTATGTCTTTCTTTCTTCCTTGGAATACAAATTATGTTTTTAAAAAATCATTTTTTCCAGACAATAAAAATCAGTGGGGTCCAATATTGTTTTAGAATCGTTCACTGCATAGATAAAAACGTTTTTTAAAATATCTCCTTTTGTGTTCCACAGAAGAAATAAAGTAATTTGGTTTTCAGAATTGCACCATTTTGGGGTGAACAATCCTTTTAATGTAAATGTAGCATTTAGAAAACTTGCAGATGCATTTCAGACATCCATATACAAGGAAGTCCTCATTTACAAAAGGTGAAACAATCCTACTTCTGCTTATCTGAGTTTCTGAGCTGTGTATGGATGAGTAAGTCTTGTTCTCCTACCTTCTTCCTCACTGGATTCCCTCTGAATGGTGCTATAGACCGGGGTCACAATGGTTGCACTGGTTGCAACTTGAGTGCTCTTGGTAAAAATGCCACTAATGAATCTTAGCATCTTGCGGTCACGTGCTGAAGCCCCCTGGGACTGAGCTGTTCTAAAGTCTGTCACCATTTGACCACCTTTGCACTTCAGGAGGTCCTCAGACAGACAGTTCAGGTCACTGTTGTCCAAGGTGCGACTCTTTCCTTTGCGTTGAGGCTTGCTAATCAAGGCGACAGGGGTCGGAAGAGATGTAGATCCCACCTTTAATCTCTCAGCTCGAGGGCTTTGGGTTCGCATGGCTATGATGTCCCCTTCAGTGGGCGTCTTCATCCCAACAGCCCCTTTGAGGTCTTCATCACAAGGTTTCACTTCACTTACAGCCCACGATGCCCGAAAAGATCCAGGAGTCGGGCTGTTTGGGGACTGGATCCTGGTCCGACTGTCCTTACGGTCAAGGCTCTTGGAGGAGGCATGGATGTTCTCTCTGGACTCCTTGAATTCACGGCCACCGCTGTGAGCTTTAAGGAGTGACACGGGCCGCTGGGTCGCACGGACTGGGATGTCACCAAGATGCCTGGCTACATCTCGGGGGAAAGAGGTTTGAGGCATTCCAGTATATTCTCTGGCTCTTCCATTTTCTGTGGAGGGTGAGATCATTGATTTTTGGGGATGAACACCATCTGCAAAAAGTGCCTTGTCCTCCCTTGGGCTTTGGAGTATTTCCTGTTCCACTGAGAATTTGACAGATTCTCCAGCTTCCAGCTCAACAGCCTCACCCATTTTCTGCTGTTCCTGGCCCTCATTATTGGACCCAGCATGCTTGAGATGTTTCGCTCCATCAGAACTGTACACTGCTCCCCCCAAAGCCGGCCTGGACCTCTCCAGCTCATTCTCCTCAGTGGTTTCTACCTTCACCAGTGTGAGGGAGATAAGGTAGGTGGTTTTTGACTGTGACGTCCCGGTTCGGTTCATGTGGTCCAGAATTTCTCGACAGTCCAAGGACAGAAAATCAATTCAAAGAGTCAAATGATCTTGTTCAATGTCTTCCAAAGCAGAAAGAAATCACAGGAAGAGACAATTCAGGCAAGTATGTCAAAAAGAAGTGAACCGTGACCTCGTTCCCTAGAGTGGGAAAAAATGTTGCTAATGTCCTTTGTGCTCTTTCACAGCTTCATGTTTCTTCCCAGACTTCATTCTCTTCTTTTTGCTGTCCTCTCACACCTATTTTAAGCATGCAGACATGTGCCCACCTCTCCACACCTGCATGAAAAGCAAGCTCGTGATTCCATTGACTACGTTCAACAAGAGGCAGGTTCGAAGGCAAAAATGAAAATACACGAGAAAGAAACCAGACTGAAAATTCCTTCAAGGACAACAAAGAGTAAAATTACATCTGGGAGACATGCAGAACTAGTAACCTCAGATCAAGGCACATCGTTTCACCAACCTGCTCCACGGCGTGCGCAGGAGACGCTGACAGAAGAGTCAAACTGGGGAGTCAGTCTACATGCCACATGGATCGGTGCAAACGTTCATGGCAAATCCACAGAGAGAGATCCCAGTGTCCCCATACAGAATCTATCCATCACGCCTCCAGTGAACGGTGCGTCAAGCAGTCTGGGATGCCAATAAAGCAGACATGCATGACAATCATGCTTCGTTCGAGAGAGGAAGCTGCATCTCACGCCAAAGGTTTAGACGAGTCACGTATCATGAACAAGGGTCCCTCAGATCTCTCCAGTGGAAGGTCTTCTTCAAACCAACGCAGAACGGCACCATGCAGGAATACCCTGCTCTCTCCATCTCCTGCTTCTCTCTCTCTTTCTCTCTCTGCCCTTGTCACCAGTCAGACAGCTCCCAGCCCCTGCTTTCCACAGCCTACTACCCCCTCCTCTTGCTCTCACTCCCTCCCTCTCTTGCGTTCTCCCTCTATTTTCTCTCACTTGCACACTCTCTCTTGCTTAAAAAGCAAGAATCAGTGATGTGTTGAGGAATAAAGACAGACTGTAAAGCTTGCAAAGGTTCTGACAGGGAAAGAGATTCAACCGCACAAGAAAAAAAAACAAATATGTGGTTACGTGCAAAGCTAATCGAGACTGACACATCAATCAAGCAAATTTTGCACCAGTGCTGTATCAGGCAGCAATGTGCCACATATTACAGTCACAGTCAGTACAGTGATTCAGGAGCCGCCGTGTCCCCCCACCTTTTCTTTCCTAGACACTGAGCTTGCTTGTTACCAAGGTATTCTGAGGCTAAACTCCTCCTCCTGCATGCACTGATTCCATCTAGTCTCTGGCTCCCATTCGCTATCTCCATATCTTACCCCCTGCTCTGTGCACTCACGTCCTTGCCAAGGTGTGTATGAATGAGTAAGTGATTATGTGAAGGCATGCAATATTATTGACATATTTATTGACTTATCTGTTTGTCAAGTGGGCTTGATTAAATTGTACATTGAGTAAATACTACACTCAAATTTATTCAAAACACTATCAGAAAAAAAGGTACAACAGCTGTCTCTGATGCAGAATCCTTTCAAAAGGTACTAATATGTACCATTTAGATACCAATATGTACACCTTAGGTACTAATATGTACCTTTAAGATACTAATATGATACCTTTTTTCTGAGAGTGTAGCATGGATGAGAGTAAAAAAAAAAAAGCTGTTCTATGCAAGACTATTTGGATGTCTGGAGAGAAATAAAAAAGACATCACCACATTTTAATTATATAAGAAATAATCTTGTAGAGGAAGGAGTTGTCTTTTTATTCACAGCCGTATTGAGTTTACGAATCAATAATATATGCTATTGATTGCTATCTATCATGAAGACAGATGTCATATAAAACACAATTCAGTTTAGGAAGATGACATTCAGGTATTTGTTTGAATGTCTCTCAATTTATTTCTTTTTATTGATTTGCTTCTTTACTGATTAGTGGATTAGTCACTATTACTATCGCTCATAGTTAAGGTTAAGGATTAAAAAAAAACTCTTAAAGGGACAGTTCACCCCTAAAATTCCCTACTGAGATGAAAATACAAAGCACTGTTTCGTTTATATATAGTATTGTTCTGCTAACTATACAATAGTAGACAGTAGAGATCTCACACTCATAAATATAATTTCCCCTTTCTCTTTCTTCCCTAGTTCACTGTTACTCTGCCTATTTCCCACTCTCTTGGCTCCCTGCAGTAAGCAACATTTAAATGTGTCAGTCCTATTCTCAAATCCCTATGCTAAGAAGCCCACAGCAATGACTTCCCCTTTACCGTTTCCTTCACTTTTATTTTATTCCCACCAAGCATAATTTGAATCATCATATGACTATGTGGGCTACATAAATCAAATCCAAAGAGCATCCTCTTGTTTTTTCACTATTTGATTTGATCTGTTCAGCAGTTTTCGGCAGAGACATCATTAGTGATGCTGGTTACTGCAAGTGATCAAATGGAAAACAATAAAATGGTTTCTATATGATAGAATAAATATCATAAGCAACCAAAATACCTCAGAGACCACCCAGAATATCTTAAAATCACTGTGCCAAGTTTTACATACAGTACTGAAAATATCTTGTTTTAATTTAAGTTCTGGCTTATAGAAAAATAAGGTGTGAGATTGTGCTCATAAAGTCTTCATATTGTGACGGATGCATAAAACGCTTACTAGAGGAAGTGCGAGAAGGAAGTAAAGTACCATCAAACACTATATTAAAGACGCATTAGTCAGTGACACCATATGTTCTGACCTTAAAATATACACACGTCAATGCTTACAGCTAACACAGTATATAAATGTTTATAAATGTATAAAAGTTTATAACTGAACTTTATGTCCTGCTCGATCGATGCCAGATTAAATCAAATCAGACAACACATTTCCCCAAAACAAAACAAAAAAGAGTGTAATCTTGTGGAACTAAAAATAATTAGGTCAGATACTAAGTATAAGAGTAGCACTCAATAGACAGGTGGTGCCTCAGATGGAGAGGATGTGGCTTTCGTGGGCAGCAAGAGAGCGTCAGACAGGAAATGGACGAGCACTTCGTGTTCAACATCTTGCCAGCATGACGACGTCTCTAAGATGGTGCTAATGTTTCAACCTGGGCCTCTTTAAATTAACATCCACGATTCTGATTCTACATCCGGACTGTAGTAGTAACGGTTCATCATCACAGACTAATGGAGGAGCATGTGCATTTGGAGACTCCGCTGGATGTATAATTCAATTTAACAAGACTTAAAACATTTATGTTCCTTTTTATCTGTCTGCCTTCTCGAAAATATACATTTGGGACATTTTATAATATGACATTATTACGAAACTCAAGATAATGAATATAATACTGGAAAAAAATAGCAATAGCAGTCGAAAGCCTAATTCCTCGCAAATTGTGCATTTTAACTTACACAAGGAGCTTATGAACGATTAGTAAACTTGTTTTCATCTGAGGATGATCTTGATACGAAATCAGAATAAAGTCGAACAGCGTGCAAGTCTGTCTTGGTAAGTCCAGACCCCTAAAGACCCTAAAGTCAACATCACACCTCACAAAACGATATACGGGAATCTATCAGCAAGTGTTTTAGGGGACAAAATAAACATAACAGGCTCACCTTGAATGCTGTGTAGAAAGACCTTTAGTCCTGTCCTGAGCTGCTGGTCCTCAACCCTCTCCAACTGTTTGAGAAATTTGTTTATGGTCTTTTGCAAGCTTTCATGTCTTCTCACCTCAGCTCTAATTGCAGTCGAGTGTGTAACTTTATTTGTGCTATTCATATTTAGACCAATGTGACTGCTCAAAATGCATGGAGTTTCTCCAGTAACCCATCAGCATTTCCTGCCCGTTCTTTCATGTCAATGTCACGTACAGAAGCAGAAAGCTGTTCAGACTCTAGCTATGCAGCTCAGAGCAGAAGTAGTTTTGCTTGCATGAATTTCCTCTCTCTCTCTCTTTCTCTCTGAATTCACTTCCTGATTTTAAAAAGTGTCACCATCTCATAGGCTGCTTTCTTGCAAACAGGATTTTGTGGTAAATTCAAGGCAACGGTTACAAAAAATAATAAGACCTTTGGTTTCAAACTGCAAATAAGATTTCAAAAAGACATACTCATGTTTATTTTTAGATTTAGAGCTGCATTGGTAAAACCTCATTACAGATATGAGGGGAAAAAAACATATTATGATACCAATGATACAAACAGGTCTGTCAGACATTTTTCAGAAAGGTTATGTCAGGATAGATTGTTTCAATGTTATACATTTTAATTATATAATAATCAGTTAACAATCAATTAAGAGTTAGATATTTCTTTTCATTTTTATATTTCATATTATAGGCTATTTACTAGTATGTTTAGTATGAACACTTATTATGATTGTACAATAAGGGAAATTGGGCCTTACTGTAACATGCTGCTCGTCAGAAATGGGTATTTAAAAAAAATAAAAAATGTAAATTTGGGCACATTAATATCAGGGACAGTATAAGTGTAACAAGTTTTATCATTACTATTTAACAATGACTTATTTATTTTTTATAATAGGCTGTCTGTTATTGGCTTAAGTTTTTTTTTTTCATATAATATGCTATAACGTGACAACTTATTCTATACAGTGTCAAGATTTCGCTTTATTTTGTACTAAATATTTTAATGTATGTTCCTAAATCAATTGACATTCAGAAATAAACCTATTCTGAGAAATAGTAACTGGAGTGAAATGTGTGACAGTTAGCCTCAGACCACCCTATACAACTCCATAAAACATAAAGTAATGTTTGTCGTTTATGGGAATTTCTCACATGAGATGTAAAACGTACCTAAATATACACTGATGGTGTCTTCAGGCATTCATAGTGTCTGATTCAGAATGTGGGCCTGTCTTTATCATCAGTACTCAATGCAGCATCTTGTGTCTCACACGACCGTGACGACAGAGGGCGGGACTGAAGTGTGACGTGGTTTGTTGCTACTCTGTTCAGCCAATGATGCTTAAGCAGCACACAAGCATCACTTCAGCGTTGTTTTGAATATCATTCAACAAGGTGCGAAGGGCGGATCGCTATTTACTGTAATCGTTCAGTCAGAACCCTCTATCTCAGTAAACATAGTATTATCCTCAAGCATTATAAACAAATTCACGTTAAGTATGAAAATGATCACTTTGTGTGCGATGAAATACTTGCCTTGTCTTTCATGAAGCATGCATGTTTGCGGACAGGCGGGCAAATTTACTGTGATACCGTCTCTAAACATGTCTTAATTTCTTTAAGATGCTTAAGGTTTTTAAATAACATGAGTATGACGGCTTCTGTGGGATAATTAACAACGAATTTGATACATTATGACAATGCACGTGTGCTATTTGGTAGCAGAAACGTTTACTTTCGCGATCGTGAGAGGACAAGGAATTATAATTATTTTATAAATATGTAAAATATATTATATAATTATATTATTTTTTATATTAATATGACATTATTTCAAACACTTCCTTCATTTAAAATAATAATTAAAATAAAACAAAAAACATTGAGATAAGAAAGGGAAGTGTGGAACTGTGTTTTTTTCCCGCTGGCCTTCCATCTTTTTTTTTTCTTTTTTTTTTTTTGATTGAATATTTTGGACATCCCGTTCTGTTATTTGTATATTCTTCATATGGTAGTTTTTTTTTTTTTTTTGTCAACCAAACTGTTCATGGCAAATATAAGGACATTCTCTATCCCATAGCGTCGAATTATATATATATATATATATATATATATATATATATATATATATATATATATATATATATATATATATAGCCTTTATCTATATTATTACAATAATATTATAAACAAACCACAAGAGCCAAGCGCGTGTCTGCCGCTAGAGGGTCTGCGCGGTTTCGATTGACGTCACCGGCTGGGTCAGTCCATAGACTGTATAAAAACCATAGTATAGACAGGATCAGCCCATAGATTCAGCAGTAGACGCTTCATTGGCTGCTCAACCTCACGTCAACGTCGCCGCCATATTGCTCCGGGCAACTCTCCATAACTCTCATATCGGTAAAAATAGGATTAGTGATGGAGGTCTTAAAGTTGTTGACTTTACCCTCTTTAACCATGTATTAAAAGTAAATTGGTTGAAAAGCTTTATTAAAAAATAGACTCAATTTTGAACACATTACCTTTTTTTTTTTTTTTTTTTTTTAAGAAAACAAGAGTTATTGAATTTTTGCCACATAGCCCCTTCTCACTTGGTAAATTATCCATTAAATTAGCTAAATTTCACCAACAGGCTCCATTATCGTGGTTACTATTTAACAAAAATAAATTTTCACCTCACCGTTGTTTTATTTGGAATAATCAGAACATGGTTTATAGAAATAGGCCAAGTCCTTATTTTATGAGAGATGGTATTTAAATAATATATTTTGTTAGTCAATTGATTGATAACAATGGTCAGCTTTGTTCCTTTTCAGAATTTTCCATGAAATTTGATTTTGGAGCTTCGTTAAAAGACTATAACACTGTATTTAATGCCATTGGTGTAGAAACTATTTTGAAAGGAGAGCAAACTTTTAATCCTATTTCTTTATGTAACAACTCTATCTTAGAAGAAAGGCTCTTTATTGTTGAGGACAAATTTAATAACCGCTTTGTTCGAAATCATATCAACAAAAAATTTATTCCCGTGTCATCTTTTAAATGGAAAGCATTGTACAATGTTAATTGGAGTTTCGCTTGGTCTCTTCCACACAAATATGTATTAATAAACAAAATAAAAAGTCACATTTAAAATATTAGGCTACATAGATGTTACCCTTGAAATAGTGTTCTTAAGAAGTATATGCAAAATATTGGGGGAAAAAGTCCTTTCTGTGATATAGAAGAGACAATTGTGAAATGTGAATCTGACTGTGTGATTATTTTTTATTTTTGGAATGAGATATGTACCTATCTTTCAGAAAAAAAAAAAATCTAAATTTTTATTAAGACATATTATTTTCTTTTATAAAAACTATAATTCTTGTATTCAATATACTGTTCATTTTTTATTATACTTGGCAAATTTTTTATTCACAAATGCAAATTTTGGGGTACGAACCCACTACTGTCAATTTTTCTTGTTGATTTTAATTCTTAAGTTTTGTCTTTGAAGGCAATAAAAAACTAAATATCATTCAAAAGTCAAAATTCGCTCTCAGTGAATAATTTCCCATGAATGTGGCTCGTGTTATGTTATTATTTTTTAAGTTTACATTCGTCCTTTTGTTATTCTTGAGATATTTTGCCCTCTGAGTGTTCTTGATATTGTATAGTTTTGTTGTCGTTATAAAAAATATTTTGGAATTAATAATAATACAAATAAAACTCTAATATCGGGACAGAAGAAAACATACCTGGTGTTTATTATGTCTATTGTTTCAGCCATAGAGATGGGAACCGATTTCCGCGAATCAGTTCTTTCGAACTATTCTTGTCAAAGAATCAATTTAAAACGATTCAGTGATTCCTTTATTCCATCATGACCTACTTGCGTCATCATGGCATTCCGGTCGACTACAGTACATCCTTTAGAAACATTTCTGTTTGTAGGAACACATTTATGTTTACTATGTTTTATTTCAGTTTTAGTAACAAGAGTAGTTAATGGTAATTTCATGTGTATAAGTTCAATTTGTTGCAGCCGTGAATCCGTGATTCAATTATTGAAATACAAACTGGTTCAATTGATTCATAGAAAATGTTCGACTCATATGAACGATTCGTTCTTGAATCAGACATCGCCACTGCTCAGTGCTCACCACAAGAGAAGAAGAACAGCTTCTAGCATCATCACAGCAGCGAAAAAAACATCTGTACAACATCATTTCATCTCACCGGTAAATGCCTGAAGACACAGCATGGTGTGTGGAGGATTTACGTGCTCGAAAAACGCCCTCTGTTCACTAAATGTAGTTTATATGGTGAGTCGCACATAGATTTAGCTCAGCTAACGTTCGCCCGTTACCGTTAATCCGATATAAATACTTAAAACATTTAAATTCACTGTATCTCACATAATTTGTACTGAATTTAAGGCGTGTTATGAATATTTTACTGTATTTATATTTAATATAAAGCTCTCTTGTAAGGTCTGGGTGATGAGGTCTTTGTTTTCTATGAGCTACGTTAGCAGTTTATCCTCATTCATTCATTTAGTTAAATAAAACCTTCTAGTTTTATGTTAATAAAGGAACAAGAAGATCGGTTTTAAAATGTTAATATTGAGATGTTTATATTGTGAATCTTCTAAATGATGTTTCGCCATCCAGTGCTGCGTAACTGTCCTATGTTTGTGTAATCTGTTTTAATTTAATTTAACTTAACTTACTCTTTTTTCTCTAGGAATAAGTGTATTTCTTAATTACGCTACTAAGTTACACATTGTATGTATTTGTGTCTATTTCACTATTAGTCTCGCGTAGCTAGTCCTTCAGAGACTATTTCACCATTAATTGTCTTGGAAGATATTTACATGGCAGCTTCATGTATACTATGTACAGTATCTGTTAAAACTCAAGTATCTTGTCGAATTAAGTATGCATGCTTGCTTAATATGATACATGCAGAACAGAGTAATATTTCATACTTCCATAATAATGCCTCTGACTCACACAAGTGATGAAAACACTGGGTTAAAAGTCATGGTGTCACAGTCTCACTTAGCCAAAAATAAAAGACACTCAGTCAGAGCTGTAAATGAGAAGATGTGTTGCTACAGTAAATGACTTTGTGTGGTGTAGTCTAGTGGTTAAATATATGTGCTACTAACCCAAAGGTTAACTTAAAACCCTTAAAGGTAATGAACTTTCACCTTTCACCTCAGGTTGTCAACAGGGACTGCTTTTGTCATGAGTGTGCTGTAAAATTATTGATTAAATATGGGTTTTAAATGGAAAAGTCAGGGTCATCACCATTCGGGCCACTTTGTGGTGTGTTTGGTTTAGTTTTGGTTCACAATGTTCTCCATAATGCTGTAATCATACCCCTCATGCTGGCATTTAGGGAGGAACTGTGTGCACATTTTTCGGTCGGCTTTGGGTTTGACCTGTGATATGCTGCCCATGACAGTAATGCTGTTCGGTAAGGTTATGTTCAGACACATGTTGCTCTCTGGACCTACAGTCTTTATCCTCCTGCCCTTTGCTTTGAGTCATATTAAATTAAATTAAATTAAATTAATGCATTGCTCTACCAATTGAGCTACAGGAACACTAGATTCCAGAAAAGCTCTTAAACTGTACATTAAATCTACTCACAGTTTAGCTTATAGAAATGATGTGTAATACACCTTTTATAAGTGTAACAGCGTGTGGATTGTGCTTTATGTCTCCTTTACAGTAGTTGAAATGAGTTTTAACCAAATGTAATGTGGTCATCTTTAGGCACTGCAAAATTCCCATCGTGTTAACAACTGTAGAACAGTCAACATGAAATTAAAACTGGTCCTATTTACGTATTGTGAATGATTCATCAGTGCATCGTTCATCTTGTTATTTTTCAAATCCATCTCTTCATTTAAGTGGTCATAAGAAGGCAATGACCAACAAGCCACTGCTGATAGTTAAAACTACACCATCTGGGGATAAAAGGCATCTTTTTCCATTATTTGCCATCTCAAAAGTATAAGTAGCAAAAGAATCATAACTTATTTAATTTTTTGCCAGTGTACTAACTTTTTTTTTTTTACTACACTTTTGTTTTATTTATTTTTTTATAATTCTTTTTTTTTATAATTTTTTTTTTGTTTTGATTTGTTCCAATTTGATTGGCTTTATTCATTTATTTATTTATTTTTTAAAGACAAATAGTATTTTATTTTTATTTATTTTGTTTGTTTGGTTAGCTTTACTTTTTTAGTTGTTTTTATTATTTATTTTTTCAGTCAATTCTATGGATACATTGTCATTTTAATTGAAAATAAAAAATGACAAATACATTTATTTAAAATTAAAGTTTACTGTAACCATGCCAGTATAGTGTTTTTATTGTATTATTATTATTTTTAAAATAATTGTAATCAATAAAAAATAAAATCAAGTCCCTCGCTAATAATTTTCTCTTGGAAATATGTCACATACATAATTTAAGTGAAATGGGTTGTGAATAGCGTTTCATGTTGACTTTAAGCACAATAGTGTTTCATGCAATCTTATGTATTGTACGGTTGTGACACATTTCTGATCTGGTCTTTTCTTCATCCTCAGCTGGTGGGTCTCCTGTTGATTGTCGTAGCAGCATGGAGGAAAGGCTTTGGCATTGTCTCCAGCATCCACATCATCGGAGGCGTGATTGCCGTGGGCTTCTTTCTTCTTCTGATCGCCATTGTGGGACTCATTGGAGCTGTCCATCATCACCAAGTCATGCTTTTCTTTGTATCCTTTAGAAGCCTTTGTACTGCCTGTTTATTTTGTAGTTTAATGCCCATTAAAACTGCAAGTCTAAATTCTCCCATCTAAATGTGGTGAAGTCCTTGACCACTGCTGCTTTTCCACAGTACATGATCATTCTCTTCATCGTGTTCCTTTTCCAATTTGGGGTTTCCTGTTCATGTCTGGCCATGAATCAGGGTCAACAGGTAATCCTGATGAACTTTAAAGCCCTCTTGTTGTTGCACAAGTGTTTGAGTGTGATTCCTGGTATTTGTCTTGTAACGTTTCCAAAATAGGAGAAGCTGCTGAATTCATCCTGGGGAATAATGAATAACGACACAAGAATCAGGCTTGAGAAGAGGTTGGACTGCTGTGGCCTGTTCAATGATACCCAGAACCAGGGAGTGTTTGTGTCTGACTTACACCTCTGTGATGCTGTAAGAATATTTCCTTGTGTTCCATTTTTGATTTACTTTGACTTTTTGAGACATTATCGAACAGATAAAGTAGTTATGAATGATTGGTGCGCTTGTATCTGATGATAACATGCAGCTGGGACGGTGGATTCTGAGTTAACCAAATGGGAAAAATTAGTGGTGAACACCCCGTTTTCTTTTCCTGCAGCCATGTGTAAAAAAGAAGACCTGCCTCACCTGCGGCGAAAAGATGCTCCAACATTCATCAGAAGCTTTGAAGATCCTTGGAGGAGTCGGCCTCTTTTTCAGCTTTACAGAGGTTAGTTCAGATCAGATGTTGTCTAGACCTAATGTGAACAGCAGAACGAAGTGGTGGTAACTAGTGGGAGATTTAGACTTCTTTCGAGGCCTGACTTTGCCAGCTAAGTCAGCTATAGAATCATGCTTGGAAATTTTTTTTATGATTTGCAATTAAAAAATGTAACCTGCTACATTTCCAGTCATTAGAAGGATGAAATGCATATGAAGTATCAGCTCCACATTTAAAGCTCCTATACATCCTTAACTCTTCATTATTTGTTATTAAGTGTAAAAGAGTTAAATAAAATCCCACATACTCGACAAGTACATGACATTTTAAGATTTGCAACTTCTCAGAATGACTTGGAAAAAAACTGAAGTGTTAATTTGCCTAAAAGGATGCAGTTACTTTAGCACATGAACGTACATTACTTTTTGCTTCTAGCTGTTATACTCAGGGGTGTACACACTGTATGTTTTTCAGCCTGGAGATTTGGTTTGGTCCTCACACTGTGCATAATGTGACCCATTAAATATAACTATAAAAAATTAATTAATAATAGTGATAATAATATTACTGCACTTTATTTATTTATTTATTTTTTAAAGCATAAACAAAATACGGTTATAAAGTTTTATAATACTATTATATTTTAAAATAAAAGGGAGTATTAAATAAAAATGATATTATTTTATAATAAATTGAAATATAAACTGTTGCCAGCTATTAAGTATATGCGCTCTCGGGTTTATTGCTGCCAACTGAAAAGCGTCAGTGAATGAAATGTCACAGTTTTGCATTGTACTTTGAAAACAAATGAGAAGTCACAGCGAATGTTTTATTGTGATTAAGCATGTGCACCTGCGTAACACTTATGTGCACCCCTGCCCTGATTATACTCCAGTATTGTGTTTCTAATCAATATTTCTGGCCTTTTTCTCAGATCTTAGGTGTTTGGCTGGCCATGCGCTACAGAAACCAAAAGGACCCGAGAGCGAACCCCAGTGCATTCTTATAGTCTCTCAGACCAGCTATTCCAGTTCCCCTTTGCACAGGTAGAGTGGAGCGCACCAAGAGACATTTAGAGCAGTAAACCCAGAACACAACCACTGATCCCCACAGCAAACTCTCATCCGCACACCCGGTTCAGAACACACTAGATGCAAACACATCTATTTTGATGATAGATCTGACCCATTTTCCACACAAGGTCTGCAGAGGGCTAATTTAAACCAGCAGGAGGAGGTATCATGTGTGATAGGATGCTCGTTCTGCCACTTCCCCCATCCTTGATGTGAGAAACTCTTCCTGTTTTCTGTATGCAAAAACGAAAATCTGCAATGTAAAGCCATCGATGTCTGCATGTTCATAGCCTCGGTTTCTTGTGACAAAGTCAACTCACTTGTGTACACATAACCAGGTAGTTTCCATGTAACAGAAAGTTAACCCACATAAACTATGTTAATGTTTAGTATCACTTAGTCAAGGTGAAATTCTGTCACGTATCTCCCAGGAGAATCACATCCAGGTCTGCTTTGAACGAGTGCAGACCTGAAAAACACCTGTGTTTTGTGCAATACTATATGAAGTCCGTCTCTATGAGGTGACCAGTCCAGCCTATGGGATATTAGTTTAGGAATTAGAGGTAGAACGTGAATATTTAAAAACACTTGTGTAACTGAGCCATGTGAATGGGAGGATTTCCCCTGCCGATGGACTACTGCCCTCCTGTTGTACGTTTACCGTGACATGGTCGATGTTTTCTCATTCTTTTCCATCCTTATTTAAAGCACAGAGATCCTGCCGCCTCAGCCGGGTCTAGCTAGTCTCACTGGACCTTTTACGTTCTCCATTTCCTTTGAAGCTTAGTATTACTCATGGATTTAGTGTTTTAGTATCTTATGAATTTCTGTGGATGTTTGTGTTGAAATAATCTCAGCGAGCTATTTATTCAGTTATCTGACGGCTTGGTTTAAGCCACATACTCATGCATTTAAAATCATGTATCGCCTCTTTCCAGCTATTTTTAATGGCATCCATAATTTTAGCACTGAATACTGTGCCATTTTAGTTAAAATCTTTTTATTTTGTGTTGTGCCAATCCTCTCTCTCTCTCTCTCTCTCTCTCCCTGTTTTGTGCTAATAGTGTGAAGTTGCAATTAAAGTGTGCGTTTTTTGCAATGCTGATTGTAGTAGATGGATCATTTGTAATGACCTTTGTGCACACACTTATGTTAATTCCATATGTACATTATGCACTTGTTAATTT
Organism: Carassius gibelio; assembly: GCF_023724105.1. Lineage (NCBI taxonomy): Eukaryota > Metazoa > Chordata > Actinopteri > Cypriniformes > Cyprinidae > Carassius > Carassius gibelio. The sequence continues at coordinate 21,993,278 of NC_068418.1, forward strand.
GTTTATTCATATTAATAGGGAAACATACTGGCTAATACTCATAGTCTGAACTGCTTTAGTTTCTGCCCCACATGATTGAGAAAATAGGAACACTGAACCATCACTCAGTAGAGCTTATATGTGTTCTGCTTCACTTGAGTGTGTTTCAATGATGGATTTTGAAGAGGTGAAATCAATGTCTGTATATAGTATAGTATAGTAGTTATTTATTGCCATCGGTGAGCTGTAAGCACCATTTTCCCTGGATTTGCCTTGTATTTTTAAAACTGACTTTTCCAATTAAATATTCTTAGATCAATACCTGTGAAATTCTCCGTTTTTTTATTTTTTTTTATCAGGCTCTGAGTTGTGTTCCTTAACTGCTTCAACACTCAAGATTTTACATTTAACATCAAGTGGTGACCCTAACAGCATCAAACCCATTTTTAAAGGAATAGTTCACCCAAAAAATTTATTCACCCTCAGGCCATCCAAGTTGAGATTATCATGCTCACAAATGGATGCTCTGCAGTGAATGGGTGCCGTCATAATGAGAGCATGCATACTAATAAATACATCACAGTAATCTACAAGTAATCCATATGACTCCAGTTCATTAGATAACATCTTGTGTAGTGAAATGCTGCATGTTTGTAGGAAACAAATCCTTTATTTCCTTCAGCCTTTTCCATTGAAAATTTTCTCATCTGAATTAAAAAGCGAAAAAAGCAACGATTAAGCTCTATTTCCAAGTGAAAGTAGTCCAAAATATTTTTAAACAAATATTTTGTGTGGATTACTTGTGGATTGTTGTGATGTTTTTATCAGCTGTTTGGACTCTCATTCTGACGGCACCCATTCACTGCAGAGGATCCATTGGTGAGCAAACGATGTAATGCTGAATATCTCCAAATCTGTTCTGATGAAATAACAAACTTGTTTACATCTAGGATGGCCTGAGGGTGAGCACATTTTCAACACTTTTGGATGAACTATTCCTTAATGTACTTTGGTCTGTTTTTTTTACTTTGCCCAAATTTGTTCATTGCTTTTGATTATGTAATTATGTAAATTGTGAAATCTTATTATTTGTAATTAGCATTGCCCCCCCCCCCCATCAAAAAAAAAATAGGTCACAGTATATCACTTAACAACCACTGTATTAGAATATCAAAGCTAACCCTTATTTGTTGTCTTTACTTTTGCTGGAAATCACCGACGACTGCAGGTGTTACACTTCATATCAAGTTTATATGCACTAGTGGTACAGCATTTTTATTTGTATAACCAATAATCCATTGTGACATGAGTATGATCCTAAAAAAAGACATGAGGATTTTTTTTCTTCTTGTAAACAGTTTACTCTAAGATGTTATATTTAGATTATGCAACATGTGTAGGATTGTAGGTGTGAAAAATGATTCATACTAGGTCTGAAAAATATTCCACTGTAAACAGTGTTATCTTACAAAATGTTCCCCTACACCACCTTAACTTCCAGCATCAACAAAAAGAATTGAGCTGTGTGTCTGCTGATTTATACTGTGCCCATGGTTGTGAAGTGCTTTATTTCATGGATCAATTCATTATAAGGCCGTTTTAGGCAAGTGTCTTTGTACCTCAAAATGCACTGCCCCCTAGTGGTGCCCACTGGAACAATAACAACGAAATGCTGAAACAAGATACTGTAATAGGCTTTGCTATAGTTAACTGAAGCCACAACTATTAAATTGTTTTCTGAATAATTTGCTGAAAAACAAAAAATATAGATCTAAACTTAAATTATATAAAGACAAATAACTACAAATTTAACAGAAAAAAAATTGAATGATATAAATTATAAATTCAAAAAAAAATTTTTACTATCACAACAAAATCAATAAACCTAAACTAAAATTTTAAACCAACTGAAAATTCTGAAAAAATCAAATCATAAAACCCTCAAACTGAATATACGGAAAAATGGCAAACGCACATGACAAAATTACTAAAACTTTTTAACATTTCAAATGAACTGAAACTATAAAAATGAAATCTAATTTAAATTATTCATAAATGCTAGTAAAATAAAATGTGTAATGAACAGGAAATATAGAAATAAAAGCATATTTAAATTAAATATTTGTAATGTTAAAATATCACTGGTTTACTTTAAAGCAACTTTATTCATACCATAGACTCAGTTTTATTGCATTTATGAAGGTAAGCATAAAATAAATGTCTGCAGTATCCTTCATAAAATGCCATTCTGTTCTTGTTGAATCTTTGAGCTGCATCTTACGACCTTATCATTTGCAAGTTATCACCACATTTGCAGTGATGCGCTTCAGTGCATCAATAATTGTTGCCAGTGGCCACAACAAATAGATCGAATGGTTCACAGCTGAAAGCACTTCATGGATAAACACATCAGCTGAATTAAAAAGGAAGAAAAGTGCATTTAAGTATTACAATTCTGTGTTTAAATTTTATGCAAAAATGTATCATTTTTTAGCTTGTTTAATACATTTTTACTGTATTTTCATTTTAATAGCATTTCAATTCTTGAAGTCTTATTTTTTTCTCTTTCTGTTCTGTCGGTCACTTATGTAAGTAAAATGTGAACTGTTAGGTGTCTGGTTTCCTTGAATTTCCGGTCAACAGGATTTTGGACACGCTCAGCAAAGCGAACCCCCCATCCTGTCAGCACACTTGGACTCCATGTTGGGACATTTGCCAGTTCTCACTCCTTTCCAAGAGTGTCCATATGCATAAACCGGTCTGACCACCTGTCTAGAGACCAATTTAGCAAAAAGTCTATGAGATTTTTGAGAAGCAGCCTTAGCAAAGGCTTAAATGTAGAAGTGCAGCATATGGAGTGTGATGATCAGCAATGGGAAAACATCTCTCTCTTCATCCTGACCTATGAGGTGTTATGACGAATGCCATATTTGTTGGCCGAGTCTGATGAGGACAGATAATGGAGCTGATTGTGATCCAGTCGGACAAACAGGAAGAGTATTCTCTCCCATCAGAACAGGGAGACAAGCGGGTCAATAGCAGCATAAATAATGGACAAGCTAGATGCATGTTGTTAGTGCAAATGAAGATGGACCAGCCGGACTGTCTGTGGGAAACAAGAATCGAGCGTATACTGTGTCCTCGCTCTGTGAGACACACCGTACAGTCCAATTGGTCAGCATCAGATGACCTATGTAGAAATGACTAAACTGAAAAAGCCATCATGTGCGCTTTCTGAAATCTTGAGGTGTTTAGACTAAGCTTAAAGAAATGGTCCCCCCACCACTGCTGACATTTACTCACCCTCGGGGCATCAAAGATTTAGAGGAGTTTGTTTCTTCATTGGAACAGATTTAGAGAAATTTCTGTCACTTGCAAACCATTCCTCTGCAGTGAATGGGTGCCGTCAGAATGAGAGTCACAATAATCCACAAGTAATCCACAGGACTCCAGTCCATCAGTTAACATCTTGTGAAAAGCTGTGTGTTTGTAAGAAACAAATCCATTATAGAAGAAAGCTTAGAATGTGTTTGCCTTGTGGTATATTGGTTTTTATTTAGCATGCAAGGGGATATGGGTTCACGTGTTGTTTGAACATGATGTTTTTTTAAACCAAACAAAATTACAGCTGAACTCGACAATGATCAGGATGCATTTTCATTGTATGTATAAGAGAAGCTTTGATGTTATGATAATAACTGTTTGTGTTCCACAGGGAAGTCATAGAAGTTTCAAGCGACATGAAGGTGGGTACATGATGATCAAAGCAAATGGAAATGATCTGTGTAAAGTGCAAGTTGATTAGATGGATCAAATTTAGATGCGAGTGGCTGATTTCTGTCAGTTCTTTTTTTTTTTAAGAAAATAACAATTTAATTCAGCAAGGATGCGCTAAAATGACCGAAAGTGACACAAAAAAATCTATTTAAAATAAATAATTAAAATTTAAATAATTTAAATAAATAATGCTGTTCTTTTGAACTTTTTTGTTCATCAAAAAAATCCTGTTTTTTAATATAGTCAAATTGGAAAGTTATTTTAAATTGTAATAATATTTCACAATATTACTATTTTTACTGTAGTTTTATTAATCAAAAAAATGCAGCCTTGGTGAGAAAGAGCCTTCCTTTAAGACTATTAAATACGGAATCTCATATGGTAATATTTTTAAGAACAGTTTATTATTATTATTATTATTATTTTTACAATATAATTTAAATGAGTTTTAAAAACATTTTAATTAAAAACATACTTTTTCAGTTTATCAGTAATGGTTTCTATTGTTTGCGTTTAGTTTTCATCGGTGAGAGAAAGGTATTAAAACATTATCATGTAAATGTTTCACAGCAAGTGTTTGTATCAGCATGTACTGTACAGTATGTGCGAAGGTCCACTCACTTTGCAAAAGTTCAATTATTGATGTGCAGATTGGACAAACCATATGCATTTGTGCAGCATAGTCATGCCATAACAATAAATCAACAATATGTACAGAATGATTTGTTGGAGATTGATCTGTACTACCAGAGAGGATCGTTTTGACAGCTCAGTGCCGACTGGGATCTGACTCACTGTCCATTATAACTGTAGAGGATTGATCAAAGTTATGTAAGCATGTGTTTATGTAAAATGCCATCAGAAAGCATTGTGTGTTCTACAGAAGAAAGAAAGTCATACGGGTTTGGAATGACATAAGGGTGAGTAAATCATCACTTTAACCTTCATGTTGTGACCCGGAAATGATTTGAAGTTAATGTTATTGCATTGGACTAAAACTCATTTAGTTCACACAAAGTTAATGCATCTCCGTTTTTGAGTGAATACTGCCAAAATTATCCACCATTATTGATCCCCCCCCCCCCCAATTTTTTCATAAATACCACTTTTTTATAATATGTTATTTAACAGAGTGGCATTATAACATGAAGTGCCCATGTACCTTTAGAGTCAGTTGTAAATCTGTATCAGTCTCAGTAGTACATCAACTAGGCAGTAATGAAAGAAACAACTGTCACTTCATTCTTCCAGATCCTAGCTACTTAACTCAGCGAGCAATAAATGCAATGGGCGGGTGTGAAAGATCAATTTTTAGAGCCGCCCTGGTAAGTCAGAAATTGACAAGAATCTCAGTCAATAAACTGCATTAGAGTGCTGACCCATCAGCTAAAGCCATGAATGCATTGTTACATGAGTCAATCCTGTTATGCAGAACATCACATTTTTAATAGGGAAGCTTGCCTGAGCTTGAAAATATGGTTCATTCATTGCAAATATGCTTTTAGTTTGTGTTACTGAGGTGCTGCATAGCAGAACTGACCCGTAAAACTTATTTGTGACCCAGGACTACAAAATCAGTCATAAGAGTCAATTTATAAAAATTTGTGGTGCAAAAAAAACAACAAAAACATCTAAATATTGAGAAAATCGTCTTTGAGAGCTACTGAAGTGGATATATATGGCTCAGTGTAGGAGAAAAAAAAACTAATTTTGATAAAACAACCTTTAAAAATGTACTGTAATTTAAATCTATTGACACAAAAACATAAATTGCTTTAAAATAAACATTTAACAGTGTCTTTTGGATGTTTTCTTTCCACTAGTCTGAAAAATACTTCACGAAAATCCCAGAATCTCAAACTTGACAGGTGCATGAAAAAACTGTTTTTGCATGCAGTTTCTCCCCTTAATGTTGTCCAAATTAAGTTGTTAACGTTTCTATTACTAATCAAAAATGACGTTTTGATATGTTTACAATTGAAAATGTACACAAACATCTTCATGGAACATGATATTTACTTAATATCCGCTGATGATTTTTGGCATAAAAGAAAAATTGATAATTTTGATCCATACAATTGTTGGCTATCGCTACTTATGAATGGATTTGTGGTCCAGCGTCACATTTATATTTCCCGCCGCGTCCCATTGACACGCAGGGGAAACGTCACGACAAAAGAGATCAGCACCTTGGACAGCGGCGCCCGTCAAAATCCAGCGTACACTTGGAATCTCCCACAGGAGAATGGTCCAGGAGCGCGCACGGCAGCGAGACGTTTGTAAATGAATCATTTTGATTGGGCGAGAGCGCGCCTTGGAAACAAGGGCCGTGTGTTGATGCGCACGGCAGAACGTCCATTTCGAGGATGAATCAGAGGGGAGCAGCATCAGCATCCCCATCACATTACGATCAACAGCATCATCCGCTCCGACTGACCAACACACCCTGAGAAGAGGGAAAATAGGCGAACCTGAGCACGGTGCCTTTTATTTTTTCCCTTCTGGAAGCTCCATCTTTGAACGTGGCGAGGAACCATATCGGGCCGGGAGGGGGATGGTGATCAACTTCAAATGGAGACAATATCCTGGCATTTTCCCCCAGCAATTCAGTCAATACTGCCATCGTTATTGCTGTTTTTAAAACACCAACCTAATGGATTGTTCTAAACCCTGCGTTTGGGATGGGAGGTGGCGCTGGAATATGTCGCTGGGAAGATGCACAAGGAAATGATGTGAAAGCTTCGTCATGATGCCTCTGATGAACAATAAACAAAACTATAGGATTGCATCCGAATCCAGCTTCCAGCTCTTTTGGATTATGTTTTTATGCTGAAGGATCCCCTGACGATGACTGTGTGTGGCAACGATGCTCTGAAATGCCATTTTGCTTCTTCCTTGTCTCTCATCCACGCGTCCAGGCTTTGGATTGCTGGGAGTTTATGAAAATTAAATCTCTTTAGACCTGAAAAAATGCATTGCCTGCTATTTATCGCAATACCTTATGTTATTGTCATCTTCGCGTCCTATAATGATTGTATCAGAGAAATAACATCGGCCCTAACAGGCACATACATGCCATCAGACGGAAAATAACAAGCCTGGAGATTTTCTGACCAATTACCTTTGGTTTGGACAATTTCCTCTGAGACTTTAGGGTAGCAACTGCGTTTCAGCCTAATAAAATATTAATAATAGGCCTAACGGGTCAAAAACAACAATAATTAAAAAAATAATACTAATAAAAAGAACAATAATAATGTATACAAATAATAACGTTATATAAAAATAACCACAACAATAATAATTATCAAGTATAATTATAATCATCAGCCATACGACATACACATGTAGTCAAACATGTTCAAGAACCGGATCCGCATGTTTTTTAACGAACTGAAGGTGCTGGTTTTTATGCGATCCGGTTCTAGACGCTCCGAGAGTGACGCAGAGCCGAGCAGACGACCCAGCAGCAGCATGAGGGGACTCGGGATGGGCGGCTGCGGATGGCCGCCCTTCGTTGACTGCTCCAGCCGCGACGACGAGGAAGAATACTACGGGAGCGACCCCCGGCCCAGGAGTCTGGCGTTTGAGGAGAAAGACCCCAAACTGCAGGCGGGCCTGGACGCGGTCAGCCTCACCAGCAGCACGGGCAGCGGCATGAGAACACCTCAGTGTCGAATCTGCTTCCAAGGGCCAGAGCAGGTAAACCAACGCTGTTTTATATCACATGTGTGAGCACAATAACAAGACCTGTGTGCGTTTCTTTAGGGTAATGCTAATTTTTGTGACGCTGGAGCACAAAGCCAATTTTTCGAAAATGAGATTTATACATCACAAGAAAGCTGAATAAATAAGCTCTGCATTGATGTATGGTTTGTTAGGATAGGACACTATTTGGCCGAGATCCATCTAGGCTATTTGAAAATCTGAGAGAGCAAAAAAAAAATAAAAAAAATAAAATAATATATATATATATATATATATATATATATATATATATATATATATATATATATATATATATTGAGAGAATTGGATTTAAAGTTGTCCAAAGTTCTTAGCAATGCATATTACTCATCAAAGATTAAGTTTTGATATAATTACAGAAAACATTTACAAAATATATTAATGGAACATGATCTTAATATCCTAATTATTTTTGGCATAAAAGAAAAACCAATAATTTTGACCCATACTATGGATATTGCTATTGCTACAAATATACCCTTGCTATTATGATTGGTTTTGTGGTCAAGGGTCACATTTCCCATTTTAAATGTGGTAGATTATAAGGCAGTGTGGCCATGTTGCACATGCTGCTTGTTATTGTTGCTGTAGTGAAGTACTACAGTACGTACAGCTCCACAAAGTACACGTTGTTCATCAGCATTGCTCGATTTTTTAAATGTCAATACAACATGATATGAACACTAAATTGTGGCTCATTTTAATAATAACAATACTATGAGCAACAATACATAGTTGTAAGCAGCTCCACAAAATAGTTATGCAATAAGTACATGTTGTCCAATAATATTTAATTACTTATTTATTTAAATACACTTACATAATCACTAAATGATTACAATGAACAACAATACATAATTGTAAACAGCTTCACAATATAATTATGCACTATGTACATGTTGTTCAATAATATTACTTACTGTTTACGTCAATACACTTCAACACTGAAATGTGCATATTATAAATAGAAAACAATACACACTAATAATACTATAAGCAACAATGCATAATTGTAAACAGCTCTACAAAATAATTATGCTATATGTTCATGTTATCCAAAACTATTTTAGTACTTATGTAACTTATGTAAACGGCTCCATAAGTACATGCTGTCCAATAGTATTTTCAGTACTTATTTGTATAAATACACTTATGTGAATAATAAAATGTGATTATTAATAATAATAATACTATGAACAACAATGCATAATTGTAACAATGCATAAATAATACTATTAAGTTCTTATATATGTAAAAACACTTGCATGAACACCAAAATGTGACTAATAATAAATAATAATAAATGTAAACATACACTAATAATGAAAAAAAATAAAGTTATCTAATATATACTGTATAATAAGCAGATAAATAATTTGATATTAAGTATTTGCTGTCTAATATTTGTATCATATCTAATACTGTAAATAAACTGTTCCATGAACACTTATGTGCATAATATGCATTTTGTTTAGTTCTACATTGTACATTGTTCTGTTGCCATGCTTGCTCACTGTACACATTAAACATATAAAGAGCCTTAATTTTGCACAAATGAGCAGAAATTGTTTGCAAAGTATTGGCAGCATGTTTAACTCACCGCCACGCCATCTGGAACAAAGACCAGCGGCAGCATGTAGACTAATAATGCATTTCTCTTTTGATGGGTTTACAGGTAAGACATTGGAGACTGTCGATTTACAGGTTCAATATGCCCACCCAATTAACCTCTCTATTGCTTTTAATGAGCAATAGATGTCTCCGGTAGGTTCTGTATGGAAATGTATGATCTCAGGAAGATCATAAAATGAAAATAATAGGCGCCGCAGTTCAGTTTTTAATTGGCAAATTATTAAACAACAAAATAGCTGTTGTTCATCTGTAAACATCTCGTGATGGATGCCCTGCTTGTGAACTGAGCGTCTATATCAGTATAATCAGATCCTCATGGCTAAATTTGTATTTGTATGGTAAAGGCAGAACACAGGATGGATGTTTGGTCAGCAGCCAAGCTGAGAAACAACAAATGCGCGAAACCTGTAAAGCTTGTCTGCTGCAAGTTAGCCGTAGACATCAGCTAATATGGAAAGATGTTAGCCATGTACCAACACAATCCATCTGGCAGTCCATCTGATTATGTCAGCCCCGGTGTCTGTTTTCAATGTGAGATGCATTTCAGTGTAAACCTGCCTCTCAGGTAAATGGTTTAATGAGCTGTTGAAAGTGCTGGACAGACAGAAGAAGAACAGCTGCTGGAAAAAAGACCTTCGATTTTAAGATCTGTCATTCATAGTTATAATATTGTTTCGCTGATCTTTTTTTAATGTACAGTTTGATCAGAATTTCAAGAATTAACCTCTTTGGAACAAGAGGGAATTAGCCTCTGCTGGTGGACGTCATAACGGCAACATTTAGCAAAATAAAAAGGGATAGTTCACCCCCAAAATTACAATTTTGTAATTTACTTATGCTCATGTCATTCTAAACTTGCATGGTTTTATGCAAAACACAAATTAGGATATTTTGAGGAACAGTGGACTCCAAAACAACACAGGACTTCATAGAATTTTAATGTATAGACATTTTTGAAAAACATAAAAAGGGATTCAAATTAATAAGAATCATTTAGAATGATAAATTAAAATAATAAAAAACAATTCTGATTGGGACCTTTTAAAAGTAGCTATTATATTTTTACACACACACATTTTTTTATTTTTTCAAAATGTCAAATATTTCATTATCTCATTATAGATATTTTGGTCACTGTGCCTGATTTTTGGAGTTTCTTAAAATCACTAAATAAACAATTCTAGATGTAATAAATAATATTTCATATTTCTAATATTATATTTTGGAATATTATTTGTTTCCTGTCTTTGATGCCACACCTATTTAGCGGTGTTATTTTAGTATCTCGACACTATTTAGCTTTTACAAAAAAATTTAATTCGTTTTTGTATTTTCAGTTATTCGTTTAAATTTCAGTTACAGTTCTAGTTATTCAGTTTTATTTAAATGTATCCATATAATTATTTAAGTTTTAGTTAAAAAACTAAATAAAATGTAAATAAAATATGTTTTGGGGTTTTCACATTTAATTGAACATTTAATTTAATGTAATTATTTCGTTAAATGTTTTGTTTATTTTAAGTAACAAAAATGTATGGTTTTAGTTTTAGTTAACTGTAATAACTCTAATAACTGTTTAGTTGCTTGTCATCCAGGGGTGTGTTTCCCAAAAGCAATGTTAGTTAACTATGGTTCCATTGAACTTTATTGATAACAACAGACCACAGTTGTTTTTGGGAAACGCACCCCAGAGTGATCAGTCACCATTTACGGCTCAAGCGATTGACTCACAAACTGACTGCACAATGATGTCAAATTTTTTATCTCTCTCCATATTTTATTTGATTTTGTTTCGGTTAATGTTTATTTTAAGTACCATATATGGTTTTAATTAACTCTAATAACTCTGCTATTTAGTCGCTTGCCAGCCAAAGTGATTAGTCATCATTTACGGTTCAGCTGATTGACTCAGAATGAGGCTGCATCATGCTGAATCACGTTTCAAAGCCACAGGATACAGATGAGTACTGAGTGACAATGCAAACATATAGCTGCAGGAATTATAGTCCTTGTTTCTTTAAATGTGAATGGCGTGCTGAAGGGGGAGATGGGACATCAGTCCTCATTAGTCAGCTTTCTTATCTGTCAGGGCTTATGGAACATGTAAAACTGATTTGTTTTGATGTGCTTGTTCTGGATACGAGCTTTAATCTGATTAAGCTGAGAGGTTTTTTATATATATATATATATATATATATTTGGCTTTAGCGCCAAAGCGTGATCTGCCATGATGCCACGTCTTTTTTCACACACAGAACAAAGCTTTTTGTTAGTGATTACTATGTGCAGAGAATGACTTGAGTGCTGATTACAGATGTAGAGATGGAGAGAGCTTCTGTTACTCATGTTTGATTTCGGTTGAACAAAATCTGGCCTTGGATCTCGGATAACAGCTAGATACTCTGAAACAACAAGAGGAGGACAGGCTGTACTTTAGAGCACAGTATGACTCATCCAGGTCCACTTATCGTAACGCTCACATTGATCAGATCGGACAGACTCGTGATGTCCACTGTATTGGAGAACTTGACGGGAAATGTACAGGACAAGTGCAGTGTGGTTCAAAGGTGAAAATGTTTCTGGTTTATGAGCTTTAATTTGATTTGACATCAACACTCAAGCTAATGTGGTCTAAACCTGACGATCATCTTCTCCAGCAGGGTTCCAGATCTTCCAAAGAGCATCTTGCGCTGTAATGGAAGCAGGAATATCCTTTTGTATAAAGGAGTAACAATGAACAGTGAAAAATGTGATTATTTAAATAGTGATTAGTGACCTAGCAATAGTACAGAATCTGTAATACTTCTTATTCAGTATCTTTTCTTTGTTCTAAGATCTTCAAAATCCCCAAACTTGGTTTATTTCCACAATAAAATGTATTTATTTAATCAAATTAAAACTGTTATTATTAATATAGCAATATTGTTTCTATTAAAATTAATTAATAATTATTTAAAGGGGTACTCCACCCTAAAATGAAAATTTTGTCATTAATCACTTACCTCCATGTTGTTTCTGGACCATGACAGTGTAATTTACTTGGTAGTCTATGGGACAGTCACAAGCCTCCCGGTTTTCATCCAAAATATCTTAAATTGTGCTCCAAAGACGAACAAAGATTTTACGGGTTTGGAACGACATGGGGTAAGTGATTAATGACCAAATTTTCATTTTGGGGTGGAGTATCCCTTTAATATGGTTCAGTATTTATTTAATGTATTTCATTATTTAATAAATTTGAATTTATTTTACTTGATTAATTTTGAATAATAATTAATTAAAAAATTAAATAGATCCCATTTACTTATTTATTTATTTATACTGGCCTGTTTTTGTTTATCTGACAAATTTAGATGAAGACATAAATATGTTTCTCCTCAGAACCAATGCTGATTATTAAGCTTAGAACAGTTCTTATTATTTTAATTATTACACATTTAATATTTATTTATTTAATATTATTTGTTATTTAATTTTCATTATTTTTTTATTTTCTTTTAATTGTTTGATTGATTACATTTATAATACTATACTTTTTTTTTTTTTTTTTTTTTATTTATTTTTTTTTATTTAATTTTTATTTACTGGCCTGTTACTATTAAGCTTTAAACAGTTGTTGTTATTGTTATATAAGTTAATCAAATTCATGTTTGATAGTTATATATTTAATATTATGTATTATTTAAATTTAGAATCCTATAATATTTTAAATATTATAATTTATATTAAGTGATAATTACATTCCAGATTTTCGTCGTGGACTTTTGTGTCCCACTGTTTGTATTTCACATGCTGAACTGACTACTCTTCTGATCTCTTTACTGGGCTGTTTGTGTGTTTATTCAGACAAACTGAGATGAACACACTATAAATCTGTTTCTCCTCAGAATCAATAGTGATTATTAAGCTTAAAGTGGTTCTTATTCTAATCACACCTCAAAGTTGCATTAAGACACGCTGGTACCACAGTAATTGAATCGATGCGATAAATAACCAGAGATTTCTTTCCTCTTTTCTCTTCTTTTATGCCACAGTACTGGAGCACTTCGGAAGGCACTTTTGCAGTCTTTCTCTAAAGATTACATCAAACTTACAGTCCTGAATCTCTGCTCCCAGTTGCACACCCTGTTCTTTATACTCGGCTTGTTATCTATGTGAATCTACACATTCTACCTAATGTTCTCTTGGCAGCTCTGGAAATGCTGCGTTACATCTGTAATGTTAGTTGATTCATGGCTTCCCGCTACATCTATCTAGCACAGTTACTGTCAGTTGTTGTGGTGGAGGGTGTATTTTTGGTGGTTCATGCTCATACTTAAAGTTAAGCATTAGAACAAACCTCTAACCTTGTGTATTAAACATTCTCGGGTAGTGATATATTACTTAGGGCTGCAAGATTGGGGAATTGCAAGGATTGAAAGTTTTTCTGATAAACATAATTTTTTTTTTGCACATTTGTGAGGCTGCACAAGTGCAATAGTAATATTTATTATTTGGCTGTTTTGTTTAAAGGGGTCATATGACAACAACGACAAACAACAAGCGCTACTCTACACTTTGAATCATCAGTGGCAAATCCTTTACATATTTAAACGTACTTACAGTCAGAACACCAGCATTGTCTGCTACTCTCCCAGGAAACAGTCCTCGTCCTCACAGGAAACACACAGCGTCTCCACTGGCAGCAACAATACTACTGTGAGAATCAAAGTAACATCTTCTTTCTTTGCGTGAACATCTGCACGGCGTTCTGCAAATCTTCCTACCTTGTGACATGTGGGGATGCCTTTAAACAAAGCGTTTAGGAGGATGTGGACGAGTCTTAACTTTTCTAAAGAATATCTCTTTGGGTTTGAGACTTTAGGGATCTTATCTATAACACTCCAAAGAGAAAGGAAAGCTTGAGATCGCAGCATATGACCCCTTTAATATTTTCACTTACTAGTACTGCTATTATAACAACAACGATAATTATTATCAAATAAATATTATATATTGTAATTGTTGTTTGTTTTAAGCTCCAGTTTTTTGGGTAAATCTGCACAATCTGGCCCAAAGTTTTGTGATTATAATGACATTAAAATTATATCTAATAATGACATACATAATGAAATCATTGCATACTATAAATATTACAAGAGTGATGCAATAATTATTTTATTTTGTTAAAAAAGTTTCATTCACTACTACTACTAACAACAACAACAATTGTTGTTAATACTTTCAATAATAACAATAATTAACAATAATAACAATAGTTGTGATTGGTACTTGTATTTTTTATATTTTTTAATATATAAAAAATCAAGTTTTTGCGCTAATTTGTAAGGCTACACATTTGAACCAATATTTTGTGATTATGTATAAATATGACTATACAATAATAATAACTAGTAGTAGTAAATAAAATATTCAAGAATGTAAATCATAAGTAATACTATTTCAATATTTTACAGTAAAATAAAAAAATACAATTTCATGAAATAATATTTATGAAAATACAATAATAATAATTAGTAGAAGTAGTAAGTTAATATTAAACAATGTCAATGAAAGTAATACTATTCTAATATTTTACTGTAAATAAAAAAAATAGAAAATAATATTTAAGAAAAATATAATAACATATATAATAATAACAATAATTTCAAAACAACCGTACCATTGTAATGTTAATATTTTTGTCTGTCTTAAAGGATAGTTTACTCAAAATAAAAATTTTGTCATGTGGGACCTTTTATTACCCACATTCTTTAAAGCTGTGTGGCTATTGACATGATTATAATATCTAATAATATACAGTGTATATATATATATATATCTTCTTATGTGTTCATCCTTACGAAAGAAATTCATACAGATTTGGAACAACTTGAGAGCGTGTAAATAATGACAGAATGTTAATTTTTAGGTGCACTATCCCTTTAACTATTTTTCAAACGTTAAGCCATGAGCTGTTATTTTTGGGAAAAACCACAGCACCCATTTAAGCTTCTTTTTTGATTGACAACAGCCTAGCAACCACAAAATGCCCCATAGTTCCAGAACGCAAGAGCCAGTGCATTTCCAGTGAAATCTCTCAAATGCGTTTTCCAGAGCGAGTGTTGTACCCGCAGAGCTGCAGGACTTTCAGAGGTGTATTGATTGAGTGTCTGGAGCAGCAGAGGACAGAATAACTCACCCGTCTTTTAACTGCACACTCTTCAGATCCTCCGGTCCCTCCACACACACATGCTCATAAGTCTCGTCAGCAGCCGCATCAAGCTCGCTGTGTGCCTGATCGATAAAGCGTTTGTAACGGCAGATGGGTTCATGAGTAATACCTCATTTACGTAAATCAACTCCACCACACCACTGTGTGTGTGGCAGCGTCAGTCATGAATGGATATTGAGGTGTGTGTGTTCTTACCCAAGGCCCTGCGTTTCTAGATGACAACAGATGTCACAGGATCGTGATGCCCATAGAGGCTTTCAGCAGTGTAAAATGTAACCAAACGTAAAAATGTATAATAATTTATTGGAAAATAATTGATTTGATCTTTTAAACAACTGTGAAGCTGAGAGAAGTATAGTTTCAGTGGGTGAGGAGCATATTTATAATCATGTGAGTTATGTATTAGGTATGTTAAGGTTTCTGACAGACAGCATGTTGAAGCGCTCAGGCTGCCTTTTTCTCCTTCTCAGAAAGTGATGATGTAGTGTAAACATCCGGTAATGTGTGTTTTCCCTGGACCCCTGATTCCTGTAAATACTACAGTGTTTTGTGCATGCTATTTTTTTTTGACAGACATTGATGTCGTAATATTTAAATGATGTGGATTTGAAAACAGATGAATTGTAAGGTAATAATTATTTTGTAGACAGCAAGTGTTCAGTGATGTGACTGATGCCCAAGAGTTTTAATATTCCAAACGATAGCCTGTCATAGTTTTTGACAGGCGTCATAATGTGCATGAAAGGTGAACCTAAATGCTTTTTGCGTAGTTAATTATACTTATTTTACAGAATGAAGTTTATAGCTGAAATAAATGACGTGTTACTCAGAGACTGACATGTTTGGCTTGTCAAAAACTGTTACATTCAGCTGTTGGAAAATTTCGTCTTTTGAACTTTTATGGCAGGAAAGAATTAGTTTTGATTAGGGTTGGGCCGACAGATGATGTCATCATCCATCGCCGATGGCTGATCCCTGTGATGTCATCATCCATCGCGATGTTTCACTGTAGACATCATCCGATGGCAATTTTGTAGACATCACCCAACCCTAGTTTTGATGCTGTCTAATTTGTTCAATATAATGATTTATAAGTATCTTTATTAAGTTAGTATTTATTAATATTTTGAAATAGATTATTTTTTTTTTTTTTGATTTTATAACATTTCTGAATTACAGTATTTATTCATATGAATTAGCTTTTTTGTTTTCATTTTAATCTTATTTAATTTTAGAATTACAATATTTATTAATATTTGGAATTAGCTTTTATTTTATTTTATTTTATTTTAAATTTTACTCTTTTTATGTCCTTTTTTAATAGGGTTTTTCTAGCTTTTTAAAATATATTTATATACAGTAGCTTTAATTATTTAATTTAATGTTTAAATTGAAATTAATATATTTTCTTTATTTATTTTTAATTTACGTTTATTATTAAAGCTCAGGTTTTTCATCTAATATTTATGTTTTATCCCGTTTCAGTTTTATTTCAATTACCAATAATTGATAATATTTTTACATTTAGTTAATAATAACAACACTAGAATAAAATGTCCCACACATTTCACTTCTAAATTCCCAAATCAAAAGTACATTTTAAGCTGAAAACTATTTATGTTGAAATTTGATTGAATTGATCTTGATATAATTTTAATGGTCATATCTATGATATTACTGGTTAATAATATTTCTTTTTGACTACAGTCTTGGTGACAGGGTCAATCAAAGTCAATGAAAATGAACTGTTCTTGGGACCATCCTTTATGAAAAGAATAAACAGCATGAAGTTTTGATTGTTGATGTGTTGGTCATTAGATTTCTCTCTCCCCTGTCTGCAGGGGGAGCTGTTGAGCCCATGCCGCTGTAACGGCTCCGTGCGCTGCACCCATCAGCCCTGTCTGATTCGCTGGATCAGCGAGAGAGGCTCCTGGAGCTGTGAGCTCTGCTACTTCAAGTACCAAGTCCTGGCCATCAGCACCAAGAACCCGCTGCAGGTAAAGCATCAGCCTCAAACTGTGATGTATCTGGGTCAGAGTGAAGCACTGGCTAGCTTCTCTATTTTTAGGTTTCTACAAGCAAAGCAAGATGCCATCTCACTGTGTTTTTAATGCTGTGTGTGTCAGTGGCAGGCGATTTCTCTGACGGTGATTGAGAAGGTGCAGATCGCTGCCATTATCCTGGGCTCACTCTTCCTCATCGCCAGTATCTCGTGGCTGGTGTGGTCTTCTCTCAGCCCGTCTGCCAAGTGGCAGCGCCAGGACCTGCTCTTCCAGATCTGCTACGGCATGTACGGCTTCATGGACATTGTGTGCATAGGTGAGAAACAAAACACCATGGATTTATCCTTTTTTAACGTTAGGACCTCTCTTTGACTTCCTATAGGCTGTTAGCATTATGGTTTGTTAAAAGTTGTTAATATACTAGGTACATTGAATTAATAAATTATACTTTTTAAGCATGTTTTGATCTTGGTTAATGCTAATTTTACATTTACCAATACATTTTAATTTAGAAATTGTAAAATATAAAAGTATTTCTAAATTTTATAAAAATACAAGAACTGGTGTTAATTTGTGTTATATATTATTATTATGTTTTGTTTTTTGTAAAATGTATTGTATACATTGAAAAAAAAAGATTTAATTAAAGATATAAATTATATAATATATATAAAATAGATAGATAGATAGACAGACAGAGACAGATAGATAGATAGATAGATAGAGACAGATAGATAGGTAGATAGATAGATAGATAGATAGATAGATTATTTTTTATAATTTATATCTTATTAATTACTTTGATGTTTGTTTGTAAAAACACTCTTACATTGAAACTACATTAACATAAAATGTTACTGATATTATTTAATGTGATACAGCATTATTCTGTAAAATAAACAAAAAAAATAATTCAATATATATTTTTTAAAATGTTTATATAACTTGCGAATTTACAAATGTCATATATATTATTGACAGTCTATAATATGAATATACTATTAATAACTTTGATGTTTGTATGTAATGTATGTTAATTTATGTAATATATTCTAAAATAATATTAACCTTGATGATGCTGTCAGAAATGTTGTTAGCTCATGATAACTAGTGCATTGACAAATTGAAGCTTATTGTAAAACGTTAGATAGCTTTCATATGTTTCCGGATGAATCAGTAACATGCACTAATCTCTAATTCCTCACAGGCCTTATAATCCACGAGGGCTCATCCGTGTATAGAATCTTCAAGCGATGGCAGGCTGTGAACCAGCAGTGGAAAGTGTTGAACTATGAGAAGTCGAAGGACTTGGGAGACCCGCTGAGCTCCAGCAGTAAGTCAGGCAGCCGCGGCTCGCGCAGCACCCCACACGGCCTGGCCAGCGGCAGCAGGGGGGGCCAGCGAGTGCGCAGGTTAAGGACTATCCTCAACCACCACTGCGGCTACACCATCCTCCACATCCTCAGCCAGCTGCGGCCCACCGACACGCGGCTCGGAACCGCCACCAACCGCGAGGTGGTGATGCGGGTCACGACCGTATGAGGTCGGCCCGCAGAGAGAAGCGAAGCCGCGTTTTCTGCCTTTTCCTGCAAAAGACAGCTTTACGATGCCAGGATGATCACGATTTTTCTTGCGTAACAACTTTTTCAAAAGGACGCACACGAACAATGCATGGGACATTGGCGCAAGTCGTTCCTGGAGTTTCTCATGATCTAGCACACTATTGCATTTTTAAGTTCGATTTCCTCGCTGGCGTTGTTTTTTTATCTATACGTTTTTTAAAACGTTTTGATTTTCTAAGGGAGAATGGTACATGAAGTGACACCGACTTGTGATGTATATGGTGACTCATACGGACCTATTGTTGTAAATGATGTTTACGGATGCTTTTGAAAGCCAACCATAACCAAACGATCACGACACAATAACCAGGGAAACAAGATACGAAATGGTAACATACTAAAATATATCACAGGGGAGGGTGCAATAAGACATAATAAGATTATACAGAGAATTAAAAGACGTAAACATTTAAAAAGAATTTGATCTTCTCTGCAATAAAGATACCTGTACATTTAACAGTGACCTTTGCATGAGGGTAGAGTTTATGCCTCTTCGACACGTGGACATGATGAATTTGTTTTATTCAGAATGGTGCTCGTTTGAATAAACACTACTATTCATCTGCTGTTTGTCAAATGCATCATCACACAGGCTTTTGTTCGTTTAATTGGCCTCCTTTTACAGATAACACACCTATACTCATTTTGTTGGTGGTTCGTAACCTTTAAGCAATGGCTCATTACATATAGTGCTTTCATTTGAATGTGAACGACACTGAATTACATGCATTTTTACCATATAATGCACAAATGCAGCTTGATTCAAGAGGGTCTGGCTGCAGACTTGCACTTGCACTGACTTGCATGCTCAGACTTGCACTCTCAGACACTTGCACTTCCGCTAGTGACATCACTTGCAGTCTTTATGTTTTATTTTGTTGAATTTTTTATTACTTTTTATTTGTATTTCCCAACATTTTATAACAGGAGCTAGGTGGCGAAGACAAGAAAGAAAGAAACTTAATTACAATGTCACTTGCAATCGCTACTTGCACTCTCCGCTACATGTGACACTTGCAATCGAAGCTGTGGTGGTGATTAAACGATTAAACCTAATTTAGTACTATAGGCCTAACGTACAGGGTCCTGCAAGAAAAAAGACAAGACCGGCAAATCCGTGGCCAGAACACCAGAATAAGAACGTTTACGCAAAGTCTCTCGCTAAGTGTAAAAATACAGTTAATTATTTTAACGAATATGTATATAGTATTTTCCTCACATACCGCAAAATGTGGCATAATGGACTAAGATTATATAGGCTATCTCAATATGCTTCTCTACATTATTAAAATACATAACTAATATGTACAGGCAAGCGTTAAGCATTTTCCCATATAGAATAAACTGTCTACAACTCGTTTCACGGTCTTTGTCCATTAAGCTACATTATGTTTTATTTATAATGATTTTCTATAGGAGGAAAACATTTAATGTACAATTCAACGCACTGCATTCTGTTAATCCTTTTAAAATCACTTAATGCATTTCATAATGCACTTTCATATTTGCTGGTCATACGTTGAGACAACAAGACATATAGGCTAGGCCTACTGAACTGACTTCATCTTAATCTGTTATTAGGCCACATTAAGAGTTTTGCAGTATGGGAGGACAAAGTTTGCACATTGTGTCATAGCCATCTGCTTGCCTTGTAGTACATATTTCATATTCTGCTGTTTGGTGGCCACGGATTTGCCGGTCTTGTCTTTTTCTTGCAGGACCCTGTACGTTATAGTAGTAGTCCTACTAATTTAGTTTTAATTGTTTAATCACAACCACAGCGTCTTGTCTCCATTGCCAACATGCACGATTTGTGTTGATTGCAAGTGACGTCACAGGTAGCGTAGAGTGCAAGCGGCGATTGCAAGTGTAATTTAGTTTCTTTTTTCTTGTCTTCACCACCTGGTTACTTTTGTAAAATGTTGATAGATTCAAACAAAAAGTTATCAAGAACAAAATAAAAAATAAAGACTGCAAGTGACGTCACTAGCGGCAGCACAAGTGTCTGAGAGTGCAAGTCTGAGAGTGCAAGTGCAAGTCTGCAGCCAGACCCTTCTCGCTTGATTTGAAAGAATGACTAATTTGCCTCAGTATGCAGAAAGCGGACAACCATCCATATTATATTCTTCTGTTTTCTAGTTAAGTTTATGTTACTATGAATGCATGCAATTACCAGTTATTTTAAATATAAATTGCAGGTATAAGTTCACAGAAAAAAAAATCTCTCACTTATGTTGTTTCAAACTTGTATCTCTTTCTTCTATTCAACCGGCTGAACATAAAGATGCTTTGAAGAAAGTCTTTTTTGGTCAGAAAGAAGATGGTGATTTACACTATCATGCTTTAAAAACGACTAGTCCACGTAACACATATGCTACATTTCCTAATCTTCTGAAGTATTTTACTTTTTAATTTTTAAATGTTTTGGTACTGCCCCTTTAAGAAAAAAGTTGATCTCAAGTAAAATTTGTCATTGTTAATCACACACACGCACACACACACACACAGACGCAAACACACGTACACACACACGAAATCCAACTCATTCCTCTTTCAACTCATTTCTTTTTCTTTTTTTTCTTTCTTTTTTTAACTATAGTTTATTTTGTCCACCTTTTTTTTCAGTGCAGAAGTAAGCCGTTTTCTGTGAATGTGCGAGACTTCCGGCACTAAATAAATGAAACAAGGTTAATTGAGACTTTTTTTTCTCACAATTCACTTTTTTTCTCAGAATTGTGATATAAACATTTAATCCTGACTTTATAACTCGCAACTTTGAGAAGAAAACCCCCACAAAATTGTGACTTCATATCTTTGCAATTTGCAAATTACATTAATTTATTTTTTAATCAGTGACGGAACCAGGCTTCCATAGAATGACACCAGAAGCCAAACACATTCAATTTGCAAAGGGTTGCTCCCACTCTTGCGAAAAAAAGAAGTTGTATAAAGTAGCTATAAGTACGTTGAAGCAATCACATTAGATATAACTATATCTACATACAATGTTATGCAAATTTCGCAGGAGAAATCCGGTTATTTAGGAATCCACAAAATCAGGAATTTCATGTTAGGACAAAATATATCAAACACATTTTGCACAGTTCACACAAATTTGTATCGTTGAACAAACAGAAAGCTGCTTTGTTTACTTCATAAATAACTACACCTGACGTTTTTCCTCTGGAGGGAGCAGCTTGGCGATTTTTCCTTGGTCATGGCTCAGTATTAAGCTGTTTTCACTTGTGAGACCAACACGCATCTCCAGCTCCTTACGGTGTGCCTTGACCATGATCTGATGCAGTTTTGTTTTAGCTCCTCATAGATTATCACTCCAGGTTACAAGCGTGAGGCCTCCTGTGTGCCACTATCATTGGGCGGCCCTTGCAGAGGTCACAGTGCTGCAGGGAGGGCGTCTGTCACAAGCCTTCGCCTGGCAGATGTGTGTCCACGCCAGGAGCCCACTGTGAGTCCTTTCACAATGTCACATAGCTCAGACATCTACACAGAGGCGACGGGGTTTAATCATATTCTGTGATGATAATACTGCGTGTTATTAGAATGTGTGATGGCTTAGTTTTTCCACATGCTTATATTTACTTAGGCGTTGATGATCCTGGTAAGCATATTGCATAATACTTGGCCTTATTTGGGAAGAATTAATATTTAGATTACATGCACATGGTCCTTGCTCCCTGGGACCATTCAGGAGCAACATGGAGGGAATTATTATTTTGTGGATTTAAGTGGATAGACAGAAGGCTCCTACAGTCACAATAATTTGGACATTTTTTTTCAAGCCTAGAAAAGTCATGTAAATTAATATTAATATATATATATATATATATAGTGCTGTAAAGTAATTAATTGCGATTAATTGCTTCCAGAATAAAAGTTTTTGTGTGTACTGTGTATATTTATTATGTACATATAAATACACACATGTATGTATATATTTAAGAAAAATTTTGTTTATATATGAAATATATATACACATAAACATAAAAAAAAAAAAATATATATATATATATATATATATATATATAATAATATAAATATATAAATGTATATAAATGTAAATATTATTAAAATATACACACGTGTGTGTTTATATATACACAGTACACATACATACATGTAAACAAAAACTTTATTTGGATGTGATTAATCGCAATTAATCGTTTGACAGCACTAATATATATATATATATATATATATATATATATATATATATATATATATATATATATAAACATGTTATTATGATTGTAACGGTTTACAAACTTCAAAATTGTGGGAAGAAGGAGGGGGAACCGGCGGACATTTAAATAAAACTTTTAATAATAAAATAAACACAAATCAGCATGACTCGCGGACGACTGTCGCGCAGAAATAAAACCAAACACAAAATAAAGCCCAGGCCTGGTCCTCTCTTGTCCTTCACTGTCGTCGCTCCTCTTTTGTGTCCTTCCGATCTCCTCCGTGGGACTCGAGACCGGTGAGTGGAGCAGTTGTCTCTCATTTCCAATCACTCCACCGGCCCGCCCCACTCGTCACATTGATTAACATAGATTAACATATCAATTTAATATCGATTAACATATCAAAAAGTGTATATATATATATTTGTGTGTTTGATGAATATAGATAGATAATAAATTTTTTGAGAAAGAGGCTGAGATCTGTTTGAAGAGTAGTTTGGAGAATGGATGGAAGGATGGATAGATGCATGGATATCCAATTCACAGAGGACAACTCAAGTCCCAACCTGTCCGTAAAGGCATCATTTCTTTTAGCACCAGTGGGAGGAAAGCCAAACTGGCTCTAAAAAAGGCAGCGACAATGGATTATGACCAAAATACATTCCCCTTAGAGAGATGATAAAAATAAAGGCAGCGCTACGAGTGTAGTAAGCGGCTTCATTCATCACTCGGCCTACTGGCTACTGCAGCCTCAGATTCAGCAGACTCACACACCGTGTTCTGGGTGAACGTTTATTGGGATTTCATCTACTCTGCACTCCACTTCACATGGTGATAAAACAGAATAAACAGCCATCATTGCACCAGAGCCAGAACCCCGGCAACATTCACCAGACAAGCTCAGTACGACACATGAAGTGCTCGAAGATCAACTGAGATGAACAGCTAACATGTTAACCATCGGTTTAAGTGCTATCCACATAGTCTGATAATCTGTGAGATCCTGCTCTGATTTCACTGTGCAAACAGGGTAGGTTCTCCCACACACACACACACACACACACACACACACCATCATCTTTCAGACACATCATGTTTTGCTGACAACATTACAGAACAAATGACAAGTAACCATCCTGACAAATCAAATCATAAACATAAGTGCTAGTCGAATAAGAGGATACTTTTAAACCAATGTAAAAAAATTATACAAAGTTGAAGAGAATTAAAATGATTTAAAAGAAAGCACAATTATTTTTAGGTTTTACACACATAATTAGAAGACCACATTTCTTCAGTAAATAAATAAAGCACAGTGAAAGTTCTACTGAAAGCAAAACCTTGATTATTTAGTGTGCAACTAGACAGCTCTGTCACAAAAAAATGTATATGGAAATAAAATGTCACTTATTAAACATTATACATATAAAAAAGACTATTTCAAAACATATTCATATGGTTATGGAGTAAACAAGACTGTTTGATAATAATAGTAAACAACAAGGAATACATTTCAGCATAAATCTGATATATATATAAACAGCTGTGTATCATATTTAGCTGACTTTCTCCTGATAGTTTTGACTTGTTCAGTTTCTAGTCAGTGATGATGAAATCCTGTGTCATGCTGCCATCACTTAAAAATATGTTGCAAACGTAATCATCCCAAATATAACATTTGGGTCTGCCAAAAGAATGCTTTAGTGTTGTCAAAGAGACGTCACTTATGTATCATTTCAACACATTTTTATAATTGGGCAAGCGTCAATGAAAGGTTTATAAATATAATTTTAGCTGTTCTCTGTCTGCTGACGCACATCCCAAAGACAGCTGAAATATTTGAGAAATATGATTCTCTAATTACCAAATCAAATCAGATAAAATTCCTCCATGATTAAAAAAAGTGGCCTTTTTTAAAATATCTTTAACGTTTGTTTTTTCTGGACGTCCAGAGGTTTCTCTGCAGGTGATATTTTAAGAAACAGCCAAATGTTTTGGGTTTATGACATGGTTTGAAATGATCTGAAATGCAAGACGTGCTCCACTGAAATGCATAAAAGAAAATAAAACATTAATATTAAATATAGAAGGTTAAAACTGCATTTCCACGTGAACATCCATGACACCATCCTGGCATTTTCCATACATCATCACACACAGATGCCCCTCACAGGTACGGGTACTGCTTGAGTTTCCTCTGGCTGAGGGGGAACGCCGCGGACCGCTGGTAGGACGGTGTGGACAGCTGCTGCTGCTGGTACGGAGCTGAAGCCGGACACATGACGCCCATGGCACTGTTCTTCTGCAGAAGGCTCAGAGAGGTCGAGTACGGCCCGGCGGTACGCGTGTGCCGACCAGAGGAAGAGGAACAGGAGGAACCGGCTGAATTGTGCAGCTGGTCCACGGCCTGCGACACAGAGGCCAGGGCTGCAGATGCAGGGTATGCGTACAGACTGGAGGCGGAGCCAAAGAGCGATGTTTCATGAAGCCTGTAGGAGTGGGAGGAGCCTGTAGGGGGGTAGGTGGGCTGGCGTCTCAGGGATCCGCCCCCTGCATGATCGTGGGATGACATCATTGATTGCTGCGTCTGTTGAGTAAACCACAGAGTGAATCAAAGCATAAAGAATACCTTGATTACTCAGTAGAAGAAAAAAAAAAAAAACCTGATTATAAACAAATAAAAAAAATACACAAAATTTAGCCATGAAATCACCCTTAGAAATGGTAAGCATACTATTTTCTTTAATCTCATGTTGTGTTTGCTGTCGAAACAGGAAGCTGAGCCAGATACACTACCTGTATAGATGATTAATATTTTTATTATTATCATTATTATTTATATTTTAATGCTCTTATACTCACTAAGGCTGCATTTTTTAAAATCAAAATAATAAACAATAAAAACAGCAATTATATGAAATATTATTACAAATTAAAAGAACTATTGTATATAAATATATAAAAATGCAATTTATTCCTGTGATGCCAAGCTGAATTTGGAATTATTCCAGTATTTTTTATCAATGTTAAAAGAAATTTTAGCTACTTAATATTTTTGTTTAAACCATTATACATTTTATCAGGATTCTTTAATAAACAGAAAGTAAAAAAAAAAAAACTGCATTTATTTGAAATAGAACTCTTTTGTAACATTATTAATGTCTTTACTCTCACTTTTTACTAATTTGATCAATTCATCAAAAAGTATTAATTTCTTAAAAAGAACAAAACACACACTAACCCAAACCTTTGACTTCAGATGACCTCAAGGTTAACAGACATCGACTAAAAGCCACAAAGTTGAATTCTGATGTCATGTGGTCTTTAAAAAGCGGAGAGGACCTGTTCAGATGTACCTGGCTCAGGTTGAGAGGCTGAGATCGGTTCGATGCTGCTCTCTGATGCCGGTCGCTGGACCTTGAGGCCATTCCTTTCTTTGACTTCCCAGAAGTATTAGCACTTTGCTCTACAAATACAGAAAAAGACCTTAAAGTGTTAAATCTGTACAACCAACACATTATCATATGACCACTTAAATATGTATATCCAAGTCTATTCAATATTCAACAACTTGTTCTTCAACTTGTTCTTAATCATTTCACATGTAAAGTGGTGAGCCAATCATAACAGAGGTCATTTTTAAATAAAAAGGTACAGTAACAAAAAAATAAAATAAAATCCTGGTTAATTCTAAAATGGTCATTTTGACGTAACAGCCCTTGTGTATCCTGAATGGAAGGGAAAGGGACATGAAGGGAAAAAGCTGCAGTGCAGAATGAGGACAGTTTAAGCTCAGTATTTAGATGATGAGAAGTAAGTCTCACTGACCTCCTGACGCTCCATCCCAGAGCTGTGTTTTCACCGACGGCGTGACCACGGCTAGAGACTTGGAGTGAGTGTTGTTCTCAATGAAGTTGGGAAGGCATTTGGGGCTGAGAGGGGTGCTGGTGGAGGAGTCCGAGTCCTGGGAGTCATGCACAGTCACACAGCTGATGACGTTTGTGCGCTGCTGCACACTACAGCTGCCACACCAGAGAACAACCATTTGAAATCATGTCTCTTAGGCTTACCAAGGCATTCTTTGATCAAAAATAAAGGAAACACTGTTTAATTAATTTTTTGTGATGGAAAACTGAATTTTCACTTCCAATTGGAATTTGCCCTGTGAACAGTGCGATACGAATACATGCACCGTTACACCCCTCTACTGTGATGTGAAGGTGATGTTGCACCTTTCAGGAGGAAACTTCCTGTCGTCCTCATCCTCAGAGTCGCTGTGGATTGTGATGATGCTGACGGCGGGGCTGGGTGTGTCACAGATGATGATGGGCTGGGACGCATCACCGCAGCTGTGGGACGACCTGGGTCTGTGACAGAAAACAGATTTGAACTGAGTACACAGTAACATATTTTGAACAGTTTGACTTGAAATCGACTTATTTATTATGCAATGCTTTCCAATCTATCCAGACACTCGTTTAAGACACTCATTAAGAGCAGTACCTGGCTTTGCTCTCGGCATGTCGCCCCTTTGACCTCTTGGCTCCACTCTGCTGTGTTCGACTGCTGGCTACCCCCGTGTGTGCTGCAGAGCCCTGCTGCGTCCCATCGCACTGACCCCCATGTCGACCCCTGGCAGAGTGTATTAAATGCACGCTGTTTTGAGAACTGTAACCGGTTATTAGCTATTTGCAATTCCTAAAAAAACAATCAGTTTTCATGGCAGCAGCATGTTGTTCTACATTATAATCAGCAGCAACAAAAGTCCCAGTGTCAATCTGCAGCGACTTCGATTGGCTAACAAGAGGAAATACATTTGGGAACAGATGGGTGCAATATTCCAGTTCATCACTTTTAAATAGTTTTCACACTTGGTAAATATGCTAAATGCTTTTCTGTCATCAACATAAGTACCACCGCTAGCTTTTATCACTGTAATCAGACAACAAAGCACATGTGAATCAAGAAAAACGTGTTAAGAACCTGCCCGGGTCATATTTCACTTTAAAAACGTTTAAAAATTATATTTTTTAATAATAATATTAATAATAATACAGGTCTCCAGACCTCCTTTTAAGAGCAGTGGCACCAGCCCCATTAATGCGTGGGTATTAAAAACAAAGAAAATTAAATTATAAAAACACTATTGTTTTGCAACAACAAGTGCAGTTATTAATACTATAACACATTTATTTCTTGGTAATGCATATTTGACCGTAAAGCACTAAGCTGGAGTTGGGGATCACACAAAATTTACTTTTATTATTATTATTAACAACATTAATGTGCAAAATCTAATTTTTATATTGAAAAAGTTATATATTCTACTCTCATTATTCTTTCTATAGTATATACTGAACTGACCAACAACTTCAGTGATTATGAAAGGAGCGCTCTTTACTTTATGCATTAATTAGTCGCATATTGAACAGAAGTTTGTTTTTCAAGGCACTATGTGAGTTTTCTTACTTCGTACAGTGGGGAATTTATTTTATTTTATTGAGACAGAATTCAAACCAAAAAAATCCAGAAAAAAAAAAAAACATTATATAAAGGTTAAAAATTGATTTGCGTTTCAGTGAACTGAATAAGTATTTGACCCCCAAGCAAAACATGACTTAGTACTTGGTGCAGAAACCCTTGTTGGCAAGCACACAGGTAATCCATTTTTTTGTAGTTGGTCATCAGGTTTGCACACATCTTGGGAGGGATTTTGCTCCACTCATCTTTGCAGATCCTCTCTAAATCATTTCCTGCCTGTTGTTTGATAACTCAAAGTTTCAGCTCCCTTCACAGATTTTCTATAGGATTGAGGTCTTGGAGACTAGCTAGGCCACTCCATGACCTTAGTGTGCTTCTTCTTGAACCACTTCTTTGTAGCCTTGGTGGTATTTTTGGGTCACTGTCATGCTTCTTGCTGATGGTGCTGATTTAAGCCTTGTACAGATCTACAGTCTTGTCTCTGACATCCTTCGACAGCTCTTTGGTCTTGCCAATGGTGGTGGGAGAGGTTGGAATGGAAGATACAGAAGTGGCAGGACTAATCTGTGTTCCACATGGACACATAACCAATCTGTGGGAGCCAGAAGTCTTACTGGTCGGTAGGGGATCCTAACACTTATTTCACTCACTGAAATGCAAATCAATTTCTAACCTTGATATAATGTGTTTTTTTTCTGGGTTTTTGGCCTGTATTATTTCTATCCATTAAAATAAACTTACCATAAAAATTAAAGACCTTTCAATTCTTTGTACCATATTTTCCGGACTATAAGTTGCACTTTTTTTCATAGTTTTGCTGGTCCTGCGACTTATAGTCAGGTGCGACTTATTTATCAAAATTAATTTGAAATGAACCGAAAGAAATGAACTAACAGAAAACATTACCGTCTACTGCCGCGAGAGGGCGCTCTTTGCTGCTCAGTGCTCCTGTATTCTACCCTAAAGGCGTAGAGCGCCATCTCGCGGCTGTTGCCGGTATTGTTTTCTCTTGGTTTTTGGTTCTAAATAAATGTGACTTATAGTCCAGTGCGACTTATGTTTTTTTCCTCATCATGACTTATTTTTGGACTGATGCGACTTATACTCAGGTGCGGCTTATAGTCCGAAAAATACGGTAAGTGGACAAAATTACAAAATTAAAATATTTTCCCCACTGTACATGAAAAGTGCAAACCTAAAAAAATAAAATAAATAAAAATAATATATATATATATATATATATATATATATATATATATATATATATATATATATATATATATATATTATAGTTTTTTTAATTTATTATTATTTTTTTTTGATGATTTGATAATCCCCCTAAATGTTATATTATAGAAACATAATGCAAAAAAAGAAATGAATGGAATGGAAATAAATAACTAATAGTCAGTAAGTGCTCCTCTGCTGCCATCTACTGGATATAGTGATAATTTGATGTCTTTTTCAAATTTTATTTTAAAAGAGTGTACATTTTGTTATCTCATTAAAAACAACATTTAAACTGGATCATTTTAGAGCTTTAAAGTGCTGGAAATAGTTGTGCTTGTGCTGCACTCAATAATTGTTCTGAGCAGATATCTGTGTAGCGTGGTTTCGATATGCTTTTGTTTTCATTTGCCGATTGATGTTTTTCTTATGCAGCAGAAATGGCAGCGCTTATGAGTTGGGTAAAACAGTGGTCACACTCACAAAATTTATTTGCATCGGCAGAAAAAATGGTGGCAAAATGCAACCATTTGGTCGCAGTCTGGAGCCAATAATAATAATAATAATAATAATAATAATAATAATAATAATAATAACACAATTAGTAATTATTAATTGTTATGTAATAATAATAATAATAATAATAATAACAATAACAATAATAATAATAACAACAACAACAATAATAATTCAATTATTTATTTATTTTTAATTAAAACTATTATTTATTTTTTTTACTATTTTGAGCTGACTGATAATAATAGCAAACAACAATTATAAAAACACTAACTACAATAATTAAATCATATTAATTATTATAACACCAGTATCTGGAATTCCTTGTTATATAATAATAATAATAATAATAATAATATTTAGAATATATAGAAAAACTTAATTTGAAACAATATTGTCAATATTTTCCTTCTATTTTGAGCGACTTATAATAATGATAACAAACAATACAGACACAATAACTACAATAATCACATAATATTTATAACTAAATTAGAAATTAATTGTTTTATAATAAAGTGACGTGACATACTGCCAAGTATGGTGACCCCTAACATATATATATATATATATATATATATATATATATATATATATATATATATATATATATATATATATATATATATATTATTTTTAATTAATAACAATATTTTGATTTTGAAGTGATACTTTTGAAAGGTTTTGTGAGATTCACCTATGCAAACCCCAGATGCATTCATACCCGAGTACAGCACTATAGAAAGGCTTTTACACAAAGCAGACTTGATGGGTGAACGAATGCAGGTTTGCAACAGAACCTGAAGTATAAAACTTCTGTAGGGGTGTTTCTCACCTCCAGCTACTGTTCTGCTGTGTGGTGTTGTCTGAGAGCAGAGAGCCCATGGGTGAGTCGGACAGCACAGGCTGGCTGGGATTGTGCATGGCCATGCCTGACATCTGCTGCCATGAAGAGGGAATGAGGATCTGCTGGGTCCCTGCTGGCCAGCCCTGCTAAAGCACATACACAACCACAAATGAACAAAACCAATTAGTCAGAAACTCTTTTTTCAATTAATGTGGAGCAACAAGGCCTGTTTAAGCTCGAAAAACACTCCAGAGCATTAATGTCCAAGCAGGTGAACAGTGATTCAATAAACTGAACTGAACTTGTACAAATAATCGTAACGCTTTTGATGCTGGACAGGTATAGTATAAATATGCAATACACACACTTTCATTTTGTCAACAATTGCTTTTCATATAGCTCCTTTTTACTCTATTTGTGGTGAATCTTGGTGTAAACAAGCCTTAAAACATTGATTTATTACACTTTGATTGACAGATATAGCATAATGAGCATATTCAGCATGGCCCCTCCAGTCTGAGTTTGATCTCTTCCTGTCATACATGAAAAGCAGATCCTGTCCTACAAGCTCTTAAAATCATGCAGAACTTCATTAAAACAAAACAACACAGTGACAAAGTCCATTTCAATTTTCATCTCAATTACGTTGCTTGACCAATCGTGAATCTTTCATGCTTAAAGGGGAAAGGGGAATGATAGAGTTTGAGCAGATCAGCCTTTGATAAAAAGAGTAGATGTGAAATACACAAGAGAACGATTACAATTGTGAAGGGAATTTAACTCGAGCGATTACCAAAGCAATAAAGTGACAAGTTACGGTTGCCAGTCCATTTATCTGCATAGAGAGGAAATTACTGGTTAGCAGTGGAAGGAAAAAAGGAGAATGAGTCAACGGGGAGACATTTGTTACCACAGGAGTGGGTCTGTGGAAAGAGAAATCATTTGGATTGCATAGAGTCAAGCAGCCATGCTACACTGTATATAGCCCTGGGGCCCAGAAGAGATACAGCACGAGTCCAAGAGAAAAACGCCTTGTTAAACCATGACTGATAGGTGAAGAAAGAAGAAAACTAATCTAAATCAGCCACTTTCCACCATAAAACTTCTAAAGAAATAAGCATAAACAGCAAATCACATCAAATTATTATTATTAAATTAAAACATCACTTATAAAAACTGCGTTAGTATTATTTAACAAAAATATTACTGTTATTATTAAAATTGGATTTATGAACAAACAAAAAAAATGAAATGAAAATAATGATAACTTGCAGTTAGATGATTCAGAAAGCATTCCGATTCATTCGGCTGAACCTCAGTTTATGAATCTTTTTGAACAATTTCAAAGAACTAGTTCATAAGAGTCATTCGTTGTGAATTACTCTACACTGTTCGCATTGTATTGTTTTTGCATGCAGCCCATGAAAACAACAATTTGATGAATTTCTTGGCAACATCTGTTTGGTACACTATCTTTTGTCTCATTCGATTCAGAAATCTGGCCTAGAAACGTAACATGCATGGGAGGTAAAAGAAAAAGAGAGGAAGGAAGAAGAGGAGTTGGTGTCACACTGCGGGGCGCAGCTTTACCAGCATGGTGGCACTCTGCTCCAGCCGCCGAGAGCCTGAGGCCACTGGAAGACGCACGGAGGCCACCGTCTGGCTGGGGAAGGGATAGAGGGATGTGTGGAGGAACTGAGGATGGAGGAAAGGGTGGAGCGGTTACAACACGCTGACTTGAACTGACGGCGAAAGACTTTCCACCAACATTATCATTGTTATAGTGACAAAATGAAGAAAAATGATGTCAAAGACAAAACAGATCAATATCATTTGACAGTAAAGACAGCGACTCACTAGCTGACTTGTAACAACCGTTACTGTAGCAACTTTTTGTTTTTTGTAGCAACTTCTTGTGTCTTCCAAAGTCACATATTAATAATGGCTGGTGACAGAATAAATGTCTGCTTTTGAATTATCCTACTGATTCATTGTCATGTAAAGCTAAACAAGACATTTCGGCTGATAATACACTACCATTTGGGGTCAGCATGTTGAGGTCAGGAAATAAAAAAAATAATTTTAATCAATTGATGCATTCAATCTATAAAAAGTGACAGCAGAGATTAAAATCACAAAATATTTCAAATAAATGCTGTTATTCTGGACTTTCTATCTATTCATCAAAGAATCCTGAAATTTTTTGATCATGGTTTCCACAAAAATATATGAATCTAAACAATGGCATTCAACATTGATAATAATTAGAAACTTTGCATATTAGAATGATTTCTGAAGGATTGTGTGACACTGAAAATACAGCTTTGTCGTCACAGATATAAAAGTTATATTAAATTGTAATAATATTTCACAATATGAATATTCCTGTTTTTATTGTATTATTGATAAAAAAATAAATGCAACTTCGGTGAGCATAAGAGACTTCTATTAAAAACATTTAAAAACTTATGAATGTTAAGTAGTGCGAACAGAAACAATAACTTCAACAGATCAGATTACAGAAATGTTGACATTTGTTGCATGTGAAATGATCCTGGTTTAATCACATTTAACGTAAATACCAGCTGAAAACACTTGCTTGAAAATCGGCTAGTGAGACGCAGACTAAAAAGGATTTAAAACAACTGCCTTTTTGGTTTTTAGTCTTCACTGTAATTCTAGCTGCACATTCAAGAGGAAACAGGTGATTAAGTAAATGCTAACAGGGAGGAAATCACAAGAACAGAGAAACAAGGATCATGTAAAACAGTGTAAGAGGAGAAACGGAAAACACACAAACGTGATGCCTACCTGTGTGAGCATGCTGGGCTGAATGTGTAGCGGCTGGGTGGACTGGTTCTGGGGCACTATGGGAACAGAGTTTTCCATTCTCACTGGATATCCAGCCTGTTTATTGGAGGTCTGCAGCCCTGGGGAATCAGACATGAGCGATTCAATCACTTCATGCATTCGGGAAGCGGCATGAGTCTAAAGGAATTGAGGGTAGGGTGTAGGGAAAAGTGGGTTTGGACAGAGAGGCAGGGTCAGGTATAGGCTCACCCTGGATGGTAGGAGGGCACACAATGAGGGTTTGCTGGAAGGGCTCTGTCTGGGCACACAGCTGAGTAGGGCGAGCCTGCAATGGCACACTCTGCTGAGCCAAGCCTGGTATATTTATAGTGGCCTGCTGGTACAGACCAGGCTGGTAGTTCAGTAAAGGGACATTGCTGCTAAGAGACAGGGACTGGCCCCCCGTTGAGGCCATCTGGCAGTTACGAAAAGAGAGGGAGATTTTTAACAACATTGACTAAGCACAGAAATAGCACTGAAGATCTTAATATAGCGTGCATACTATGCTTTAAAGCTGTAGTTCATCTATTAATGACAGTTCTGAGCAGACTGTTCTTCATGCAGAAAATCTGTCAAGCTCCAAAAAAACACAAAAAACAACAACAACAAGCCCCAACCCATATTAGTAATTCATATGACTTGTGCATTATTTTTAATAAAACATTTTTTGGTATTTGAGATAAAGCTGAAATAAAATAAAATCTAAATATTAGATCAAAAACCTAAAATATAAAACTAATTAAAAACAGTATTAAACACTATAATAGCATGTAAATAATACTAATATAAAACTGCTATATTCCAAGTCCTCTGAAGTCATGATACGATAGCATTGTGAAGAAGAAACCAAAGTTTTATATTTAAATTCACTGGTAATCTAGTGAGCTGTTACCTCACGAGTCAAATGAGCTGAATATGAGATGATTCAGTGATTCAGTTGCAGCGGTTCACAAACTTACAGCAATTATATCAATTCAGAAGACTTGAGTCATTCAGATTAAATATGTGGGAGTTTTTCCATCATATTTGGAGATTGGCCACTATGAAATGATGACGTATGAAAAAGAGCTTTGTCAAAAATCATTCTTGTCTTTCACAGAAAATTAAGTAGTTTGGAATGTCATGAGAGGGACACAATGATGACAGAACTGTCATTTTTAGGTGAACTATCCCTTTAAAACACTAGAGTAGTTTGATTAAAAAAAAAACAACCTGAAAGGAAATGCATTACAAACAAATTAAATTTCCCATAATGCATCTGTGCTGTTCCACATACCTGGCTGTGCTGATTGAGTTGACTGCTGAAGGTGACGGTGAGGTTGGCGGCTGCGCTGGGGGTGTTGTGGCTGGTGAACAGGTTCTTGTTGTCGAAGGCGGTGCACCTGCGCTTGCAGATCTCCATGTTTTGGAAGCAGGACTTTACGCTACAAAACAAAACAGGGTGGCACTAGTGTTAGTGTCATCAGAGGAGTACTGGGAGAGATGGGGCTATTATATCTACATTATATGTAGATAATCAACTCTTCAGCAGAGCAGGGCTTACTGTGAGCTGTGTGGGAAGTGAAGCAGGTGAGCCATCGTCACAAACGGGTGGTTGAGGGTCTTGGTGGGCGTGATTCGCTTGTCTGCGTCTAGAGTTAGCATTTTCTTTAGCAAGTCAATGAACTCCCTCCGATCAGCCTTCTCCGCCAAGATGTCTGTGCCCTCCAGGTTAGTCATGTTGACCTGGAGAGTGAGAAAGAACTATCTTAAACCTTTGACAATATAATAAGTTTTAATATAAAACCAAAAAATCCTGCATTATTTTAAAGAGGAGTCCGTAAGTGTTGCCTCTTTGTTGCCATCTACGTTTGTAAACCTGGAATTGCAGTTCCTTGCGGAATTATATTCCATGCTGGGATGTGATCTAGTGTGGATGAATCTGTTTTGAGGTGAATGCGTGGTTGTCTGTCACCGCACCGGTGTGGATATTCAATGTACGTAGTAATCACAGATTCTAGTCTTGGAATATTTTATATATGACCCAAATAAGAATTTTCACCATATATTGTCATCTGGACAAGTAAGTAACAACGCTTTGTTCTGACCAACTGAGGAAAAAAGCATTACAATAAATCACGCTACCAATGGTGATTTAATCTAACGGTTGATTAGCTCATGGCACATCAAACCCTGCAAATGATTAGTATTGTTATTCTTTATGCTCAAATTATTTTGTTTACAACATTAGCATTGTGTGACTATGAGTATAGTGTGTATTAGCATGTAAATTTCAATTTCTAAGTCGCACTGGACTATAAGAGTCTAATCTCTAATTGTAACATCATTCTACTTTAATATTAAGAAATTATTTTAACCCAAAGAGCAAACTATGCTTCCATCGAACTGGTTGTCTTTAAAATACACACCTTGTGTAAACCCAGGCTATCTGTAATTTTAAGCACATTTAAAACTGGAAAATAATTTAATTTAATTCAGATGTGTTTCATATAAAGTTTCTTCTTATTATTTTTTGACATTTAATTATTCCAGTTGAAGTGGGAATAGGCTATAATTAAACAATCCTCCATCTGCAGGATCCTCACATGTGATAGCCGAACAACTTCATGTTTACAGACGTGACGTAATGACGAAGTGCCATGCTCGAATTTCCCGTCAAAATCTATCCATTCCACTCAAATTAGAAAACATTACTATAAATTAACTTTTGTGAATCGGGCTAAAGTAAGGCGATAGTTTCGAACACTTGCTGGTTAATATACTTGCTCAAATATTTATTTTGAATGATATTTAACCCAAAAAAGTTACAGACAGCAGCTTTAAGATTAGTAATCGAAAAATATTTTTGACATTGATAATGTTAAATATATATATATATGTCATGATTCTGCCCTCGTGTCCTTGATTTTTCCTAGTCTTGAGGCAGGATCATGACAGACCCGTGTTTTGTGTACAAGCACATGGCCTTGCCTTTGGGCCATGTGCTTGTGTTGTCTCGTTCCCTTGCCCCGCCCCCCTTGTTAACCTAGTCGTGTCTTGATTGTCCCATCTGTGCCACCTGTCGTGTCTTGATTGTTCCCCCAATTTAGCTTTCCTAGTGTGCTCTGTCTTGCGTCGGTTCATTGAGATTTGTTCCCTAAGAATTGTGATTTGTGTACCTCATATGTGTTCATCATTCGTGATTGTACCTTGTCCTTGAAACTCCTCGAAGTCTTTTGTCCTGCAGTGAGTGTTTGTTAGTAGTTAGTGTTCAGTCTTTGTTTACCTTGTTTATTGTGTTTTGTAGAATTATTTAGTGTTTACCCTAGTCCTTGTTTTCCCCCTCGTGGGTTTTTATTGTCCCCTTTTTGTGAATAAACCTGTTTGTGTTGTAAATCCTGTCTGCACCTGAGTTCTTCCTTGCCAAGATCCTGACAGAATGAACCGACCGCGAAGGAACTCAGCAGACAGGAGGCAATGCTGGATGGTATCAGCCAGCCAGCGAGATTGTTTTGAGGGCTCTCGCCTTGTGGTGTTCCGCGGGACCAGGGGAGGTCGTTCCGGAGCGAGCGGGCGAGAGGAGGAGCCCCAGAGGTCTCCGCCTACCCACCTGCCAACAATTCCAGAGGGTCGTGTCCTGGCCGTGGCAACCCTGGGGGATCAGGCAAGCCCCTCCCAGAGTCCTGTGGTGCCCTCCACAGCCAGCAGTCTCCCCATGAAACGAGGGAGACGGTTTTCATGGGAGTCAACTTCTGAGTCTTCGGCGTCCGAGACTGCCCTGCCCGAGACCAAACTCCCCCAACCCGCCTCTGACCCAGCTGTGGCCTCTGCACCACGCCCAAGGAGGAAGAGGAGGAAGAGGGGGCCTGCCGGTCCTGTGACCCTGTCTCCTCCCGTGCCAGCAGCGGAGAGCGCTGGCATGCCCGACCCAGCAGCGGTGAGCGTGCCCGAGCCAGCAGCGGTGAGAGCTGGCGTGCCCGTGCCAGCAGCGGTGAGCGCTGGCGTGCCCGTGCCAGCAGTGGAGAGAGCTGGCGTGCCCGACCCAGCAGCGGTGAGCGTGCCCGAGCCAGCAGCGGTGAGAGCTGGCGTGCCCGTGCCAGCAGCGGTGAGCGCTGGCGTGCCCGTGCCAGCAGCGGAGAGAGCTGGCGTGCCCGTGCCAGCAGCGGTGAGCGCTGGCGTGCCCGAGCCAGCAGCGGTGAGCGTGTCCGAGCCAGCAGCGGAGAGCGCTGGCGTGTCCGAGCCAGCAGCGGAGAGCGCTGGCGTGCCCGAGCCAGCAGCGGTGAGCGCTGGCGTGCCCGAGCCGGCAAAGAAGAGGGCAGTATGCAAGTCGGCAGTCGTGAGAGCGCAGGAGAGTGCCGCGGCCGACTCTGCAGCAAGGACTTTAGTACAGTGTGTCTCATCTCGTAAGGAGATGCCAATTGTCTTAGCGGCTAAAGCCTTTTCAGATTATTTGTCTAGTCTTGTCCGTATCCTAGAAGTCCCCGTCAGTCCTGTCTTGTCCTCAGACCCTGTCCCCAGAAATCCCGAGTGTCCTGCTGTCGTCTCCCCGTGTCCCGTAGATGTCGTCTCCCCGTGTCCCGTGAGTGTTGCCCCGTGTCCTGCTGATGTAGTCATGTATCCTGTTGATGTGGCCCCGTGTCCCGTAGATGTCCCGTGTCCTGTTGTCCCCCCGTGTCCAGTAGATGTTGCCCCGTGTCCCGTAGATGTCCCGTGTCCAGTAGATGTTGTCGTCCCGTGTCCAGTAGATGTTGTCCCCCCGTGTCCAGCTGTCGTCTCCCCGCGTCCCGTAAGTCTTGCCCCGCGTCCCGCAAGTGTTGCCCCGCGTCCCTTGTCTGCTCCTATCATGTCCCCTGTCAGTTGTCCCGAGACCCCTCCCCGCCCCTCACCACCCAGACCTGCCCGTACCCCCCGTCGTCAGCCTTCGTCCTGTCCTCCTAAAACTCCTGCCCCACCCACTCACCCTGGTCTGTCCCCCATGAACTTTGTGGTCCCGCCTCCTCCCCTTCCCTGTTTGTTTTTTTTGATTTGTCACCCTAACCCTGCCGTCGTGTATTCATGTCTGCCTTTGTTATTATTTGTCATGTCTTGTTGGTTTGTGTCGGTGTCCCAGTCCGTCATGTCAGTCATGTCTCGTGTTTGATGTTCCCTTGAGGAGCGTCTGGAAGCCGCTCCTTAAGGGAGGGGTTCTGTCATGATTCTGCCCTCGTGTCCTTGATTTTTCCTAGTCTTGAGGCAGGATCATGACAGACCCGTGTTTTGTGTACAAGCACATGGCCTTGCCTTTGGGCCATGTGCTTGTGTTGTCTCGTTCCCTTGCCCCGCCCCCCTTGTTAACCTAGTCGTGTCTTGATTGTCCCATCTGTGCCACCTGTCGTGTCTTGATTGTTCCCCCTATTTAGCTTTCCTAGTGTGCTCTGTCTTGCGTCGGTTCATTGAGATTTGTTCCCTAAGAATTGTGATTTGTGTACCTCATATGTGTTCATCATTCGTGATTGTACCTTGTCCTTGAAACTCCTCGAAGTCTTTTGTCCTGCAGTGAGTGTTTGTTAGTAGTTAGTGTTCAGTCTTTGTTTACCTTGTTTATTGTGTTTTGTAGAATTATTTAGTGTTTACCCTAGTCCTTGTTTTCCCCCTCTTGGGTTTTTATTTTCCCCTTTTTGTGAATAAACCTGTTTGTGTTGTAAATCCTGTCTGCACCTGAGTTCTTCCTTGCCAAGATCCTGACATATATATATATTAGTGCTGTCAAAATTAGCGCGTTAACGCATTCGATTAATTTGAAATATTTAACGCGTTAAAAAAAATAACGCAATTAACACGGTTGCAGTTTTTTTTTATTTCTGGTTGTGGCCTATGTGTGTTCAACGTGCAAAGAAATATGGATAAGACCAAGGAAGGACTTTTAGACGGAAAGTTTCCGTATAAAACTCTGCCGGATGACTGTAACAGTGCGTAAATCAGACCTTTCTGTAACGCTAACGTTAATAAGATTAAACGAAAATAACGAAATACTTGTGTAGCGGAGTATTTTTTGTACACAGTGCCGCGAACTGTCAATCACTCCTGTGCGCGTGCATCACTGTCCTCGCAGCTGCAGCAACTTGCACTCTCTCTCTTCATCAAGCTTTAAAACAAAAAGGGAACAAAAAGATCATATTGTCTTTGTGCATAGGCTATAGATTAATTAGATAAATGAATATCTAAATTTGTGCCTTGCCGTCTACGGTATTTTTTTAGAACTTAGAAAAAAGATGCTGCAGCCAATGAACAGCCAGCGGGGGCTGCAGGACGACTCAACCTCCGCGGACATTTTTTAATGTTTATCAGACAATAAATACTCAAGATTTTGCTTTAGTATAACTCACAACGAGTTTCACACACCTTCTCCGGCCACGTTGAGTTGTTGACACTTAACAGTGGGGAAAGCGACACATGCGCTATTCACTTGTATAACTTAAGGGTGAATGGGTAATGTAGTTTCTGCTCTGGGTGGGATGAATTAGGAAGCTTGCATTGTGAAGGGCGCTCTGAAAATCGGCAGTGCAGGTGAAAGATTAAAACCTCTATTAAAACAGATGTCCAAATGAGCGTACCGGTACGCTACAAGCACGTTCTGGGCGCACGGAGAGGTGGCGGTACGCTCAAGAGCTATATTTGGAAGTGGCTGTACTAAGTACCAGTGTGTACTGGCCCACTTAAAGCACTGGCAATGACTATACTTTGGAATTTTTATGCAGTCCACTTAGAATTCAACATGGAAATCATTTTTGTTTTTTATTGGCATTGATTGTTTTGAAATTCAAATGGTACTTACATGCCTGTGTTTTTATTTCTGTAATAAATATGGCTTTCAAGCCAACAGTTAATTTGGAGGATATTGATGGTTTATTGCAGGTATGTTGTTTACATGAGAAAATCTGTGTTACAAGTTAAACAAAAATTCCAATAAACAATCATATTTTGAATTTAAATAGTTTCTTTGTCTTGAGTTTACATTAATTATTTACATTTTACATATTTACATATCCAAAAAGTTTCAGTCTTTTAATTGCGATTAATTGCGATTAATCGCGATTAATGTAAAAAAAAATTTTGCGATTAATTAGTTAATTTTTTTTAATCGATTGACAGCACTAATATATATATATAAATATTTAACATGTGAGTGAGTTTTTTGACAAATTACTGAACATACAGCACTACCTGCATCATGTCATCAAGGCAGTTGAAAATGTATTTGCGAGCCTCTTTGGACTTTATCCCAAACTCTGCCTCGTGCTCTGTGGGAGTCTAAAAACAGAAAAACATCAGTAAGGATAAGCATTGTATCATGATGCTTTTGAATATAAAATACATAGCAGTGCTTTAAGTGGGACGTACCTTGAGTCTCCAGAGAGGGTAGCTGGAGTCTGGGCCTCTGTGGAAGAAGCGGCTGGTTTTAGTGCCAGCACTCAAGAGATACTCAGCTGGTAAACTTTGAGTCTGGGAAATGTACCGAATCTGTAGAGATATACATTAAATGTAGATTACACACCCATTTTCACAAATGGACAGATGTTTGTAGCCAAGTAGTATATGCAGAGAAAGCTAACTAGACCATATTTGCTGTACATGATTATTTACTAGCAATAAAGTATTGTCAGTTTTAAGATTACTGGTACTGGCATCTTAAGTGTTAGCGACCCCATGTGTTGCTTTCCAAATCTATTAATAGCCTTCTCAATTGAATTTGGAATAAAACTAATTGATTTAGCACAGAACTGATTACATTTAATCAAACAAAACCTAATTACTGACCTGATCGTATTCTGAGGCTCCTGGATACAGAGGCCAGCCTAGAAACAGTTCAGCAATGACACAACCCAGTGACCACATGTCAATGGCCTCACAGAACGGGAGTCCCAGAATGATCTCAGGAGCTCTGCACCACAACACACAAATTACAACACATTAATGAATAAATCAGCTGCATTTCACTAATTCT
The DNA here is from genome assembly GCF_023724105.1 of Carassius gibelio. Lineage (NCBI taxonomy): Eukaryota > Metazoa > Chordata > Actinopteri > Cypriniformes > Cyprinidae > Carassius > Carassius gibelio. The sequence goes on from NC_068418.1 coordinate 22,035,338, forward strand.
CGTAATAGCGAACGAAAGGTTTTACAATTTTCACAAATTTTGGACACAGAAGGGCCCCCATTCAGGTGGGAATTATATATTCAATGGAGGGATATATAAAAGATTTTAAAATAAATATTGTTGGGTAACTCGAAGTAAGGGTTCACAAATCACAATGTGAGTCTCATATTATGACTATCACGATCGCGGTTGGCAACATGCAGGATCCACACTTCATGTATCGCAGGGTACGATTAAATTAATTTACATTTGACCATTTTCATATGGAGAGGCACTGGAATGTAGACCTTCATTTATGAGTTTTTGACCTACACTGTACAAGACGCAAGAACAGTCCGCTATTTAGGTTTGCACCGATAGCATTGACTCACTAACTTTAATGTTAGTTTTAGCCAGAGATACCTTGCTGAAATGCAAGATGACATTAACATTCTGCTTGAAAACTGTAACTTAATGAGAGTAATGCAACAAGAAAAGGAACGTTTATGTCTTCATTGGGATTGGGATTGAATGCTTAGGGACACTTTACTGTTTTGTTTGGGTTTCTATTGCCTATCCTCTCAGAATACCTGGAATCACTGTTTCAAGAACCACTTGCACTTGTTTCCATGTTTGCAGCATAAGCACCATAAAACTGATACGAGCTTCGGATCCTCCAATGTTTCTCTATGGCACTGAAACCTAAAGATGTCCGAGTTCTGCTCCCCGTCTAACTGATACTCGCCTGCCATTGGCTCATCTACGTTTGAGTGGAGAGACTTACTGATAGGTCATTTACAGTATGTATGTCTCACAATCGTGTCTATTTCTCATTATATTCAAATAAAACCCTAAAACTAGCCAAATTCCTATATCTAAATGCCTAAATGTAAACACAGTATTAGGGTTTAAGGGAGTTTAATAGTTTTTATACACATAATAGGATTATATCAATATCAATTTATATAAATTCATGTCTGTAACATTAGTATAATTCTATTGCAATTGCTTTTATTTGTTTAGAATGTATGTACATTCCTTCTTATAGAGCTTAGTAAATTTGAACTCTGATGCACTAATTCACTTTAGATTCTAAATCCACAAATGTAAATGTACAACCACTTGTCCATTCCTTCTGACATCAAATATCCCTTACCGGTAGTATCTAGACTGCAGGTAGGTGGAGCACACCGCCTTCGAGACGTGACTCGCTGAACCGAAGTCAATGACTTTGACTCTGTAGGGCTGTCTGATGGGGTCCACCAACATGATGTTTTCAGGCTTCAGATCAGCGTGGATGAGACCCAAACTCTTCAGCTTCATCAGCGCTGTGGCAACCTGCTGCAGGACCGGCCGGATACACTTGAGGAGCAGCGGGCTGAACTTGCTGTGCTTGAGGAAGTCGTAGAGGTTCTGCTCCAGCATCTCAAACACCAGACACGTGTGGTTCTTGTGCTGGAAGCACTCGTAAGAGCGCACAAAGTTGAACTCGTCTGCATTCTCTGTGCTCAGACGGCTGAGGATGCTCACCTTTAATGGGACAGGATTGAGTTCATTACAGGTGTGCCTCACGCGTCCTGAAAAGTGAAGCTGCGGGCTCTTTGATCGCCCCCTGGTGGCTGGCTACAGTACAGGTAATAAACCCCGCCCTCTCCATGTAAACAAATGGGACTTGAGTTAAAATTAAAAAAATAACTGCTTCCAATACAATTTTCCAAAACACGGTTTTGGTCATTTCAAGTAATTGTTATCATGCTGATATATGTTAAAATCTTCATTTTTGTGTTCATTTTGATTTTAGCAAGTAATCTGATGCTATAAAAACGTGGCGTGTCATTACGGTTGATTGGGTCTGTGGGAGTTTGGGTGGGAGTTTAACACCCCGGCTCCACTTCACAACACTACTGCTCAGCCTCTGGCTCCAAATGACGTCATTTATTCAAGATGGCAGCAGCCATACTGAGATGCTTTGGCTTCACTTTTCTAAAGTGAAATGAATAGAAGACGCGTCGTGCATCTTTTTTTACAGTCTATGGTTCATTAGATTTAAATAGATCTGTATCAAGCACTTGAATAATGATTAATAGCAAACTTACAAATAGATGCATTACATTTATCACTGCATCAGTCTGATATAAATTATAAGTATTTGCTACACAAGTCTGTTTCCTCCATATAGTTTTCTGATCCACTGAATGATTGTTTCTCCAAACCCAAATTCTTGTAATATTGCAAAAAAAAGGTCCCAATTTTCCTTATCAAATGCTTTTTCTGCGTCCCATGATACAACAATTGTGGTATTTTGCAATTTACAGATATTCATGATGTTAAATAAGCATCGTCTATTATTTGATAAATGCCGTCCCTTAATAAAATCTGTTTTATCTGGATTAATGTTTTCTGAGATGACTGTTGCAAGGCGTGATATCTTCATGATATCTTTATTCGTGAGAGATAATGGTCTATAACTCGCACATAATGATGGGTCTTCATTTGGTTTAAGCAAAAATGGAAATGTATGCAGTGTTCATATGATATAAAATAGTTGCATTGCTTTGTATTTCTGCTATCATACTTAAAAAAAAAAAAATGGTGAGATGGTAGACCAAAAATATTTATAAAACTCAGGTGGGTATCCATCTACAGTATATCTGGGGCTTTATTATTTGATAAGGAAAATAGGGCTTTCTGTCATCTTGCCCAACAGCTACGGCCGGTCTCTGTAGAAATAAATCTTAAAACGGGATAAAAAGGATGGACTGAATCGAAACTTTTACAATATAACTAAATATAAAAATTAGTGCAGGGTTAAGTTGTTGGCTGCCACTGTAATGGCAATAAGCTAAGGACTTCCTTCAAAGTACTTGTTTAGCGTACCAGAAAATCTGCCCATGTCCAGCAATTGGGAAAAGTATATGCACAGCACATGCGTGTTCATCTGTATTTAATGCAGCTAGTCTCGCGTCGCTTCATGTCATCTTCCTACTCATCAAACTATGACAGGTCCTTTACTGCAAAAAGATGGTCATTGCGACACTGTAAAGTGATAAAACCAGGGGTGCCATGTGCTTTTTTTAAACACTTTTTATAGGTTTTACATTATATTGTCAGCTCTAAAAATATGTAAATGTAACTAGAAACACCAGAGACTGGAAATGTAAAGGATCAGTCCAGTTGGGCGAGACTTCCACGTTCAGAAAAATTTGAATCAGATTGGGTTTTATTAACGTCTACACAATTTGTGACTACTTCTCGTAATAACGATCGAATGTTTAACAATTGCGGCGGTTTCTCGTAATAGTGACTGTATGTCTCAAAACTGTGCCTATTTTTCGTAATAACAATTGATTGTTTCACAATTGCATTTATTTGTCATAATAGTGATTATATATATCACACGTGACTATTTCTTGAAATATTCTCACAATTACGATTATTTCTCGTAATAGCAATTGTATGTCTCACAACTGCAACTATTTCTTGTAATAGTAATCGTATATCTCAAAATCTCAGCATTGCAAATATTTCTCGTAATTGTGACTGTGTATCTTACAAATGCCACTTCACATCTCACAACTGCGACTGGATATCTCACAATTTAAACTTTTTCTCATAACCGACTATATATCGCAAAACTGCTACTTGTGACATAGGCCTACTTCACAATTGCGACTATTTCTCTTAACTGCATATGTAAATCTGATAACTGTGACGGTTTCCCGAAATTGCAACTGTATACATATTTTTATAAAACTGCATATTTTGTTCTTGATAGTGCAACTGTATAGCTAACACTAATTCTCATAATTGCAGCTTTACATCTCTTAATACCTCTTATTTATTTCTTGATTTACACTTAAGACACAAATGAGCTTCAGTCATGTACAGCACTAATATACAATGACTGGGAAAGATTTTAATACTGGTTAACTGCTCACCTCTATTTGACCCTGGCGGGCATATGATGGATGATTCTTGAGAATCTTAATGGCCACAATCTCATTAGTTCCACGCTTCCAGCATTTTGCGACCTGGCCAAATGTTCCCCGGCCGAGGAACTCCAGAACCTCGTAGCTGTTGGAGACAGAGCAGAGGATCTCGTGCTGTACCAGCTGGTAGTCGCCCTCACTGTGGGAGTTGCTGCTTTTGGTGGTGGATGTGGAATGAGCGATGGATTGAGCCGTGGCGTTGCCTCCACCTCCGGCCATGCGGTTGGGAAGCACAGGAGCCGACAGCTCCTCCAAAATCTGCACACTGTCACTGCTGTCCACCTCCTCACTTTTCCGCTTCAGACTGCCCTGCTTCTGATAGCCCTCACATGTCAGAGAAGTGGAGCCTGAGTCTTTTCCATGCTGACTGGATGTGGATGAGGATGAGGAGGAGGATGAAGGCTCCGGGATGCTGCCAGTGCTGTCTGCGACACGTACCACTGTCTGTTCCTGCGAGCCCCCAGAAGGAGGAAAGACCAGGTCGGAGGAGTTGTAATTGGGGTTGAATCCAGCTGTGGAGGGGGAGGAGCCATTTGGTTGGTTCGGGCTGTGCTGATAATAGCTGCACTCACCCGATTGGCTGCTCACGGTCCATGCATGGTTTTCCAACTTCAGTTTCTTGGAGCGGGACAGGCCACTGGAGGACACAGAGGGAGAGGAAAACGCCTGCATTTGTGAGGACATGCCTAGAAAAGATAAAGTGGAATTATTATTTTTTTAAACACATTTTGCTGTATAAAATTACATTTTTAAATAACTTTTACATGAACTGTTCCCTCCTGGTGGAATGACCTGACCCACTCAATCCAAGCAGGTGAGTCCATAGACATCTTGAAAAAAATGACTAAAAACATTTCTCTTCCATCTTCTTTTGACCCTCTAACTCTAGCACTCTCTATTCTTATCTTCTTTTTATTTATTATAAAAAATGACCCTCAAACACTGGCATTCTCTACAATTTTGACTTGTTTTACTTCTTTATTTAATAAAATGACTATTGTCATTACAATACAATCAACTTTTGTCATTTTTTTATTTTTCAAGAATTGCATTCTTTTGTTAATATTTTTTCAGCTACATCTACACCATCTAGATATTTTATAATTTAAATAAAAAGTTACACTTAATTAAATTAAATTGACATTTAATTCAGAAATTAAAAACGTTTAACACAGAGGAGATGGATTCAATAACTTTTATATAACATTTATGTTTTATAAAATAATTTCCATGCAGAACTTAATCATTATTCTAATATTTAATATTACAGTTAATTTTTTTATATTCATATTTTAAAACATTTGCTTCACTGCTTATTAAAGAAATAGCACTACACAATACCACAATATTATTGCAAAATTGACGTTTTCCCACAATAATTTAACTTTTTTAAAGACACTTTTCAGTTATATTTACTTCATCGTCTTTTTGTTGTTGTTGTTGTTGACATTTTACCCCAACAAAACTGATCGAAATCACCTTTAAATTTAGAAATGTAAACAAAATGTTCATCATTAAATGTATGCATTTAAGTAATTTGCAATTTGAATCCATTTCTGACATGGACAGACAAATGTTTCACAAACAAACTATCAAACTTTCACTGTGACAGTCAAACATGCACTGACATGTACTAACATTACCCGTCAACACACACCGAGACTGTCCTGTCAAACACGCAACACGCGTCAGAAACCCTCACATCAACTGTCTTTATGCAGTGTCAAATATTTATAGCTCACCTGTTGTGTGTTGAGTTTACCTCAGCTTGACTCTTGTTCCTCATCTTTCCAATTAGGCCTCATTGTTTTCTCTCTCTCTCTTTTTTAATAGAAATGTTCCTCCGTAAAAATGTCGCTTTATTCGAGCCGACAAGCTTTCGGGTGTTTAATATTGTTAGACACAGTCCAACGCACCGTCAACACCATCTTTACACATTAATATTCTGCAAGGATAGCAGCGCACAGAATTATGTCTGAGACCTGGAGAGGAATCTGGGACATTAAACGGGACTCCATTTCCATTTCCGGGGTGTGAAATCGAGCGCTGATTGGTCGGACGCGTGTCACATGGTGCATAAATAAGCGATCTAGACTTGTTAGTTATGAACAGGTCATGACATGTAGCTGCGGCACAGTTTGATGCAGTATTCTAACCACACTGTTTTCCGTTTCTGTGTTGTATAAAAAATGTTACATCCACAAAATCAAATATATTATATATTTTTTTTTTATAACCTAAGATGTTTCGTCTATTTGACTACTTCTTTATGTTTAAAGTGTTAATAAAATTGGAATGTGATGGGTGTCGAAAAGATTTTCAGTTAAAACGCTCATATCTACATAAGTTTCTTATGTTTATAATGCATGTATTGAGATATGCATGAATGACGGTCTTAAATGAAAAATCCAAATAGTAACCGGATTTCAAAAAGTGCTTGTAGTTAGATGAAACTACATTTTAAAATACTCATGATCAGACTAGTTACTTTTTTTTTAATCGATTTTGCTTTTCATCAAACTCACTGCTTTTCATTTAAAATTATGTAAAATTATGTTTAATGCACTTTGTTTTGTAGTATTGTTCATATAGCAAGGTTCTTAAAAATACATTGATATTAGCATGGTGTTAATATAAAATTAGATACTTCAGAGTAATTTTTCATTCAATTTCCAGAAAATATTCTTACACATACTTCCAAGACTGACATCAGTAGTAACTATGAATATGTATAATTAGTATTTGGTAATTTAAGGCAATTTTTTCATTTTAATGGACTTGGGAGTGTTCAAATGCAATTACATCTCAGTGGCTGTGAATAACGTCTATAACGTATATAGTAACATGAGGCATGAGGTTAAGAAGTGTTTTGTCTCTGGGTATTGTAACTGAATTTGTTTATATTACATCACTGTGTTTTGTCAAATGGCAAGAACTGAATTTGATTCACACACGAAGGACCGCTTTCTTTAACAGAATATTATTTATTCAAAATGTAAACACAACATGACTACCTCTGATTACACACCCCTCTAAAGGAAAGGATATCGATCAACAGTGATCATGGAGGTGCTGAAGAAAGTATTACTGCTAGTATTTGGGACATCAGAACACTTTAATTGGGGGTGACCAGAGTATACCGGTACAAAGAGAGTAATAATTCCCTCTGAATGATCAGCGATGTGACCATTCTGACCCAGAAAGAGATGTTTCGCGGTGCATGTAGGTCTCAGTAATCTAGCCTTAGATTTGTGAGTCTTTGTTGTGAATTATTTGTGCAACTCAAAGTATGAATGAGCACAACCAAAGATCTTACAGTACAACAGGAAAAGTAAGAATTTAATGCATATTTGCCTGTCTATGTTTATAAGAAAAATTTACTTGATATTTCAATTCATTAAGAATTATTGCATAAATCACAACCCTTGAAAAGAAAAGAAGTGCTGTGTATCGTGAAAGCCAGATAGTGCTGACAATCCTACATATTGCACAAAAACAATTTATAGTGTTACATGGCCTGAAAAAAAAAAACAAGTTCATATGCTTTTCTTCTAGCAGACAGTGACCCCCTTTCGAAAGAAAATTAATGTACACTTGAGCGCTGCATCACAGAGAAACAAGAGACAAATAATTCATTTCACACCGCTTCTTTCCTGGCCTAACTGGTTGTTACGGTTGGCGTAGCGCAAGCAAGCACAAATGCATTTAAGAAAACTCTCTGTTGGAAAAGCGTGTTTACAGCCGAGCCATTTCCATCAAATAAAATAATCAAGGATTTGTGTCACAGCAATAAATGGTGCGACACCCTTCAGAAATGTATTTTATTCTGGTTTTGCGGTTTTTAAGGAATGATTGGCCTTTTTTTTACTCTTTTAATCTTTCACATAAAAACTATACGCACGGATTCTAAAATCGTCCAGTTTATCGAGAAATGTGAAAAACAACAAATGCTGATTCAGACCCTAAAAAAAGCCCACTCCGATTAATTTCATGGTCGCATGACGTTGGCTTCTTCTGGGAATTGGGTAAGGTAGAAAATGAGCTCGTTTTAACATTTCCTTACATGTTAATAAAGCCATCATTTCACGTGACCTTGACCTTTAAGTGGCCGTGTTACACAGGATCTGGTTGTCACCACTACGGAGGAAATCACCAAGCTCTCAATTTCATTTAACGGGACACTGCTTCATTTTATTTGGTTGTGAGAAAACCCTTTTGATTTCTCGCTACCTATTTTGGTCGTGAGAACAGCACCAGCCTTTCTTTCGTCCCTCCCGTCTGTGTTTCTCATTGGGCGATTCATTCCTGCGCGATGCTCCGCAGAACGTACTTGACTGTGTAGGCGAAAGCAGCGAAACCTACGATGACAAACAAATTAGCGAGCGCTCCACCCAGGAGTCCATGGTTTCGGTTGATCTGCTGGAGGTCGGGTGGGTGGGCCGCGCCGGGGGGCAGGTGCCCGTTGATGGGTATGTGCCCGTTTTGCGCATGGTGGGCTTCGCCGTCCGGCACCACGTCAGGGAGGGGCAGCGCCTGTGAGCGGGACCTGAGCTCCTCCTGCATACGCTGCTTCTGCTTGATTTCCTGTATAACATATTTGATATTTGTTAAAAGCATGTGTTTACTGCTCATGCATACATCTGTGAGGAACTCTGGCACGGTACTTACTTCAACAACATCTGGAAACAGTTCACAGAAGACTTTGTCCTTGATGTTGAATGCAAGACTCTGGGAGGCCAACTGTCTTTTCTGCAGGGAACACATTAAAAGCAAACATGCCATTAAAATTTATTCCATATATGTACTTTGTGCATGTTTACGCATAAGGGCAAATTACAAGAACTTAAGGGTTAGTTCACCCAAAAATCATTCCATTCCTTAAGACCTTTGCTCATCTTCAAAAACACAAATTAAGATCTCTGACCCTCCCATAGACAGCAATGCAACTGCAATGTTCCCAGGTACAGAACTGTAGCAAGGACATCAGTAGAATAGTCCATGTGACATCAGTGGTTCATCAGAAGCTACGAGAATACTTTTTGTACGCAAAGAAAACTCGATGTCCTTGCTACATTTCTGGACCTGGAAAAACATTGCTGTTGCATGGCTGTCTACAAAGGGTCAGAGAGTTCTCAGACTTCAACTAGAATATCTTAATTTCTGAAGATGAACAAAGGTCTTACGGGTTTGGAACAACATTATTAATGACAGAATATTCATTTTTGGGTGAACTAAACCTTTAGAAATAGTTCATATTAAAATAATAATAATAATAAAAAAAAATGCTTCATAACCTTTTTGAAAAATGTAATCTGGTATACAATTGTCACTTTTAAATATGCTATTCATTTCTGAACCATAAAATCAAGTTTTAATCCACACAAAAAAATAATCAAATGGCCTAGTAGTGAGTTTAAATAGTAATGTACTTCATTATATTCTAATATAGGCATTAGTATGGCTTTACAATAACAAAAGAGCTCTGAAAATCCGTGAAGAATAGACCCAGCTGTATCCTAAAATAGCTTCAAATCTTGTGCATAATTTATTGACCGTTATTAGTATTTTATTTTGATTTGATTTAGTAAATCAGATCATTCATAAAGTACTTCAAATAAAAAGCTCTGAGGGTTTAATATGATAAGAAAAACAATTACACTCCATAAAAAAAAAAAATAAAAAAAAAATTCAGTGCTAATTTATTCCTTCAATACATTTTTTAAAATGGCACTGGTGTGTATATCTCTTAAGTCTCTTGATCAGTGAAATGCTTAAAGCATTTGCCTGTGATTTTAAATCAGCGTCAGACTCACTGTGAAGTCAGACGTTTCGATACTGCCGAGAGTCGGCCCTTTTTCAACCATGAAGCTCAGGAGGCCGGTTAAGATGGTGGATACGGACCACGCCGGGTTCCACGTGTCAGGGTGAAAATCTGTGATTGAAAGACACAACCTGAAAGAGAAAGAGAACGCAACTCATTATGCAGGAATTGTGAACAGTGCTGTTCTTCTGAGCTGAATGTCTGAGACTTTTAAAGAAGCCGATGTAGATGCTGATCATCAACTCGGTGTTCCAACGGAGCAAAAAAAAATCACAGTAACAACTCGGATGTTAAATAAGAGATGGCAAACTTAGTTTACATTTAGCAGCAGATGGATGTTCTAATGAAAGATTCTTATCACACAGTAAACACTTCATAAAAGCAGTAAGGCACTGATGTCATGCCTAACAAGAAACTGGAGCTGTAATTATTTTTAAAATAAGCTTACATACCTTAAATAAAGGGCTTAAAAAGAAAGTGAAAGTCTGAGCTTGTGTACCTTGTATTACATTTAAATCTGCCGTTGGGTGTGATCATGTATATGCTTGGGGGTTTGAACGGGAACTCCCGTGGGAAAATGAGCTTGCCATGATAGTAGCCACCTATGAAATACAAAAGACAAGTCAAAAGGAAGCAAAAACTGCACAGTGTATAAAAGGAAGTGCAAATGTGAAATGAAAGGAGGAAATAACCTTCATATGGAGTTTTCTCAGGGCCACGTACTAGATAATGCCTGAAAGAGAAAGAAGGCCAGGGATGTGATAGCATCTAATCGTGTAATGTCTTTCATGTAGATCATTCTATGTGATAAAAGTCCTGTCAAATGTTTTTTTTTTTTACATACAAGAAAAGCATATAGTGAGTGTCAATGGGCAGTCAAGCTCCAAAAAGCACCATCAAAGTAGTGCATACAAATAGTTCACTTTATATATATTAATATTAGCCCAAATCCTCACACAAAGGCATCATTCTGCTTCAGAAGATTAGGAATGTATCGTCTATCATTATAGACCACTTTCATGGTGCTTTTGTAACGTTTTGGGAGCTTGACAGCATCCTTCTTTATTATTATATTATTATATCTCTATTATAATCTTTCATTGAACGGAAGAACATTCTGCTAAATACAGTATAAACAATCATCTGCTAAATAGAATATAAATCATGAAATCGATTATAAAAGTCTCCTTAAAAGGATAAAGCTCTTGATGATGCTCCAAACTTTAACAAACAATAAGTCACATAAAATACAACACTACACTTATACATTATTGTTCAAATGCTTGGAATAATTACGTTTTTTGGTTAATGTTTAATAAATAAGTATCTCATGCTCACCAATGCTGCATTTATTTGATGATAAAAGTATTCTTATATTCTGATTTGTTACTTAATTATTACCAACTAATTATTAGTGCTCAAATATTAATTATCAGCAGTTATCATTAATATCAGATTTTTGCAGCTTATAATTTTTGTGGAAACAAAGTAAAAAAAAAACAGCATTTATTTAAAATAGAAATCTTTAATAATAAGTAATAATAATAAAATATCTAGTCCTATTTATATGAAAATTAATCAGATTTTAAAATATATTAGCGGTTTTAAATTGCAAGACTATTTCACAAAAGTACTATTTTTACTGTATTTTTCTATTAAGTAAATAGATCCATGGCGAGCATAAGAGAGTTCTTTCAAAAACATTACAAAGTGTTCATTATTGAGGTGTGTTTGGTAGAGTGTGTGTGTTTATATATATGTAACAAAATAATATAAGAAATGTTTATTTTTTATTTTATTTTTTAATGTACCATTCCAGAATGTTGGAGGGCAGAGGTTCAGCACAGATATACGGCACTGGATCTTTCTTGATGCGAAGGTAATCCTGTTTTAACCGCTGTGTTGCTGTGGTTGGGGCCCTCTTGTTTAAGTTGTTGCTCATCTGTGAAATGACACGGAACTCTGAGTTACACAACACAATCTCAACACATTCATAAATGTGACTAATAAGCAAAACAGAAGACTTACAAGTATATACTAAAGCCTGAAACACATCAACACAACTCATATATTAATTACTAGCATGCTGTTACGATTGTCAATAAGCAGCTTGACACGCGTTAACATGAACTGAGAGTACAGTAATCTTAGATTTGATTACACAACGGCAGACAGTCAAGAACTGTTTTGCTATTTAAAACAACATGGTATATGTTTACTGTGCGGTTAACACCTCAAGAGTCAGCAACTGTAGCCAAAATATGACAATACCAGTGACAAACGGATGTAAAGAGGACTAAAGTAAACAACAACGACGACGACATGAGTAAACACAGCGCTTGAACAGAGACAAGGAGTGAGTTTCAAAACAGAGTGAGCTGCCCATCGAGACGCGTTCTAAACGTTCAGTTATATATCATAATGACAACAGATGCTGTCTAGATAGAAAGTTTACTAGGTTTTAAAACACAGCCTGACACACCGAAAGGGGATTTTCAACGGTTCAGTCTCACCTCTTTCAACGCCCTCCACGGGATCGACCACGGTCAAACTGGGATGATATATCAATATCCCGTCTATTTCAGAGTGAATACGCGCTTGATAAACTTTCAAAAATAACAAAAACGTAGCTCTACGGCTGAGGTGAAATTGTCATCTGTTCCCCATACCAATATGGCTGCCGAAACACCAGGAAGTGACGAGGTAAAAAGGAAAATAAAAGTTCTGAAAAGCGTTCGGCTGCCTTTCAAAAGAAATGTCTGACAATAGGCTGACGAAACTAGACGAGTTACAATGGGATTTTTTAAATAAATGTTTGAAATAAATACATAAACCATTTGTACAGTACATCATTGTATGCAGTATGTCGCCGAATAATACATTCATCAACATATAACACATGAGAATAGTACATGTATTAATTAATTTATTTAAAACACTAGTTATACTGTGTAGCAGTCAGTAACTACAGTGATTTTAAGTTTTGGGGGTAACCAGAGTAACGCATTACAAGTAATGCGAGTTACGTAATCAGATTACTTTTTTCAAGTAACTAGTAAACTAACGCATTACTTTTTAATTTAAAAGAAAAATAAAATAAAATAATTTTTTAAAAAAAGTAACTCTTGTACGCTGTATGTACGTACATTAATTCATCCCACTCACAAAAAAAAAAAAAAAAAAAAAACCATCTGGTATTTATCAAAATTAATTAAAACAGTGAATTGCAAACTCTGCATATGATGCAAATCTGCAATAATTAAACATGATAAATAACACAGATGTATCTATTCCCATTTTATTAACTAAAGTCTTTGTTGCTGACCTTTGATGATCCAGTTCAACCATAATAATAAGCAAAAATGACTTTAGATCAACCAACAAATGTGTTTCATTGTATTTATTGCCAAAGAGTGTTGAATCTTCTTCTTCATACATACAGACCTGAATTTACTTTTCCTTCCACCTGAGGTTTATTCATCACACTTTTTGCTGTGGAAGGCCTTTTACATTTTCTATAAACAGAACTTCTTATATTAAAAACAATCAAGCCCTGCTCATATTTAAAAAGTAACACAAAAGTAATGTAACTTTTTTAGAGAGTAACACAATATTGTAATGCATTACTTTTAAAAGTATATTTCCCCAACACTGGTGATTTTGGTCTAATGAACCGACAGAGCCTTTTATTCAGGAATCAGAATACACTGCTCGACCTGTATGTTAACGAGTCACTTTGTTCAGGAATCAGACTGTGTTTATGATTCACTGTAAAGAACTGGCTCATAAAAGTAATAGTTTCAGAGTTCGGACAAAGACTACAAAATACACTATGCTTTAAAGGGCATTTGGTTTGGACAACCATGTCTTTGATTCATTTTAAGAACAAACTCACAAGAGCAGGGGCGGATCTACCGGGGCCTTGCCACCCCTGCTGTCACCCCAGTTGGCAGCAACGAATTAAAGGTTATGGCCAATTTGAAAATTTACGTTCGCGAACCCGCTTTGAACTCCCGAACTGACTCAAATGATTCGCGAACCCGCTACGAACTCCCGAACTGATTCGCGATCCCGCTCGAACTCCCGAACTTACTCAAATGATTCGCGAACCCTGAACTCCCGAATTGATTCAAATGATTCACGATCCCGCTCCGAACTCCCGAACTGATTCAAATGATTTGCGATCCCCAAACTGACCCAAATGATTCGCGAACCCGCTCCGAACTCCCAAACTAATTCTATTAACTTGCAAACCCGCTCCGAACTCCCAAACTGACTCAAATGATTCGCGATCCCCATAACTGACTTAAATGATTCGCGATCCCGCTACGATCTCCCGAATTGATTCAAATGATTCGCCATCCCCAAACTGACTCAAATGATTCGCGAACCAGCTTTGAACTCCCGAACTGACTCAAATGATTCGCGATCCCACTCCGAACTCCCGAACTGACTCAAATGATTCGCGATCCCCATAACTGACTTAAATGATTCGCGATCCCGCTACGATCTCCCGAATTGATTCAAATGATTCGCCATCCCCAAACTGACTCAAATGATTCGCGAACCCGCTTTGAACTCCCGAACTGACTCAAATGATTCGCGATCCCGCTCCGAACTCCCGAACTGACTCAGTCTGCCTAGGGGACCAACTCCCAGAGGGGGCACCATCCCAGTTGTTCCAAAAAAAAAAAAAACTTCCTCCATTCTCCCATCCGCGCTTGCAACCGCTCGCACCTCATGTTTGCGGCTGAATGTTCATAATTGATGGGTGAATCCAATCCAGTGAAGAGAAAAGAAAACTAAAAGTAAAAAAAAAAAAAACAGACATAAAGTTGGCTTGATGTTGGACGAGTATCAAATTTAGGGACCGTCTCTAAAATTACATGCGATATTGTTATACACTTTTCTAACGTCAGTAGCATTTGAGGAGAATGACTTATAGTCATAAAAACAACTGTAATTGTTCATGTAACTTAAGTGTCAGCTATAATGCACAATTGAATTAAATGTTTGATATTTATTAAAATAATCTGTAAATCATATGTAAATGATGCTACTCTTTCACATGGGCTCAAACGCAAATTTGAAGCTCAATAGCATTTGAGAAGAAAGACTTGCACCCTATAAATTTTTAATATATATTAAAATAAAGTATAAATCATTTGGGTAAAAATGAGGCCCGTTTATCACTTTCAGGCACATTCCTGTGAAAGTGTTTTGTTTTTTTTCAGGTTCCCTTACGAAAATTACCCATGGTTTTAACAATAACACCACAAATCATTGTTCTTGTAGCCATGGTAACTGCAAATTAACCATGGTTTTGTTACTTCAAATAATAATTTACAAAGTATTAATATACTGTAATATTTATTTTTGTTGTTGTTGTCGCTATAAAAACAGACCTAAGCCATCAATAGACTTTAATATGACTTAAAATGCATTATATAAGAAAATAATGAGGCAATAATGATTGGTTAATAATAACACTGTTACAATACATAATGTAGGCAAATACAAAATAAACAATTTATGTACATGCTATTACAAATGCCATGTGATTGCTGCTGTTACTCTTACAGGACAATCAAATCCTTGTTTAGGCTACTGACCAAACATTTCATTCAAATGTTCATTTAATCTTTCATTTTTGGCCACCTTTTTGCTATAGATGACACAGGCTTTTTAATTTCTTCAACAAAAAACGTGCATATCACAACCCTTACAAAAATAAACCATGGTTTTATCATAATAAAACTGCTTAGTTTCCTTTTGCATGATTTCTGAATGCTTGAGACTATAAAATAAATTAGAGTCATAATAAAGTTATAGCCACAGGTAAATGTCAAGAGCTACAATTGTGATTTGTAATACAAATACAATTGAAATACAATTTATTCATTTAGTTTTTTATTTGATTAAAGTTCTTTTTTCACCCCTATAGTAGGTGTTTTTTTTTTCATCATCATATTTGAGGAAGTGGGGCACAACATCAATCCTGCTTATGGGCACCCATCTGGCCAGCAGCGGCCTTGAAGGTGTTGTTATACACGTCTCTGGGAATGTGTGCTCTACTACACACACACACACACACACTGAAGCATGCGTGGTATTTTCAGCTCTTCACTATATTAACACATGATGTAGGCTACACATGTGCACATCAGCGTGCTATGAGAGGATTTCACCATTTCATTTGATAAAACTATCATCATTCATTCATATCGTATACTGACGGAAAGGCAATGTCTTTTCGACAACCTGTCAAAATAAAATTCTTGTATAACTTTGAAGAAATTCAAAAATAAATATAGTACTATTGCACAGTAGAGTATGCAATACTTCAAGTAGGCCTATTAGCTAATAATAATAGTTAATTAAAAAAACACAGAAACTCTTGTTACAACCCACCAAAATAAAAGTTTGGTCTAACTCAAAGAAATTATGTAAGAAATTGCTTAGTAAAATATACTTAAAAGATATACTAAAACATTATTTTAAAGGAATATCACACAAGTTTTCATAGAAGTTTTCATTTAAGCTTGCCAAAACAATAACACCATGTTTTTCAAAAACAATTTCTAAAAGTACATTTGTATTTGTGCCTATAATGTTTATTTATTTATTATTATTGTCAGCTAATAAAACCTATGCTTCAGGGATCATATTCATATAACATCTAAGGCTAAATGTAGCTCTTGACTGGTTGAGTTAGATGGTGATTAACACTAAACAGTAGAAAATCAGTTGAGTCTCCCCAGCTGGAAATGTCATTGGCTGTTAAAATCTTGTGTTTCTTATAATAAATTGACATATTGATAACACTGAACCTTTTATAATGCTCTTAATGACATGTCGATGCATACTGTATGCATTAGTGTGTGTGGTGGTGCTTATGGGGTATGGTCACTTATTCCTTATATGTTTGTTATAACGGTTTCAAATGCAAGACATTGATTGCATGAGATTAAGTTTGTAAATGATAGCCTGTGTCCTTTTGTAGTGTGCACATATATTTATCATCAAACTGTGCTAACTGTGACTAAATTCAATATACTGTATACGTCTGCCATATGTTGCCACCCCTCAAAAATTCCTGCTCCCTTCTCGCCAACCCATCAATATTTTTCTAGATCCGTCCCTGCACAAGAGTCATTCGGTCGGGAACCGGTTTTACTTTGTCGAACTGTAATTTTTTAATTCACTATTAACTGTAGCTTTAATTCACGAAATACCTGATCCTTCAAGTGTAAATAACCAAGGTTATCACGCAGACAAAATTGTCATTTTAATTATGAACCCAAGAAAACCAGCAGATTTTTTGAGATATATTTATTTCCTAAAACAAAAGGTCCACTCAATGTTTTTGCATTTTTAACAAAATACCACCATTTTATGATATATTATCAATTTTCATCTAAAAAGACAATATACAATATCTGCATTTGAATTGGCAAATGATTTATAGTGGCTGCACAGATAAAATATATAGACTACACCAGCATAGTCGATACAAACAATACATTCATCACTACAGCAACAGACAAAACCACTGCAGATTCTCCAAACACAGCTTCCTTATGATTTCAACTGCTTTAAAAACAGAAAAAATGATCAGCGCTGGATATGATACATAATAGAAGATAATAGTGATGCTTGTAATAGTACTGAGATGAAATGAAAAATAAAAAAAGTATTCATGCATGATTTTTTGATTATATGTTTAACAGACATGGAACCATAAATTGCAGATGTTTTGACATAGTGCCCCATTAAGTGCCTTTTACTGTCTAGGACTAAAAGAGGGAGAATACAAATGAAGAAATATGACAAAAAACACTGGGGATTAGTCCAGCTGACCCCATAAAGATACAAAAATAGCATTAAATTCATTGCAAACATTCAACACGACCATAACTATTGTTTAAAGTCTATAACACTCATCTTCATCATCACACTTATGATATAAACTAGTCAAAGTGTCTTCTGCTCCAGCTTGATTGGTGTCCGAAGTCTGAGCTGTCACACTCTGGATTAAAAAAAGAAGAACATATTATAATTTATATTACATTTATTTTACAGATGCCTAATGGATGTCATCTAACTACCTGAAGGAGTGACGGAAGTGAACACTCCTCCGTTTCAGCTTCTCAGGATTGTGGGATGCCATATGGGAAAACTCGCGGAAAATGTCCAGGTACGTGGTGTCACCTAAAACGGGATCAAACACAGTTACCGTAACTCCTGAAATGCAGCTGCAATGTGAATGGATGCTTTCGTATAGAATCGATATAAAAAGATGGTAAATAGTTCTCTTATGTTAGAAGCTATATTAATGCAAAAGCAGGTCTCTGAATGCCGAAGTAAGTAGGTCCAGTTGATTACAATAACAGTGTTTTCAGTGAGTTTTAATCCACTTTAGACATTAAGAGTTGGAATTTAAGAGACAGAAATGGCAATATAAAGCAGCCCAATGAAAATGAGCCTTCTTGTGCCATTTAGGGTCTTTGTACTGTCTGGGTAACCATGGTAACAGCTGAAACTTTGGAGGGGACAAAGAGTGGGGTTGAACACTTTCCTAAACTGTGTGAATTTCTCATGCTTGATTTACAATGAGGAGACTGTCCCTGTATTCCCAGGATGGGTACTCATGCGTACTGACTAATGTCTGCACAACAACCATTGAATGAAAAGTCTGAGTGCTGTCACATTCCTCTTTAAACAGAAGTTCTATTGAATTTGATCAATTTACAATTAAAGTCTATAGGAAAACCGTAAACAATTAGCATTTTGTGTTACACTACCGAGTTAAACTATTTTCTTATAGTATATTTCTTTAAAAGCTAGATTTAATGCAATTGAACTGACATCTTTTCAAATAAATATAAAAAATGCACTTTATATTTGATAATAATACACTATTATTAACACTATTGGGGGACAGTAAGAGTACTGAGACATGTAAGACATGTAAATCAGCATATTAGAATGATTTCTGAAGGATCACGTGACACTGAAGACTGGAGTAATGATGATTTACATCATTAATAAATTACATTTATATATTCAAATATGAAACAGCTATTTTAAATTGTAATAATATTTAACAATATTACATGCAGCCTTGCATGAGCATAAGAGACTTAAAAAAAACATTAAAAGATTTTTTTCCAACCCTCAAACTTCTGAACAGAAAGGTATGTTTGTATCATATACTTAATATGTAATTTTAACCCTCATGTTTTGGGGTTTGATTCAGTCAAAGGAACATTTGAACCTAAACGATCCCAAACACTCAATGGTTAAAAAAATCTTCATATTAGATCTCAAAAGAAAAACGGAATTTACTTACAGCAGCAAAATCAGTAAGTGGAGTTAATGCAGATGGTTATATTATACTGCACACTAACACAGCAAAGCACTACGGAGGAGAAAGAGCCAGGAGGAGTGAAGGCAAGCACAAGCAGTTAGTACTTCAGTCACGTTTCATTTATTGTCATGATTCTTTTCTGTTTAGGAGGAGAGAGGAGATAAAAGGGCTGAAACCAAGAGTAAAAAGAAAAACAGGAGTTGCAGAAGAATGTTCAGTTAGGCAATATTAAGACATATTTTACAAATGACTCCAACATGAAAAGAAAAGCAGAAATATGAACGCAAGTAATAAAAGAGGTTATGTGCTACAGCCACCATCTAGAACATTTCTGGTTATACAAGTATTTATTTATTTTTAAATCGGTGCCCCTTTGGCTGCATCGTTCACAAAATTGTATTTGTTTGTCTTTTCAGGAGTCATACTGATTTGATATTCACAAAACAGAATGTTCACGTTAAACAGAAAGTGCTACGATTTCATTGGCCAGTGAGACACAATGACCTTTCACCCCAAACATGTCAGGGAAAACTTTACAGTACTCTAACCTGTTCACAAACAACAGACAACACATTAATAGATGAAATTTATGACTCCCAGTGTACTGTATATGACATCACGTGTTAACTTGCTTACGATGTCATCCGATAATTAATATGTATATCATGGGAGTTCATCCTGTAACCTTAAGTGACTGTATTATGAGGATTAATTTACACGCACTAATTCATAAAGCAGCAGGAAACCAAACAGACCAGAGCAACAGCAATCAATGCACGGAAGATAACACAAATTAACAATTAAAATAAAACTATCGCATTATATTTTTAACATACACTACAGTTTAGGTTTTGGGTCAGTATGATTTGTTTTTTAAAGAAATTAATACTTTTATTCAGCGAAGATGCATTAAATTGGAGATGGCCTCCATAAAATATTTCAATTTAAAAATAGTTATTATTCTTTTGAACTTTTTTATTTATCAAAATTTTTGGGGGGGAAAATGCATCAATGTTTCCAAAAAAAAAAAAAAATTAACTATTTTAAACGTTGATAATAATAAGAAATCACAAAATCTTTATATTAGAATGATTTCTGAAGGAACATGTGAGACTGAAGACTGGAGTAATGATGAAGAAAATTGAGCTTTGCATCACAGAAATAAATAATTGTTAAAATATATTAAAACAGTTATATTAAACTGTAATAATATTTCACATTACTACTGTATTTTTGATCAAATAATTTCAGCCTTGATGAACATGTGCGACTTTACATTACATAATCATACTGACCCCAAACTTTTGAACACTAATTGTTGATTTTAACACCCAGCAATCAAACTGGACTTTTCTTTTTTGGTGTCTAAACTGGAGTTTGGTTGCGAATGGTAAAATTTACAAGTATACAAAAATACAATCTGTTACAACAGTACAAAAAAAAAAAATCATGTATCATTGCACTATTGCTCTGGGCGGTACTCAAGAAAAGCAGAAAAATCCAGGCCTTTTCTACAACATCTTTCAAAAAAAGCGAACAGAAACGACAGTGGAGTTAAGAAAAAGTGCATAACAGTAGCATTTTAGTTGACAAAAAAATCACAATTTCAGTTAGTAGATTAGACATTTTAGACATTTATGACATATAATAAATCACAGTTTTGAACCCACTCTCCCTCATGCGCTTGCAAGCAGAAAACACTTGTTTAAGCGCCCCTTGTGTACAAAAATGCCACTAAGAACACTGTTAGAATAGATGCATAACATACATAGAGTGAAAGTGAAGAGTGAAAGTGCAGCCAGGCCTAACGCTGAGGGTTAGTTCATCAAAGGGTTTAGATGCACTAGTAAGGGCTCTGTAAGATCAGCGAGTGCAGTGTAATCTGTATTTGGACAATGCCACCACAATGACCTCAATCACAGGTAACCTTCATTATATAAAAACTGTCTTGAAATGTGTAGCACCACTGTTCGCTAGGCCCAAATATGGTGGCCAGACAATCCTGTGACTAATCTGCAGCATGTGAAATGTCAAGCTAGGTAACCAGATCTGGGACATGGTTAACCAGCCCTAACCAGTTTGAGAAAAGTTAGGTTAAACTTGACTGGAAGTTCACCTAATCAACCACCTTGGCTCAACTCTGACCAGATAGCAACCATTTAAAAGCACCTAAAGCTGGTTTAGCTGGAATCCCCAGCAAGACTGGCCCATCTTTACAGATAAATGCATAAATACTTGGTAGTTCTTGGTGGGAATGATGGGGGAAAAGTGCTGCACCGGGCTCTCTAGCACTCGGCTATGTTGAGACAGATAAACTCTTGGATGCATTTCTTATACTGCTGCTCTGTGGGACTGCTGCTTGAATATTGACCTGGTTGACTGAACGGACCCTCCGCCTCGCGCATCTCCTCGTTCATACGTGCTAGACGTAACCTGTAGAGAGAGAAAAGACAATTACAAATGTACAATTTCTTATATATACACTAGCATTCAAAAGTATGGGGTCAGTTTTCAAGTCTCTTTTGCTCATCAAGGCTGCATTTATTTGATCAAAAATACAGTAAAAACAGTAACATTGTGAAATATTATTACAATTTAAAATAACTACTTTATATTTGAATATGCTTTAAAATGTAATTTATTCCAGTGATGCAGCGCTGAATTTTTTTTTAGCATCATTACTCCAGGCTTTAGTGTCTAATATGCTGAAGTGCTGTTGTGCTGCTTAATATATTTGGTGTAAATGTTATGTATTTTTGAAGGATTACTTGATGATTATAAAGTTCAAAGTAACAGCATTTATTTGACAGTCTAACCAAATAAAAACGTTTGATAAATATAATGCATTTGTGCTGAACAAAAGGACAAATTTCTTTGAAACCTTTGAACGATAGTGTATTTTCTGGGTAAAACTTATAAGGCAAACACACATGCATAGGAATATGTTAAACTTACAGAGTAACTATGTCAGCGTTAGCCGCTTGAACCGCTATGCTCAGTGGGTCCTGGCCATCCTCATCACCATCGTTCTGGGTCGCTCCTCGTTTCAGGAACAAACACACTTGACTAGAAGAAAAGATAAAGAAAAGAGAGTTGTAGAAAAGCCTCAATTTAATTTGATGCGAAGCTGCTAAAAATGCTACAGCATCTGAGAACTTGCAAATAAATGCAGTAAGTATCATTGTGTTACCATGTTTTTTGGACATCTTATCATAATATTACCGTTTTTGTATTATTGGCTATGCATCATTGTCATAACAAGTTCATTTGACTTATACCATTGTAAAACTGTGGAATTCTTTCTAATGTCTATGAGTACCTTGTAAATACCACAGTACATAAATATAAAAATATTCACTATTACAATACATAATAAAAGTATGACAAGTCCCCCTGGGAAGTTTGTATTTTATTGGTTGGGAGGTTGTATTTACATCATCGGGTGCATTCACATAACATTGGTTATAGCAAGATGAAGTACTATTTGTGACTATATTTGTTTAAATCTCTATATATCTTTAAATAAGTGTTTCTCGTTGGCACACCCACAACTCAAAAAATGTAGGGCTTACTAAAAATCCAGTTTCCTGCTCGTAATTATGACTTTGTGGTGACATTCATGTCCGTTCAACATTCATGTCCATTTATATAAAATCTTTTTGACAATACAATGCACCAAAACTTTTCAAGACATCTGAAAATCTGTTTTATTAATGTTACTCAGAGTAACTTGAGCATGCACTTACCCGGTATGACCTAAATATGTGGCGTGATGCAGCGGGCCTCTTCCCTTGTGATCTCTTTGGTTGACATCTGCACCATTTTGGAGCAGAAACTCGCAGGCTATCAAGGAACCCTGAATGTTGAAAACCAGAGGATTAGGGCTCTACTATCACAAAATGGCATATGATTATTTTAAATGTCATTAAAATGAGCTGGAAGTTTACTGTCACTTCTTATCTAAGTTACTGTTAATATGTGCATGTGCAATGCATCTGAATATTTTGTAATGACTCACTCCAATCACAGCCTGAACAAGGGGGCTTTTCCCCTCGTCCTCTTCATTCACTGAGTTGACTTCCGCTCCATGTGCAAAAGCTTCAGCCATGACAGGCAGATTTCGTGCCTGACAGGCCTTATAGAGTAACGCTCCGGGATCCAGTTCTCTCAGATCCTCTGGATCTGACGCCTCCGGCTCCAGTTCAGCCTCATTACTGGAGTCTTCAGAAACCTCACACTCTGAGCATTACAAAAACACATGGAACACATGATCCATCTGCTTCAACAAACACTTGGTTAACACCATCAAGTCACAGTAGTTTACTCACCCTCCTCTGTGACACTGTCCACCACAGACTCAAAGACCAAGACGTCAGTGCTGCCGTCAGTGCTGCCACCTAATCCACTGTCACTGCTTAGACCTGCAGGACCAACACAAGCCCACCACAGGCACATTACACTCTAGAGCGTCAATAACAGCCAATGTGCACTGAAGCAAACATGATGAAACTATGTGTCAGTGTCACAGCTGCACAACTATATGAAATTGCAAAAACAACCAAACAAAGCAACATAAAGAAGAAATGAAAAAGAAAACCACAAAATAAAGCTAAAATCAAAACAACAAAAAACAAAGCAAAACGCAAAACAACTAACAAGAAATCAAGCAACAAAAACTAAAAAACAACAGAAGTAGATAAAAAAAACAAATCATAAAAAAATAACACTTAACAAGTCAACAAACCTACCAAAGTAAACAAAAACTAAGATATAAATGTAAAAACAAAGCAAATTAAAATAAAACAATCTCTCAAAAGTGAACAAATAGAAAAAGCAAGAAAAAAAATGCATAACAAAAACAAAGCAAATGCAAGGCAAAAAACAACACCCCAAACCACACAACGAAAGTAAACAAAAACAATGCAAAGCAAAACACAAATCAACAAACGTAAGCAAAACAAAACAAAGCAAAAAAATTTTTTTTTACTTTTTTTTTTTTATTGTACAGTATACAATAACAAAGAAAATTAAAACAAAAGTAATTAACAAAGCAAAATCACAAGAGTAAACAAAAATAAATCAAAGCAAAACCACAAGAGTAAAGAAAAAACTAAGTAAAGCGAAACACAAGGCAAACAAACAAACAACAACAAAAATTAAACCAAGTATGTAACCAAAGGATTTTTTTTTTTTTCAGAATATAATACTTACTGCGAGGCCCTGAACCAGTGTCAAAATATGAAAATAGGGTGTCCAACTCATCCGGGCAAAAGAGGGATTCCCGTCTGAACTTCCTCTCCAGAGCAGCCCTTGCTTAAATTTGGTGGGGGGGGGGAGAGGAAAATGTAATTTTTTTTAAACTGTAAAACCATCTATTATAGCAATTCACACAATACCATTGTATTATCAGCATGGTAAAGCCCCAAAAACATGGTACAACCATGCTACCTTCTTGCACAGTTAATTAGAAAAAAAAAATGTATTGATACCTGAGGAAAGGGTTGCAGGAGATGCACTGCCTGGCTCCTGTCTGTATTTGCGGTGTGTTTTGGGGACGGTGGTGGCGCTGTTATGTCTCCTGCATTTCCTGGGATTCCATCGCCGCTCAGATTTTCTCCCGCCGTGGACCATAACTTCACCCGTCATCATCTTCTTCAGGAACTTCTTCTCAACATACTTCGCTTTGATCCAGGCCTCCTTTTCTTGCCTTACAAATCAAGGCAGCAGTTAAACACTCAACATTCAGATTCTCAGAAACAGAGCCACTCGTGTCAATGTCTCTCATCACTCACCTGGAGCTGCTGGGTCCCGGTTTCTTCAGGCCCCGCTCTTCACAGCTGCCCTCATAGATGTGGTTGATGATACTGTTTCCTAGTTCACACATCAGCTGCATTGCAACAGAACAGACCGCAGTTAATGTCAGAGCATGTTTGCACATGTCACAGTGAAAGGTCATCCGAGAGAGATTAGGAGGAATACAATCCAAAAAGATATTTGAGCAGACCTTTAGTAACTCTGGTTCCCATGAGTCCAGGGTGAGAGAACGGACCTTTGAACAATGGACTCCCAAACTCCTGTGAATAGATGGAAAAACAAAAAAGGTATTTTGTTTTGTCTAATGTTACTTTCAATGGTACTTTCCTACAAATTATATGTGCAATGCTGCTGACATAATGCAAAATTATTGTGCACACAACCTAAAAAACAAAACAAAAAAACACTGCAGGACTACTTTATCAAATTTCATAACAACAACAATCATTACCATCATCATCGTTATTTATGCAATTTTTTTTAAATATTATAAAAACAGTTCATCAACGACAATAGTTTTAGTATAATAATTATTATTATTACAAATGTCATTAATGATGATGATATTATGGTTGTCGTTATTATTATTCTTAATTTAAATGATTCATTTGCATAAATAAAACTGCATAAATAAGAGTGATGATAATAACAATGGTTATTGTTATTTTTATTACAAATATTTACCTATTTTTACACAAACAAGGGAAACAATTTATCTGAAAACTGACAATATTTGTAATGCACAATGGCAGATTTATCAGACAACTCAATTAGAAATTAATATGAATAACTCCTACATACAATTAGGAACCATTTCCTTTTTATGATTGTTGTTATTATTCATTACATGTTTGCATAAATACAGCGTAAATAATGATAATGATGGATGTTGTTTTTATAATTCTTATTTATTAAATTATTTTGCATAAATAAAATTCCATTAATAATGATAATAACTATGAAAATTATGCTTATTATTCTGTCTTGAAGTCTAATAATTTTCTCCATATTATTGTGCCCATTAAAAAAAAAAAAAACCTTCATTTAAAAATGTCTGGATCTGTTAGAGGACACAAATACACAAACAAACAGTATTCAGCCTATCAGCCATAAAACAGCAGCATCACTCAATCTCTGACTGTAAACTTGAGAAATGTTTCTGATCTGAGCTGCTGAAGTGTTTCAAACTAACAATTCAAGCAAGATGTTTCCCACTCGAGCGGACATCACGAGGCCCACACTGTGATGTAAATGGGCTTTCTGCCCACTAGATCTGTACGTTTCCAGGCAACCTAGTTAAAACGGGTGAAGACTGTGTGATAGTGAGCCACACTGTCTGGAGCAAAACACTACTATGAGCTCAGATATCCAGAAGATAGTCCAAACGCGGCTGGATGTTTCGAAACAGAATCTGATATTCAGTAGGTCTAAAGGCTATTATATCTCATAAACTCCTAAAAGGGGTAATATTATGTAATACATGATTTTACTTGCTCTTTTACAATCAAGCAAAGGTCAAGAAAGGGTGGAAAATGGTCACGTTTACCACTGTTTTAGGTGCAAGCAATCACAAATACTGTCAAATTTTAAGTAGAGTCTACTGTTACCTCTACTTTTCTTTATGAAAAGATTAACTTTATAACATGATTAAGCATTTATAACATGATAATTTAAGAAAAAAGGTTTTGCAATGGGAATGGATGAATAATAGTAATAATAATAAAAGTAAATAAAGTAAAACATTAGTAATACAAAAATTATTACTATTACTAATATTATTAAACAATAAAATTATAACCATAATAACAACATATAGTGAAATATTATTATTATTATTATTATATTCTACTTTTTCATTACAAAACAATTTTGAATAAATTGCTAACAATTAATATTAATGCTATTAATATTATTATTATTCAACCATTTAATAATAATAATATTATTATTATTATTATCATTATAACAACAACACCATATTTAAATATTATTATTAGAATATTATTATTCTACTATTTTCATTTACTATTTACGATTTTCTAATACTACTACTAATAATTATTATTAACCATTTAATAACAACAATAATAACATTAAATAGTAATAATAAGTCTACCATTTCCATTGTAAAACAATTTTGCATTAATTGGTATAGATTTGTATTATTATTCCTATTACTATTATTATTTAGCCAGTTCCATCCATTGCAAAGTAGTTTCATAAATTGTGAATAATAATAAAAATGGTATTATTATTATGTTCATGCCCTTGGTATTCATCACTGTGTGTCTGGAGGAAAGTAACCACAGTCGCTGACCTTCTGTCTTGTCCGGACAGTCCTTTGGTTGCTGGCTTGCCTCTGACTAATGAGAGAATCAAATCTGACCTAATCCAGTTAGGAAACCCGACTGAGCCAAGGGAGGAGTGACATGGCGTGTTTACTGTGGCTGGTCACGGGACAAACTGAACTCATCAGGGATCTTCCATGCCTTACCTGTGAATGCCAGAGCACTCGATGCAGAGCAGGACGCCCAGATTGATGCTGGCCCAGCGCGGGTCGGCCTGCCCACAGTCACAGCACTGCTGGTTTCCCGGCAGACACAGGATCCGCTGCAGAATGCTCTCGCCTCGTCCGCTGCGCTCTCGGGGCTCATTGGCTGAGTCTATACTGCTGATGGAGGGAGAAGCGGTCCGGTCCAAACGCTGCAGACGGACACACAAAACAGCACTTTATTTCTGGGCAAAATAGAACATATAAACTTTCAATATTAGAAGCAAAAATGATAACTGATCCATTTGTAATCATTAAAAAAGGTTAACAAAAATAATCTTCATTTCATTATATTATAGAATTTTCATTATAGAATTTTTCAGTTACTTTTATACTATAGAACTGTTATATATAACGGACTGCTATCTATACTTTTCATTATTGGATGAAATATTAAGTATACACCAAATGGAGTAATATTAATTACCATAATAATAGTAATAATAATAATAACGATAATAATCATAATAAATGTGTTCATAATAATAATAATAATAATAACAACATATATAATATAATATTATATAATAATTATAATATACATATTATTATTATTATTATTATACAAAATATCATTATTATTATTGTCTTGTCTTTAGCAAAACAATTTTGCATAAAAAGGTCTTATAATAATGATAATAACTTTTTTATTGTTGTTATTATTTCTAACAGTAATAATAACAGAAACAATAACTAATATTGTTAATATTGTTTTAAAAATATAATTTTTATTGAAGCCTAATGATTTTTATTTTAAGGAATTAGTTCGAAACACTTAATCAGTGGTTTACTTGTAAAGCATTCTGTACTGTTTTATTGATAAAATGTACATTCATAAAACATAATATATTTATTGATTTTTTTTTTTATACTGTATTTTGTTTGGATTTTGAATCTACCTGACAACAGTGAGAAATGTTTGCACAAAAAACAGGGATATTACACAGGCTTAATTGCTTTTTTTTTAACTGCTCTAACCAATGCTCATCCTTTGTTCTAGTGATTTAGCATGTAGACTGTACAAACCTCAATGTAATAATTGTCTGGACTGTCTCTGTACGCTGAGGCGATGCTGGCTTGAACCGCCTGGATCCAGGCCTGCCGGAGTTTCTCTGACTCCGCCTGTAGCATACAGCTCCTACAATACACATCCATACAACACAATTACTACTAGTAATACAGCTCCATGAGTCTTTATTATAATCTGAAGTTTGAGCTTTACTCACTTGGTAGGTGACACGACTTCAAAACAGAACC
This sequence comes from Carassius gibelio, assembly GCF_023724105.1. NCBI lineage: Eukaryota > Metazoa > Chordata > Actinopteri > Cypriniformes > Cyprinidae > Carassius > Carassius gibelio. The sequence goes on from NC_068418.1 coordinate 22,064,119, forward strand.
TCCTCTCGATGTCCTCGCAAGGTTTGACAGAACAGAGCCTCAAGTCCTCCACAACAACCGTCAGCGAATCCTGTGGAGGAGAAGTGCTGACTTGAGGAAAAGCGATCGAAATAAACCGGTTTCACTCTGAAGTGCATTAAACAGCACTGCGTCAGACTTCCCTGAGCAAGCATTTGGACTGAAATAAATGGATGTTCTCCAAACAGATGAAGAGCAGGCAGTGGTGTGTGCATGCATCGATCTGTCGGGGAACGGGTTTGTTATCTTTAAAAAGACGGAGTGCTCTGGAGATATGCTGCCTGGCTAAACTACAACTGCTGTATCTAACAGCTCAGTGACCTGTGGCATTGACTGTGAGCTGACACAAACTCAGTTCATTCTCTCTAGGTACTGTATAACGAAGCTGCTCGTTAAAATCAAAGACAGATTACTTAACGCATCCAAACTGCTGAGACTAATGCGTCCACTTACTAAATGCTGATTTGAGCTCACCTTTAGTTTCTTCTGATACACCAGCTGGCTGTTTTGGATGGAAAACCAGCGCCTGAAAAAAAAAGAAGCAATTTTTATTTGTATAATAACTAATCACAGGCATGCTACTGTACAGTTAAAAAATGTTAAATAATACATAATTTTACTATATAATGATACTCTTACTATAATGATTATTGGCAGATATAAAGGATTTATAATGGTTTCTATATATATATATATATATATATATATATATATATATATATATATATATATATATATATATATATATATATATATATATATATAATAGTTATATTTGATATAGAATTTAATAGTAATTTCCACAGTTTTTACTTTTATTAAGTCAAAGTTAATCCGTAAAAAAGCTATTTAAAATAATTCCATAATACAATTCTTAAAGTAATAATAATAATTTAATTAAATAATATTAATAATAACAAAAATGAAAAAGAAAAAAAACAAATAAGTACTTTATTTTTTTTAAGGATATTGATATTGGATATTTAATAGTTCATGCTCACTTCCTCAGTTTTTACTTTTATATAACTCTTACCGTCATTAGCTAACCCAAAAAGTTATTCTTTAAAAATAAAATTTAAAATAATATTTTCTTTTTTATAAATAACAATTTAATTATATAATAAGAATAATAAATAACACTGTTAATCGTAATCAAGTCTCAAAATTATGATTTTTTCTTGCCATACTTAAATGTTGTGCTGCTAAAATTCACTTGTAGAATTTAAAATGCCGTTTTAATCTTGTATTTACTTAGACACGATACCATAGAATGTATATATCTATAACACTAAAATAATATCAGTATCAAGCCAGAATTTTAATGCAAAACATCAGTCCATTCCAAAATAATTCTGATTATTTGTTATTGTTTTCTTGCATATTGTTCCATTCCTGACCTAGCTGCATCGCTGATTAAAAGCAAACCAACAATATTCAGATTCACCATCAAGCTATATGGGATTTAGGATGGCAGAAACAATTCAATGAGCAAGTATAATTTATTCAGTTACCTATTCCAAGTTTTGAATGCGTTACTGGCCCTTTTGAACAGATAGCCCTCCATCACCAATCCATTGGGGGCATCCACATTAAACTCCAACTTTGGGTCATCATACGCAAAGTCCTGAATGACAAAACAATAGTAGAGCTTTAGAACAAGAGACAAACATCACGTGACGGCCATATACATGAAATGAGCCTAAACCACCAATGCACTTAAACACATTACATTCTGTCTGTGATAATGCTTCATTATTAAACAGGAGGCTGTAAGTGGAGCAGATGCACAACACTTTCTCTCGATGCATCTACAACACACACACACTAGGACTCGGAGTGACTCATCCAACACTCTCAGATGTCCCACCACAGCTTTTTTCGACGATGACGCAAACAGTTGCGCAAGTATCTGAGCATATCCAACCAATGACCAGCGAAGAGCTTCACATACTGTATTCACATTCACAATAATGGCAGCACACTTAATACTCTCAGCCCTGAATCATCACAGGAGGTCCGTATGAGACTCAGGTCATTTATATTGATCATCTCTGAGTGGAGGAATGACACGCTCTCAGCAATCACATGTGCTTAGTGCTATACCATCAGACTCAACCCGTAGTCGAAAGCTTCAGGGGAAAGACTAATATAAGTATATAGTATTGAAGGAGAAGTTCAACAAGAGGCAAAATTAAAGGTCTTTAGAGAAAAACAGCCCCTAAAGTCTCCTCTAGAGTTTCAGAGAAGATCTCAACCGAAAGCACCCAACTAAATGTCAGAGATCTTAAAATAAACTCCTCTGACACTAAATGACATAAACTACTGGCCAAAAGATGGGAATGGTTAAGATTTCTAATGCTTCTGTCTCTTATTCTCACTTACTGTACTGTAGGTCGCATTTATTTGATAAAAAAATGTATTCAGTCATTACAATTTAAATTATCTGTTTTCTTTTTAAACATATTTTAAAATGTATTTGATTTCTGTGATGCAAAGCAGAATTTTCACCATCATTACTCCAGTCTTCAGGGTCACGTGTTCCTTCAGAAATCATTTTAATACGCTGATTTGCTGCTCAAGTCAAATTTCTGATTATTATCAATGTTGAAGAGAGTTGTGCTGCCTAATATTTTTGTTGAAATCATGATACTGTTCCATTCAAATGTTTGGGTTAAGTTAGATTAAAGAGAGCGAGAGAGAGAGAGAGAGAGAGAGAGAGAGAGAAAGAAAGAAAGAAAGATTAATATTTTGATTCAGCAAATGACATTAAATTGATAAAAAATGACAGTAAAGTTTCAAATTAATTTTGCTCATTTAAATTTCTATTTATCAAAGAATCCTGACAAAAATTGGTGTCCACAAAAATATTTGGCAGCAAAAACTGTTTTCAACATGGAAAATCATAAGAATCGTTAAATATTAAGCAACAATAATACCCGATAATAATGGAGCAGCAAATCAGCATATTAGAATGATTTCTGAAGGATCATGTGACACTGAAGACTGGAGTAATGGAGCAACACAAATTAATTACTTTTTAAAACATATGAAAATAAAAAAACATAAAAAAGAAATCATAGTTATTCCAAATGTTGGTAGTCTAGCTGCTATCCACATTCATTTTACAGCTCTGTACTCTCACTGTACGTCAACAAATGCCTTATTTGGGTCTATTTTAAAGGAATTTTAGAAAAACATTAGACAGTGTTGATACTTCAAAGAAATATGTCATAAAGAGCAACTTTTGAGCATGACAAAAAAAAAATTTCTACGTACAAAATGTCACATTTTAATAACTTGCTGTTTCTTCGTAATTAATAATGAAATTTACTAGCAATTTCTGAGCAAAATATATCTACACCAAATGTATGTCAGAGTGTTGTAAACTGCACTGATTAGAGATCAACAGAGTCTTCATAACGAGATCATTTCACAACCCAAACAAACATCCTTGAAAAGCCTCAGCCTTCAGCTTCCTATCTGTCTGTGGGAGCATTGTCAAAACTTTCAAAGCGTCCTGGCCTCTCGTGAACCCTCTGAAGACCTCAGGAATGGACCCTCTGCTGAAACAGCTCTTTGAACACAAACACTGCGCTCTTGCATCTTAAACGAGATTGCGCAAAATCATTCCATGTTCCCTGATTAATATAATCACAGATGAAATAAAAGCAAACACCACCCAGAATGCACCAGTATCCACTCATGTGGTGTGGTATATTCGCTTCGGAAAATGTAAAGCTCTAGTCTTTTCTTCTGCTTAAACTGGTTGTGACAATAAGGCTTATTTATAGTCACTCATTTTACCCAGATCCTCAGCAGGGTGACTGTTCAAACATTCACATCCATTCAGTTGTGTTTCCTTACAGCCAGAGACTAAATGCTTCACACAAGATCTGAATGGTACAGAAACACCCTCCCTTTCACTCGCTCTGCTGATTTCTCATGTTCCCACACACTTCAATACACATGCATGTAATGCAGTTAGGCTCCCATACCCTTGAATCTATTCAAAAAGCAGAACATTTAAGATAGAGAGAGAGAGAGAGAGAGAGAGAGAGAGAGAGAGAGAGAAAGAGAGAGAAAGATGGATATAAATGTACTGTATATTTAAAAAAAAAAAAAAAAAAAAAAAAAAAAATATATATATATATATATATATATATATATATATATACACACACACACAGATTATATATAATTTCATGTAGTTTTGTGCAATTATATTGTACACAGATGTGCATCTGAAAAAAGGAACTCAATTCCACTAAATTCTATTTAGCTACAAAATCTAAAACAAATGACCAACTGCATTAATGCACCAACTCACCAAAGTGAAGTCCAACCTGCCGAAGATCTTCATCCTTAAATGTTTTATGTATTTTAAAATCATTGCATCTCCTAGAAGCAGCTGAGCTCAACTAAATGGGTGTGCAGCCCGATCGAGCATGCAGTCAGTGCAGCTCTGTGAGTGAGTCACACAGCCGGGCAGCTCTCACAGTCAGAGTCCATCATGTGTGATTCCACTGCTGCCCGCTGCTGCCCACTGCTGCCCACTGACTGAGCTAAAGCTCATTACCATACAGCTGCCAGCCCACAGCAATCAACGCGCAAACGCTGCTGATGACACTTAATTACAGAACTTTCTTTAACCAAATTAAATACTATCATAACAAACTGCCCTTACGAAAGAAAAATATATTTACCAATATATTTCTTAAAATATATTGTGATATATTGTAATATATTATTGTCCCTTTTTATTTTCTAATATTTAATATATTTGAATACATTTAATAATATATTGATGATACATATATTATATAATATATTGCAAAATATACAAATGATTGCCGCTTTTAATATATTGCAATATATTGGAAAAATGTAAATATATATAAGAATATATGCCTAATATATTACATGATATTTTCCAATATATTGCAATATATTTTTGTTTCATAAGGGTGCAAACAGATTATGTACGTGCAAAAAGTTATAAATGATATTAAACTATATTGAAATATATTCAAAATCTTATATAAAATAAATATAACAATATATTCAAAATATATTAAATAAATGTGTAAAAATATAATATTAAATATAACAAACTGCAAACAGATTATGTACATGCAAATAGTCAGAAATGTCATGCAATTATATGTAAATATTTAAATCATAAAATAGATTTATATAAAAAAATAAAAACATATAAAACAAATATAATAACTGTATTTTAGAATATTAAATATTATGTAACAAACTGAAAACATTATGTATTTAAAAAATGTTACATAAAATAAATATGTAAAAAATAAATAACGTTCTTTAAAAATATTAAATATAAGAAAAAAGAGCAAACACATTATGTACATGCAGATAGTTAGAAATGTCATTCAATTATATTTAAATACATATTTTTTTATATAAAATGAATACATAGAAATATATAATATCTTTCTTTAATATTATTAAATATATAACAAACTGCAAACAGCTAAAAATATCATTACTCTAAACCTATACATTATAAAATATTATATATGTAATAAATATTTAATATGTAAACAGATTATATACACGCAAATAGTTAGAATTGTCATTAAACAATATAAAATAATTTAACAAAATATGTTTTATTTAATGTCATAAAACTATAATATAAAATATACTTAATATTAATTATTGCTTCAAATATATTTTAAATATCTAAAAAAGAATATATATATATAGTTTATAGCAAAATTATAATTATTTAATAAATCATTGATGTTCAGCCTGTCACAACAAAACTAAGCTTCATTTTACCTCCTGTTTACAAAGTATTCTCACTATCATTTAAAAGAGCAATTAACCAAAATGCGAATTTTAGTCTTTGGAAAAAAAAAACGTAATTAAAAAGCTGAATATTTCAATACCTGTCAGCTGTGGCTGAAGAGTCTTCTGTGCAGCATCTCACAAAACATTGTAAGACTGCAGAAGACAAGTGGCGCTATTTTAGGAGCTGCCGATGACGTGTGTGCTTATAAAAGCCATCGTCTGTTTCAACTACAAAGTCTATCAAAAATTAAAGTATTCCAGTGGGACAAAAACACAGGATGAAATATTAAAACTCAAATTTAGGGCGTCTTATTTGTAGTGAAGTGCTGTGAAGCAGTAAGAACTGCAGTTTGACTTGCTGGGCATCAATGGAGGCTTCAAGAACATCATGCTCACTTCAGCCCTGTTCGGACGGGACTAGTTTTACAGAGGGTCGTTAGAGAAATCTGTGTTTCACAGACGTACTTGGTGATTTTTATCCCGTCCGAAACTGCCACGTCTGTGTTATTCTCATACAACCTCTGTGATAATTCCAGAGCAAATTACCTACCGTTTTTCAGGAAACTCAGTGATCCTCTGAGAAAACGAATCCCGTCCGAATGCGAATGTCTGTGATTGCCGGTGATATTTTATTTCACAACGTGTTTCCTTGTGTGTTTTGGCCAACGTGAATTACCGTAGATGCTCTTACCGCGCAGATGTTTGATAGATTTGCTTAGCGGCAATTAAATAATAATAAACAAATAATACAAATAATAAAATCAAGAGCAAGATCGCGTAAACTGTTAATACCGGCTATTGTAATATCAGCATCAGGTAGGATTATTCAAGTTCGTTTATGTACTCTGTTACATAACATTTAATAAAAAAAAATTAAAAAAAGGAAAACAAGTTAAACTAAAGGAACCACACATTAACATGGTTTTGCTATACTAGCTATTTAGTATTTATTGTGTAATAATACTAAGGCAATCATTCTGAATGAATGCAATGCACGCATACAGAGCGCGTGATCTCTGTGACGCCCAGATGCACAAATCAGACCCTCCCACCTCTGTAATAAACACGGAGATACTAGTCCCGTCCGAATTGGTACATGGAAATCACAGACGTCAGGTGGTAAGAATCGAAACTCAAACGTAGTTTAGAAAACTAGTCCCGTCCGAATAGTGCTTTCATCTGATACTGTAAAAAAAGACCATCTCTATCTACTGTAATTACAGAAACACCATATAATGAATCAGTCTGTGAAACATCATTAATCTTAACATCACACCTTTAGAGACGACTGGCTGCAATCCTGCAGATCTTCAGCTGTAACTCGCATGTAAATATCTTTGGTTTTGAAATAACACACAGACCTGATTTATATTGATGAGTCAGCAGCAAGTGTGCCAAAACACTGATAACACCAGCAATAGTTTGATAATTATGCCAAGAATACAATATATCTCACTGTCAGAACAAAACCAGTACAGAACATGCTGCTTCTGCTTAATTGAAATTGAGAACTCAGAACATATATAGAGACCACCTTGAAAACCATGCAACCATTTGAAACACCTTTACAAATGACAGAACTAAAGGTCTTCACGAAGGACTCGAGGTCTATTTTAAATGATAAACTGTCTCCGGGTCAGATCCAATATATTTCTTCGGGTTCCAGGTCTGTTTAACATTGTGTGTAATCCTACGATTGAAGTCGATCGGAGATAAGTGTAGCCAGAAGGTCTGGAATTCATTGCAGCTCTCATTGACCAAGCTCCGCCCATGAGGTTGTTTGACTGACATGTCAAACAACCAATCACAGTTCGTTTCATTCATCATCATGTTTTGAGGCGTAGAAATGTCGCAGCAATAACAGACAGGTGTGTAAAACTCTCAGACGTATTTTAAAGATTTTATGCGAATTAAATATGACATACTTTTGAAAATCCGGCGTTTAGTTGATCCTGATAAGCGCTTGTCGACATAGTTGTAAACACAGCGGCTTTCTTCTTTCGTGAGGGGGTTTGGCGTCACTGCATCTTTGTTTCCAGATGTTAAAGAACGCGACACACACGTCTTGCGGAAATCCTATAGAATTCAGCCAATCCGATCACGCCTTCGAAACTCCTCATGTCCCATAGGCATCAGACATTTAGCCAACGGTCCATGGGCGTGACGACTGAGGCTGAGACTAGCACTTTGCATATGTTTTGTAACTTTCAACGTGTAAAATTAGGATGAGAAAAGTATGAGTTTTGTTTGTTTTTTCTATAAATAATAGCTTAATAATAGTCTTTATTACAACCAACAAAAAGTTTCATTATTGTAGTTCAAAAGGGTGAACGCAACAGTCGAAGTTGACTCGAGATGCAAAAAAACAAAACAAACAAACAAAAAACTTTGCTTACAGTAACACAGCACGGCTTTTTATTTGAAGTATGTTTTATTTTTATTGTATAAAAATAGAATTAGAATTCATTTAGATACTAATTATACACTATTTGCTTAAAGTTGTCTAGTGTTTAATGCGAAATAAAGCCAATAGTTTAAGATTGTTTTAAACAGTTTGTTCGTAAAAAAATTATTAATTCATCAACTAATTCATCCACCGAGAAGTCTTGTACAGGCAAATGAATTCATCTCACAATTACTCATCGTCGCCCCCTGTCGTTTCAAAAGAATAATACAACAGGAATATGATAAGTATGAAAGCTTCGTCCATTTGGGAAGGTGCACGCGCAGTCAGCGGAGCAAGGCGAAAGTATAAATCCCACTTCACAAGCAGCCTTTCTATCAGAGCATCTGACGAGGTGAGCACGAGCCGCTTTGAACTAAATCTAAAAACTACTGGCTACTAGGAAAGAAATAAAACGCAAAAAAATTTTAAATAAACCACTCTGATTGGTTGACCTCTTCATCTTTTTCTGTTGTCTGTTTTGAATACTGCGCGTGGACAGAGGCATCCGTAGGTTTTTGCATAGTTTAGAGTGACAAATCGTACCAGCGTACTTTGAGGAAAAAATGCATAGCTGCTGCGCAAAATTCATACAAACTGGCCGGTCTGCTGTTTGTAGCTCAGATTTTATTAGGTTCTGCCCATTCCAGCGATTTCTGTGGGCCAATAATGGGTTTAACTGATGTTCAGGGACAGATTTGCGGTGAGAGAGACACTTCAAAACACTTTCAAGAAGTTTCGTATGAACTACCAGAGGGATTTGTGACAGACAGGAGGATATGAGCTTAGACAATTACCCAGAAACAGAACAGGCTTCTGTGGTTTAAAAATCACGACATTATGTAATTATGGGTAAGTTTCTCCTTAAAGCAGCTCTGAGACCATATGCTCCTCTCTGATGCCATCAGCCCAGTACTGTCACCAGGGTTTTAGGGTAATTGCTGTGATGGATCGCGAATGTTTCTTGAGATCAACCGCATCCAAAGCAGTCCCAGAAAGAATCTCGTAAACAATGCACAAAGAGAAACGTCTGCTGTTCTCAAAAACAGCAATAAGGAACTGAAAAAAAAATCCATAGAGGGAGAAACATCTACTAAATAATTACTGTGTTGAGTGGAGGATGACGGGACAGCCATCAGACGTTACATAAGCCAGATATGTTTGTAGGACAAATCAATCAGTCTCACTGAACTGTAATTATATCATCGGTTACACAACACAGGATTTGGGTCAGAATTACGAGCAAAACTACACTTTTTTTTTCCTGAGTGCAGATGAATTATTTATAGCTTCCATCTTAAAAGTCACATAAAAATGTTTACAGCCATGTTTGATGGGGTTTAGAGTAAAATGCTCACCTGTAACAGTGTCTAAATCAGGATGAAGACAATCCCAGAGCACCGTATGAAAGAAAACAGAAAAAATTAAGATTAGAAATGATTTGACATGTTATACTAGGATAAAAATATGCATAAGCTTACTTCCAGAATAAAGTGGTTTGAATTTCAAAGGTTGTTTTTAACTAAGCTTAGTGTAAACGTAGTGTTTTTCCCATTAACTGCCTACAACAGACAGAAAAATGAATAACCTTTTTAAAATATTTTTGTACTTCACAAAATAACATAAAAGATCTCTTTCATTGCAACTGTCAAGAGAACTAAAATTAAAATTGCACAAAGGAAGTTTATACAGTATAGTCTGTTTTGCAGGGTTGTTTTCATTTATTGAATCTAAAACCAACCTTTTTATCAAATGAAATACATTTGAAATGAATTAAAATATTAATTTAGATTAAAAAAAACTTAAACTAAGCAAAAAACACCTGAAATATGTTCATGTAGGAGCACTAAAAGCAGAATAAAATAAAATAAAAAACTAAAAAGGAACTGAAACTAAAACCAAAATAAAATAAATTGAATAAATTTAACCTGAATAGTAATATATAAAAAATAATAATAATAATATGAATAAAAATGTCATAACAAAAAAGTACATCATAAAATTTGTAAAAATTATGAAAATTTAAATAAAATACAATTCTGCAACACTGATAAAATATAACACTATACAGTATAGATAGTACTAAATTAACACCGCTGTATAATAATAATAATAATAATAATAATAATAATAATAATAAATTATAATTAAAGATATTAATAATAATTAACAAATTATATAACTAAATTAATTTAAAATCATTAATTAAAAATCATTATATAATATTAACTATAAAATGTACAAATTATAAGAAATATCAGTTTTACAGCAATGTCTGAGTTTAGGTGTCCATGGAATCATGATACAGGAGCAAATATGATGTAGATATCCATCTATAAATGTTTTTACAGTGATGAACTAGGTGTCAGAAACTGTCAGAGCACTTGCTGAAAATCTTCTGAAGCACTTTAGAAAGCTCTACTCTGTGTTCGCCCAAAATATATCCACTTCCCGTCAGCCCAACATCATTAATAACAGGAACACTCGAGGACAGAAGATCTTCTCTAGAGGAGTACAAACACTGAAGGAAACTGAAAAGGTATCTTTAAATAACTCTGGGCTAAAGTCCACATTCTGTCTTCCTTTTAATGTTTCGAGAATGAAGAGAAAACATGATGAAGTTGGGGAAATGATGCAGGCCAGACTCAAACTTGAATCGCGACATGAGCGCCACAGCTTTTAGCCAGATGTTTTTCTTCTAATTTCACCCCGTTTTGCAAAGTTTGATTGCAGTGCTTAGAATTAGAAGTCTTTTAGTAACTGGACTAGTCCAATTAAAGCATGAATAATCCTCTGTCACTAACTCCAGAGTGAAGAATGCTGAACACTTTCTTTCTTTAGAGGATTAGCATCTTTAACAGCCTAATTCTGCCATTAGACACGAGTCAATAGTGGTATTTGTCAGAGTAGCTTTAGTGGGGTTTTTTATACAGTATGTGTTTGTGTGTCTGTTCTTACCCGCTGCTGAATCGTGGCATGTTTATGCTCCATTTCTCTCTTCTCCATCGCTGAATCAATCACCATTTGATCCAGCTGTGACAAGATGAACAATAGCTCATTGCAGGTTTGGTGTTGTATTAGTAAAACATGATCGTGTTTATTATCCACAGGCACTGGTTGTCTATCTGTGCGTTGTAGCACTGCACTTTCAGATGTGATGGAGAGTTAAGTATTAAAGTCAGTGATGTAATGTGGCTGATCGATGGACTAATTAGACAGAAATCAGATCTGAAGTTGAGTTGAATGAGTTCAAGGCTTAAACACACAGCCACTAAAACAAGATTTCAACATTTTGAATGCCACAGTATTTGATTATTTTTAAGGTTGGGTGATGTTTTTTCTTTTTTGGATGCTGAAAAAAATGTATCCAGTTTTTTTTTCTCAGAGACAATTATTGATTTGAATAGTTATGTCATAAAAATTTGTCTAAAATTTGTATTAAATCATTTTATACTGTTCTATTGTTCAATTCAATTTAATTCAAGTTAATTTGTTTAGCGCATTTTATGATACAAATCGTTGCAAAGCAACTTTACAGTAAAGTAGTTTTATTTTTACAGAAAAGTTAAGTGTTTACAAGTTTGTTCAGTTTCATCTTGGTCTTTACATGAGTTAGTGGTAATTTTGCAAACAAAAAAATAATGTGTGACCTCAAAATAAAAACAAATTCATTAAAATTATCTTATTTTACTTTTTTAATTATTTCAAGTTTGAGGTAAACAAAATCATTTTGCACTGTATAAAACATTCATGTTCAAATCTTACAAAATGTCATGTCAATAAAAGGTCTGTACATGACATAAACTATAAAAACAAATAGACCATAAATATCAAGAAATGGCTTACTTTTTTGGCGTACAATTTTAATTACATAAAAAAAAGATTAATAAATTTATTGACAAATGTATTTATTTATTTAAATACCACTTTTCATTTTAACAAGATTTATAAATTGTAAAAAATTTCTTAAAATTTCAAAATTTCTTATTTAATAAATGACATTACACATTAAAGGCTAAATGATAAATGGAGTTTAATATTTCTAAAATAATTTATTAATTTGTCCGAAAAAAAAAAGAAGACTGCTCACCTCGGCAGCCAGTTTCTTCATGTAGGGGTCAATCTCATCCAGGAGGTTGTAGCCCTGCTGATACAGCGAGTACTGCGCATGCATGAAGGATAACATCTGCACAAGACAGGACAGATACAGATGCAGATGCTGCACGGTCCACGATAAACCTACACATTCACATACACCAGCACTGACACTCACCGCATCCAAGATCTCAAACTTCTTTTTGGCTTGAAGGACGTTGATCTAGATTTAGGAAAGCAGATTTATATGAAACACTGGACCACAAAACAGCCATATGGAGTACTGCTATATTTCTAACAATACATTGCATGGGTCAAAATTATCAATTTTTCTTTTATGCCAAAAATGATCAGCGTGTTAAGTAAAGATCATGTTTCATAAAGACATTTTTAACATAAATATATCAAAACTTAGTCATATGCATTGCTAAGAACTCCATTTGGACAACTTTAATGGCGATTTTCTCAGATTCCAGATTTTCTCAGCCAAATATGATCCCATCCTAACCGTGTGGAGACGGAGTGTTTCTGTGTCTCTCTGTTACCTGCAGCACATAGTCCAGTGCGAGATGTCGGAAGCACTTGCGGGTGAAGTTGAGGGTGCTGGTGGCTTCCTCCACCTCGTGGGGTTTGTTTCGTGGTGCCTGGGCGTTCTTCACCTGTGCGATCTCCAAATCTTCTCTCACCTTATCAAAGTGCTTCTTCGTGTCCTTGAATTTACGCACGTCACTGAAAGTACAGACGGACATGCATTATCCGAATAGACTAATGAATACAAAGCTGCTGATGTGGAGGCTTCAGTAGGAAATGTCATTTTTGAACAGCAACATGAGAGGCAGTTGCGCTTATTTGAACAAAACACGTCTGAAATATTAATGTTGTCTGATATAATTGCACATGACCGATCAGTTGGAGCTAATAAAAGCTTCATATCGCAGCGGTCTTCCTGAAATGCCATTAGTTTTGCCGTCTAAATCTTCCGTCCACTGCATTATCAGTGATCATCTGTGATAAATGAATAGCAACCTGCTCTCAAGAATCCCATTACGCTCCACCAGGATCCATTCATTATTAATGAGCTCCAAAAGTCAGATCATTATTTATAATCAGCCTGCGGGAAGCACAAAGATAAAAAACCCTCCTTAGAGAGTGTTTGCTAGTGAACGCTTTCACATTTGCTGGCCACGGCAGGGTGACACTTCCACATCTCTGACCTTTCTGAGGGATATCAGCAAGTTTAATTTTCATATTTTAATGCATGTCATTTTAATGCATGTCAGAAGAGCAGGTACCAACAATATGATTTCAATAAACTGCAGCATTTCTGAACTAAACATGCTAATGAACGTTTATTTTGGTATGAACTTTAAATTTATAATATTAATGTAAAAATGTGTATTACAATAAATACACACACAAATATTTGTACTGTAAAACATTATCAATATTATTATTCTCAGCAAGTTTAATTTTCATATTTTAATGCATGCAATTTTAATGGAGATAAGATGAGGTACTAACAATATGATTTCAATAAACTGCAGCATTTTTTTATGTACAGCTAAACATGCTAATAAACTTTTATTTTAGTAAGAACTTTAAATGTATCATTTCAATGTAAAACATTATGATATTACAATAAGTACACATAAAAGATTGTACTGATTATTATCACCATCATCAGTATTATATTATTTAAATACGTCTTAATTTTTAAATAAATTATTGCAATAGTTATTATATATATATATATATATATATAAATTACAATTCTATATCATATATAAGCAAAACTTAATATTGAGACTGAAAACAAAAAAATACAAATAAATCAACATTAACATCACAAAAAAAAATTCTCAGAATTTTAAAAAAAATAAGATTTCTTCCAAATATCAATAGTGATAATATTGATAAAACTGTGTTATAAGATATAAGTCTAAGTCAAATATAAGATCCTTCTCAGAGTAAGACACACAGCAGTGTACAGATATGGTTCAGTAAACTCACTCTTTAACAAAGTTGTGCAGCTGCAGCTTGACTGATCTCTGGGCTTGATCAAACAGGATCTGAAAACCACAAAATAAAAATAAACGTGAATAAAAATACCACTCTAGTTTGAACAAACGCCATCCGAGTATCTCTTTATCCGGTTTTATAAATGAATATATGCAACAACAGACAAGCCTATTTTAGAAGAAAACAAAGAAAGCAATAACATTTATAAGGAAATGTTCACCAGTCAACATCCTATATTAATCCAGGAACAACACTCTTATCAACAAATTACTGTTTTATTACTCAGAAGGTAAGGTTAGCACAGTATTTTAGACCAAACACCCATAACAAATGACTGCTGATCATGAGAAACTGGAATACTGCATGTACTGCTCCACTGTCAACACTAGATGGTGCTCTGCATTTGTTTAATCTGAGCTGTATGGATGTTAACCTGTGAGTATGAGCTCCCAACACACATATCATCATCATCATCATCATCATCATCATCACAGCCCTCTGCCTCATTGAGATTCAGCACAAGTCTCTGAACAATACTGAGCTGATCTCATATGCCACGCTGCAGCGACGGAGGAAATATAGGTCACTCGGGCAGGGAGCAAGCGACATGAAGGAGGAGAAGAGCAAAGGAAACAACAGAAAAACAAAGAGAGGTGATGCTTCAGTCCCATCCACATCAGCACAGAAGCATTAGTCTGACATCAAGAGAGCGCTGCACCTTCAGGGCTGATTTACAGACCACAGGAACACATCTTACTATGATTGTAAACAATCACAATCGCAGATTTTCATATTTGTGAAATATTCCGTATTTATTACTTTTGGGTTAAAAGGTCAAAGCATTTTTCTACACAGACAGTCTCAAATTACTTGAATTAAATTGCTCACATCAATTTATTATTGAGGTACCAACTATTTCAAATAAACCTCCCCTAAATTACACATACAAATAAAATGTGTCAATAAAACCATATAAGTGGGCAACTCACACCGAGAACCAAAGACTAGGGCTTGGAAATATGATGTTAAAAACTGTTCATATATTTACATTTATATATTTTAGATTTATATGATGAATATAAGAAAGATTGTTTCAGTATGAATTTAAATAAATTGATATAATGTGTGTGTATGTGTGTAGGTGTTACAAACACACACACACACACACACACACACACACAGACGCAGACCTATATACTGTAAAATTCATAAAGTGAACACCTAATATGTGTTATGTAAACAATATAACTAATTATCTTTTTTTATATAGATTTAGATATACTGTTTGCATTTATTTTGACAACAAAAGTTAAATACAACATAAATACACTTCTAAATGTATTGTTAAATATTTTTTTTTATAAAAATGAATGAAAAACAGTTAGGTAAAAAAGTTAGACGCACACACACACACACACACACACACACACACATATATATACATGTATATACACACATATACACAGTGCTGTCCAAATCATCCTGGCCCTACATGAAAAATAAATTCCCCTCCTGTTAAATCATATAAGGACTGTGATTAACCACATTATTTTAGAAAGCTGAGCTTAATATCAAAAGCCACAGGTTTGGTTACTGCCGGACCTGTTGAATTAAGAAATCACTTAAATAGAACCTGTCTGATAAAGTGAAGCATGCTTAAAGAGCTAGAAAAGACCTACAAATAGAGAAAACTTGGAACAGTGGTGAAGCTTCCCAGGAGTGGCCTGCCTACCAAAATGACTCCAAGAGCGGGACGGCGACTCATCCAGGAGGTCATAAAAGAACCCAGAACAACATCTGAAGAACTGCAGGCCTCAGACAAAAGCCGTGTGTGTCCCGTTACATCTGGCGTAAAACCAGCTCCGTATTTCATTGAAAGAAGATCATACCAGCAGTCAAACATGGTGATGGTAGTGTGATGGTCTGGGGCTGCTTTGCCATAATTAATGGAAGCATGAACTGCACTCTATCAGAAAATCCTGTCCGGCCGTCAGTTTGTGACCTCAAGCGCGCTGGGGTTATGCAGCAGGACGATGATCCCAAACACACCAGCAAGTCCACCTCTGGATGGCTCAAGAAAGGTTTTGGAGGGACCAAGTCAAAATCCGGACTTAAATCCGATTGAGATGCTGTGGCATGACTTTAAACAGTCCATTCATGCTCGAAAAGCCTCCAGTGTGGCTGAATTAAAACAATTCTGCAAAGAAGAGTGGGCCAAAACTGCTCCACAGCGATGTGAAAGACTCATTGCAGTTATCGCAAATGCTTACTTGCAGTTGTTGCTTCAAAGGGTGGCACAACCAGTTCTTAGATTTAGGGGGCAATTACCTTTTAATGTAGGGCCAGACAGATTTGGAAAGCTTTTTTTTCCTTAATAAATGAAATCATTGTTTCAAAACTGCTTTTTAGATTTACTCGGGTTATCTTTATGTAATATAAAAATTTGTTTGGTGATCTGAATCATTCAATATTATGATCTAAAAGTCAGTAGGGCTGTAAAGCCAGATTCTGATGTTACGCCCCAAATGAATACATTTAAAACTAAGCAGATCACTTCACTCTTTCTTAGTGGGGGTCTCTTTATAGCTCAATAATCTCTAGCAGGGCCCAAATAAGGTGCTTGGTGATGAAGGCCGATGCTTTTGTGCTCCTCTGTGCCTCATGTCAAGGTTTACGGCCTCCCCTACAGTTAGGCAACAAAAAACCCTCGATAAAACACAGGACTCTGTTTTTCGAGACGCCCATCACTAAACAGAGCTTGAACAGATGCAGTGACTTATCCTGCATCCAAATGGCCTTTAAATGAAGCAGCAGGTTCTGGGAAACCAAGAACCCAACCGACCGCCCGTCTGTCGCAGCAAAGCGCGTCTCGTTCTTTGGCAGGAAGGGAGAGAAACGCCCTGTGTGTGGTCCACTGACTGACATATTGTGGTTGAATACATTTCCAAGTGCTAAGTGAGTATTAAATCTGAGCTCTGTTTGAAATAACACAAAGACACCAACTTCAGAAATGCATACTTAAAAAAAATATATATACATAAAGAAAAAAATAAATAACAAGAATGCAAAGCCCCTACATAAAATAACATACAGTTTATTTAATTAATTTCATTTATAAATAACAAATATTTAAAATTTTGAAAATTAATTAAATATAAATATATGTAAATATTTAATATAAAAAAGTAATAATAGTTATAATTTTAGTAATAATTGTATATACATATGATGTTAATATGCATTTTTATGAAATATTTATGAAATATTTAAATAATATAATAATTTATATATATATATAAATTACATGCACGTTACGCAATTTATTTTTTACAAAATAAATGATATTTTTTCAATGTAATAATGTTAATTAAACAATTATGTCGTATTTAAATGATATAATTAATGATAACATAAAAATGTATAATTTGTATTTATATATTTGTAGGTCTGACTTTTGAAAATATATATTTAATACATTTTCATGAATATACAAAATTTATAAATTTGACCTATTTACTATTAAAATAAATTATGCATTATTTAAATACAACAATTTAATTGAATAACAACACATTATTTAAATATAGATTTATTAGATATAGATATATATTAGAAGTAGATATAGATAATAAATTTTCTTATTAAAAAAAGAGGTAATTCATGCATTAATGCTGATGGGTTTGTGCTCTATTTTGTTTTCCCTCCTGTCTTGTGTTGTTTTTCTGAACACATTTGTGTAAATGTAAGAGCGTGTGGCTTTGCTGAAAAATGTCCTGACTGGCCTTTACTGTCGCGTGTGCTCTTCCTGTGCTTAATTCCCCTGTATTTCCTGCTCTCTGCACACAACAGTATGAAGGGCTAACCAAAAGGTTAACTGTACTCACAATGACAAAATGTCAAGTAACCCCACTGATATATCAGTAGGTTAGCAGCTTTAGTCTCAGCAGGAGATTTAGGACTATCTGTAACAACGTGAGGCTCATCAGATACCTCCAACACGCAAAAGCCCCTCAATCCCTTTTCCCACTTTCCAGACAATTCCTGTATTATTGGGATAAAGAGCTGAGGAAAGAGTTAGGAAGTTATGTCATTTCTCATTACTTAGCTTCCCAAACAACTCCCTAAACACCCCTCTTTCTTTCAAAAGACCTTCATCTCCACATACTATCACTGCATTTCACAGTTTGATTCATTTCCTTCCAACAGTATATCTCTTAATAAACATGTTGTCCTGAAATCAGGTGAATTCCATTCATTCTATTATCTCTGTTCTGATGCAGAAAAACATTGTTCCATTTAAGAACACAGAAATGCCTTTTCTAGCAATATACAAAATTCACAAATAAAATGTGCAAACTAATTTTGTGATAACGTCTGTCTAGTATAGACAACAAATGTTTAGTTCTATTTTAAATTAGGTGATTTTTTTCCCCTTTTTACAGTTACCAAAATTTTGTAATCTGTCATTGATCAATACTGTAGATCAAAAAAATTTGAAAAAGTGTTTATATGAAATGAAAAAAAAGAAGGAAAAACATTCAAAGTAAAGGTGTTAGGTGTTCACATGCATGTTTATATGTTTATGATGTCTGATAAAGAACATGGTTAATCGTAAGCAGTCTGTATGCACTTCAAGTTAATGGAGTAAATGATTACTTTTATGCACATTTTAAAATAATAAGGTCATGAATTAACTGGATTATTTTAGAAACATTTTAACTTTACACATGCATGTACATTTTCACGTGAAACTATTTCATTTAAATATATATTTGCAAAGAAAAATGTTTAAATTTATCAAAAAAAGAAAAGAAAAATTAAGCACAAGCCTATTCAAAAATAAATAAAAATAAATAAATAAATAAAATGTTTTAAAAGCACTAAAAACATGCAATCATTAATATACACCAGATATATACAGTATTTATGTATATATATATATATATATATATATATATATATATATATATATATATATATATATACAGTTAAGGTCCGAAATATTACCTTTATATATATATAATTAATGCAAATTGTATTAATAATGGAGGGGTGTTACATCCCTGTTGTCTCACTGTAAGTGCTCCTGTGCACTGATGCATGTGTTTGTCTTTCTGCATCCATTTCTATAAGTGACCCTCAATCGTTTATGTTTATACCTCACTGCACACACTACTCAGGTGCTGCCAAACACATACCCCCCCCCCCCTCCCCCAGCAAAGCAGGATTCAGTTCCCAGCCCTCTGATGACCCTGCACATTAACCTGGTTTGTGATGTCAATTCCTCATGTGGCGCTGCTGGCCTCTGTACAGCTACTCTACAAAGGCCCAGTGCTCGGTTCTCAAAAGAGGGCATCAAACAGGCACTGAGTTCACAGACAGACAGCCTGCGGTGCACGGTTCAGATTTAACACCTCAGAGAGAGCTGGAAAACAACACACTTATAGAATGAGCAGATGAGTCAAGTCAATTAAGTCTACTTTATTGTTAATTCTTCCACATGTACAGCACATACATACAGAGAATTGAAACTGCATTACTCTCAGACCTTTGGTGCATACAGATAAATTACAATTAGAGTTCAGTGGTGACTGAGACAAAAGAGAAGAGGGAAGTTATGGTCGGGAGGGAGTTCAGCTTCCTGATGAATGAGGCTGTCCTTCAGTCTGAGAGGGCTTTACGGGTGAGACGGGTTTCATAAATGTCCTGGAGGGAGGGGAGAGAGACACCAACGATCATCTCAGCTGCTCTCATAATGTGTTAAAGTGACTTGCAGCAGGACGCATTGCAGGGACCATACCATACAGTGATGCAGCTAGTCAGGATGGTCTCGATGGTGTAGGGCTCCTCCACTTCTCAGTTTGCGGAGGAAGTAGAGATGCTGCTGTGCTTTCTTAGCCAGTGCTGCAGTGTTGTTGGTCCAGGAGAGGTCCTCTGTGATGTGCACACCCAGGAACTTGGTGCTGCTCACTCTCTCCAGAGTCGCACCGTTGATGATTAGAAAAACGTGTTGACGTGTTGTTCAACAACAATCTCCTTCGTCTTCTCCACATTCAGACGGAGATTATTGTCCCCGCACTACCCGGCCAGGCGGCTCACTTCGCTCCTGTAGCTTGTCTCATTTCTGTTGCTAATGAGAGCCACTGCTAACTTAATGAAGAGTTTGGAGTTGTATGACGGTGTGCAGTTGTGGGTCAGCAGAGTAAAAAGGAAGGGGCTCAGCATACATCCTTGGGGGGCTGTGTTCAATGTGATGGTACTGGATGTGTTGCTCCCGACCCGTACTGTCTGAGGTCTTCCAATCACAAAGTCCAACAGCCAGTAGCACAGCGAAGTGTTGAGCCCCAGCTGGACCAGTTTGTGAATGAGCTATTGAGGGATGATTGTTGATGAGTGTTGAATGTGTTGAATTCAGCAAAACCCTCCTCATCCATGTGTTTGGTTGTTCAGTAAAGATATAAGGTTATCTGTTGGTTATTTATTTGTTGATTCTTTTAATTGTGATGATTTTGCCTCAGATTTAACAAAAAACAACCAATTTACAAATTAGAATACTTCATAAAGACCAAAGAAAATTAAAATGAAGAATTTTTATTTTTTTTTGTGAACTGTTGGCCTTCTGGAAATTCTGTTCATTTACTGGACATTGCACCCCAAATCATCACACACTGTCAAAACTTAACACTGGACTTCAAGCAACTTGGGCTATAAGCTTCTCCACCCTTCCTTCAGACTCTAGGACCTTTCAAAATGAAATACAAAACTTGCTCCCACTCTCATCTGAAAAGAGGACTTTGGACCACTGCGCAACAATCCAATTCTTCTTCTCCTTAGCCCAGGTAAGGAGCCTGTGACATTGTCTGTGATTCAGCAAATTCCTTGAAACGTCTATGTGTGGTGGCACTTGATGCCTTGACCCCAGCCTCAGTGTATTTCTTGTCAAGTTCACTCAAATTCCTGAATCAATTCTGCTTGTGCATCTTTTTCTTCCACACTTTTTCCTTCCACTCAACTTTCTGTCAACATGCTTGGATACAGCACTCTGTGAACAGCCAGCTTCTTTGGCAATGCATGTTTGTGGCTTACCCTCCTTGTGAAGGGTATCAGTGATTGTCGTCTGGACAACTGTCAGATCAGCAGTCTTCCCCATGATTGTGAAGTGAAGTGAAGTGACATACAGCCAAGTATGGTGACCCATACTCAGAATTCATGCTCTGCATTTAACCCATCCAAAGTGCACACAGACAGCAGTGAACACACACACAGCAGTGAACACACACAAACCGTGAACACACACCCGGAGCAGTGGGCCGCCATTTATGCTGCAGCACCCGGGGAGCAGTTGGGGGCTCGGTGCCTTGCTCAAGGGCATCTAAGTCGTGGTATTGCCGGACCGAGACTCCTGAGACGCAAACTCTCTAACCACTAGGCCACTACTTCCCCTTGTGTAGCCTAGTGAACCAAACTGAGAGACCATTTTGAATGCTCAGGAAACCTTTGCAGCTTTTTTGAGTTGATTAGCTAATTGGCATGTCACCATATTCTAATTTGTTGAAACAGTGAATTGGTGGGTTTTAGTTAAATCTGAGACAAAATCATCACAATTAAAAGAACTAAAGACTTAAACTACTTCAGTCTGTGTGCATTGAATTTATTTAATACACAAGTTTCACAATTTGTTCTTTTCCACAACATTTTAATTTATTGAGATGCACTTGTATATTATAAATTGTATACATATATGAAATTGTATAAAAAATTATACATAAACATAGTTGAGAGCATATTTTAATTGAATTTTTAAATTATATATATATATATATATATATATATATATATATATATATATATATATATATATATATATATATATATATATATATATTTATTTATTTATTAAATTGTGTGTACAGAACATAAACCACACACACACAAACACACACATAAATGTTACACTATACTTTAGTTTAGTTCTATTACTATAAATATATTATAATTTACATATATAATGATTATACATAATATACTTTAAATATATTAATATTACTTTTTCTTTTCACTATGTATTATCTACTTACAACTATTAAATATTAAATAATACTTCAGTTTAGTTCTATTACTTTATTTTATAATATATACACAGATATATATATATATATATATATATATATATATATATATATATATATATATATATATTTTTTTTTTTTTTTTTTTTTGCTTTTGCACAATTCTGTTACTGTTTTGTGTCACCACCTGATGT
Source organism: Carassius gibelio (assembly GCF_023724105.1). NCBI lineage: Eukaryota > Metazoa > Chordata > Actinopteri > Cypriniformes > Cyprinidae > Carassius > Carassius gibelio. The sequence continues at coordinate 22,086,777 of NC_068418.1, forward strand.
CAAATATAAAATGTAGGTCCTGAAGCAAAAGCGCTGCTCTAGTTATCATCTCTTATAACCAGAAAAGACATTCACAACAACAGACAGAGCATCATATATGATTTACACTCAACACAAGGATCATTCATGATTCACAGCATCGCAGCACGTTAAATCATTCACACACATCACAACCAGGGCACCTTCTCTAGAGCAGAGCGACACATGAGGGAAAACACATTAACATTTCACGATCCGATGACACCGTGAGGCGCTCTCAGCGGATTCATCCCGCAGTCACTCATCTGAGGAGAAACAAATGAGAAAAACAGCGGACATACCATGTGATAGTTGACAATCTCCTGCAAACTCTCGCCACACTTCTCCAGACAGTCCTGTGAAAACACAGTCATCATTACTCAAATTTGATCATTTTCATTATCAAGACCAAAAATGTATTATGAGGTACTGGTAATTCATTCGCATTTTTGTTCTCATATCATCATCTATTCATATTCTGGCCCATGTAAAGTCCGTCCGCCCGAGGAAAACAAGCCCCGCTGAGCGTGCAACAGCTTTTGTCAAAATGGAAATGTAATTGAGGGCCATTTACAGTGGAAAATGCAAATAGCAGCAGGTTTTAATAAGATGCTCAACATTAGTCAGCTGGGTACAAGGAAAGAGAAGCCAAAAGACTCTTAATAGCATTTACAGATGGCGGCAATGAGTCTAACCCAACTGGCACTACTGACAGAGAGAAATGAGAGAGTACAGGAGCCCCGGCCTGCTTCTTTTTGACTAAATCCATGTCTAATCAGGGTCAAAGAGTGTCTCAAAACAGCAGCCTGACGCCCTCATGTCAGTGAGCCTGCCAGTAAAGAGCTCAAAATTAAAAACAGACGCGAGTTTAGGGTTGAAAAATGACTACAATGGAGTGATTTATGGTGTACAGTTTTGCTAACAGTTCTTGAACGTCTATAATGTTTATCTACATCGCCATAAGAATGTAATGAGAGAGGCTACACATTTTCTTACCGCAATCTCCTCTTTGGTTGCATGCAGTGAGGTCTGACTTATGAATTAATTACTTTTATGAGACTTTTTAATGAAGTGATCCAAAAAGAGTGAATTGGACTGAATCAGCCAAATGTCTCACTCATTGAATCAGTGTTATGTTTGTGAATTTGGAAGATTTACTTCCCAGAAGTATACTTAATAATAATAATAATAAATTGCAAATGTAATAAATAAGTGGTAAATAACAATAAATAACAATAATATAATAAATGAATACTAATAATAATGAAATTAAAACTAATAATAAACAAGTAAACTATACTATTATTATAATTAATAATAAATATAACAAATCTACAATAAAGTAAACAAAAATATTATATAATTCTAATAAAAAATGTAAATGTTAAAATGATTATATAATTCTAATATAAATATACAATTATTAATATAAATGTAATTGTATATAATATTATATACAATTAAAATATAATAAAAATAATTACAATTATATTATATAATTAATGGAACAAATTAATAATACAAATATTATACTGTTATTATATTTTTATACAATTAATATATATTATATTTATTATAAAAATAAATAACTAATATATAGTAAATAATAAATAATAAATACAATAAAAATGATACCTTTAAATACAAATAAAACAAGTTATAATAATAGTGATTAATATATAATAAATAATGAAAGAAAAATAAAACAAAATTAAAGTTTTAAAGCTAAAATTTTTAAAAGTATAATTTTATATAATAGAAATACTAGGGATGACCCCAAATAGTCGAAGATCCGATGCTTTGATAGAAGGAGCCTGATGTGACCACCAATCTCACAGTCAAATATTCAAGGGTTGTTATGATCATGCTATTTTGGCTATATGGGGTTGCTCAAATGTCTGATTTCACAAAGAATTATTGGGTTATTCTATTAAAATAATGCTGTTAATAAGAATCTAAAAACATATAAGCTTCTAATAAATATTTTAACATTTTAATACACATTTTAAATCCAACCACCCCTATTAATTTCACTTTTCAAAATCCGTGACAGAGGAGCCTCTTGGCAGCAGGTATTTAAAACTTTAACAATACTCAAACTGACACAGGCAGAGTTAAAGAATGGATTAGGGTACAAGTGATTTCAAAATGGTTAATAGATATTGTGTAGGCCTATGTATTATTTATTTCGTATAAGATGCATTTGGTTGAGTTATGCTGCAGTAAATTATTTCACTGTAGTTACTACACTGGTTATCTCTTCAGCGCGAGCAGGACAAACAACAATGCATAATATTGACTATGACTAGGACTGTTATATTCATAACATTATAATGAGAAAACTATTACTCTGTGAATTTTTTAGTTTAGTTGCCGTGTTTTTGCACGTTGTGAGATGAAAAACACGTCCATAAAAGGAGATGATTCAGAGCCGTGCAGACACGTTCCTGTGCATTTGAGGGATTCTGTGCAGATAGTCTAGAAGTTGTAATATTAACGAAATGTTGTAAAAATAACAAAGCAAATTCTATACAAGTTAAATGAGTTAAATCCCATTGATTAAAAACCTGCTATGCTTCATTCTACTGGTTATCTTCAGCACAGGCAGCTCAAAACAGAAACGAGTTATTATTAATTATTAACCCCGTTTGTATCTATTTTCCTTGTGTGTTAATATCAGTAATCATGTTGAATGTCTGACTACTCGACTCTTGGTAATGTATTTTGCCCCGCCCCCAAACACATGATTCGACGGCAAAATTAAACTATGAAAATGCTTAGTCGGGGTAACCCTTAATAAATACTATTGTTGATTGTTTATTTAAGTTAAGACATCTATGAAGCTTCTAAAATAATAATTCACGGAATTCTTAGGAACCATATTTTTTTACAGTTTCCATTACGACAAAGCAAACTCACACACACAATCAAATATTACCGATATCATCTGGTCCTTCTTGCACTGCTGGGATAGGTCACGGATGCCATTGATGAAGAGCTTGTTGGCGGTGACGTACGCTTTCCCAGCTTCAATCATACCGCCACACAGCTTCACCAGCTATTAAACAAAACCAAGAGAGAAAGAGGTTAACATAAGACACGATAAGCCATCCATGCGTAAAGCCTTTTAGTCTTAATCATAACCTCAACTGCGCTGACAGAGCAGAATATTAATAGGCTACCCTTTGATGTTTTGTAGCAAAACACAATTATTTTATATAATGCTGAGTGTGACATATTCTAATGCATTTCCTTAACTGACTAATAAATGACTAATATATATATATATATATATATATATATATATATATATATATATATATATATAAATTATGTTTATTTTTATTTAATTTACATATTATTTTTAGAAGGATGCAAAAGCATACTTTTAAAAATAATATGTAAATATTTAGTATTTTTTAGTAATATGTATACATTTAGTTAAAATGTGAAATTTTTTGTTAATATTACATCACTAATACTGAAATAAGTTTAGTTAATACTATTAAAAACTAATATTTTTTAATCACACTTCTCTCATCAGTCTAAAATATCAATGCAGTACATTTATTTAAACATTAGGTTAACTGAAAGCTGAAATCTTTCTTTAAATCCCACAAACACACACACACAACAGGTGCGCTCTCATCTGTGCAGTAATTCTCCTCACTAATGTGCCAATTACCAGCTCCAAAATGTAAAGGCCAAGGCAAAAATCTCCCACTTTTGCACAGACTCAGCGGAGGGCTTTCACATGTGGTTGTGTGTTTGCTTTGTGCCTGATGGGACACATTCTCAGATGGGCTCCATGTGTCTGTCCTCATGTTCAAACTGGTTAGTTTCCTTTTCTTCCTGTATTGCTCTTTCTTCTGTATTTTATCTTCCTCTTTCTTACCTCAAGTGCCGTTTCGATTGCGTCCGCACACGCACATCCAGCTGAAAATATGGCTTTGGGAAAATCTCTTAATTTCCCAGACTCTCCTCATGAGTCAATCTAACCAACACAAAGAGCCTTGTTCTACACAGCTGCCGAACAGACCCACAGACTCCACATCTGAACAGCCAGACGTGAGAACTAGCAAAGAAATCGTCATGCAAAAATAGAATGAGTTGCATCATTTACTGTTTTTGAGTAAGACTCCAAATGTTAAGTTTCCTACATATGATAAACAAACAATAGGATTTCTTTTCAGTGTGATTTCTCCAACAGTTTCCCCTGAGAATAGTCACATGAGATCAGAAGTCATGAGAAACACACACTGTTGTTTTGCTGAGCCTGATGAAATGTGATCAAGAGTTGCACGTTGTTGTGATTAAAATGCATGGAAACACTAAACAACAAACAACTAAACCTAATGCATGAGAGGAGACCAATTCATTTCTCTGCATCACTGCATCTAGGACTTTTCTATAGTAAATTATATACATTAAATAAAAACATTAAACACAAAATGTAAAAAATAAATAGATCAGTAATTTAATAATAAAAAAAGAAATATACATTTTAAGTAATTTGTTAAATCCTGATTATTTCAGAAAAAAAGACCAAAGAAGACTTTTAAAATGACACTTGTGTAATCTTGATTGACAGCTGTCACTCAAGGTTTTCAGGAACAGATGGAGATCGCAGGAATTAGAGAAGCATATGTGCTCCAGACATCTGTCAACACATGAACACTTCTTTAAAGATTATTTAACCTATATCTTCTCATGAATTATCTTTTTTTAGCTTTTTTGTTTTTTTAGATTAAAATGTATAAACATAAGGGATCGTGTGTATATTTTTAGATTAACTTGTAACTCGTCATCATTTCTAGCCATTTTTTTTTGTATTAATAGGTGGTCAATTTAATTAATATAAGACAAACTTTCACTCATATTAATTTTGTATAAAATAAATATAAAAAGATCACAAAAATAGAAATATTTGCACTCCAAAAAGGTTAAGAGGTCATTTTTATTAATACAGGAAAATGTAATTCATGTTAAATTGGAATAAAATTTATATTTAGCTTTCGTTTTTGTGATCTAAAATAAAATAAAACAGAAATGTCATGTCAACTGCCCAAAGGTAGTGTCTTGTGAGCACAAGACTAGACTCCTGTATTACAGTATTAGATCTTCCTGTCGATGGCGTTCAGCCATCTTTTACAGCATTTAAACAGGATTACCATCGCTATACATTAATCCACAATGTTCCTCCAAACTCATATACCTCAAACGTCTCTCCACACATGCCTTTTCTGCTCTCTAATGACGAACTGCCCTGCTTTCTCTGCTAGATTTACACCAGCATTTGCACACTGATGATCCGTAAAGCCTGAGCTTGACCGCTTGACCTTGTTGTGGGAGCGGCTGATGTCAGTGTTTGGCTACAGAGGCCTTGGAAGGTATTAGATGTGATTTCTAACAAATCCAAGCTGTGATTTTCAAACATGTGGCCTAAATGCACTCTGGTGGGGTCAGAAGGTCAAGTGACGGCTTTAAAGCGTCTTACTGTACCTTATCAAGCTTGGCTTCGATCTCCACCACCTCCGTCTCCACCTCATCAATATTAGCCCTGGAACACAAGACAGACGATGACGTGAATTATTTTGGCTCGACATTCACAGCTTGACGAATGGCACAGAAAGGAACAAATTAACAGCAGATTTCATAGGATCTACATTTCATTCTTCATTTCGTATTCACTCGAAATAGTTAGTGAGAATAACAATATGTTCATATTAATCTTACTATATTTGCAGTATCCAGAATGCATACTCTCTAAATCTTACCCAGAATACATGATAACAACTACATAATAAAACAAAATCCGGATTAGTGTTGAACAAACAGGAAATAAGATCAACCAAATATATAACAATGAGGTCATGTGACAAAAAGGTAGCATGAAATGCTTATCGTGGAATAATTCCTGCAGTCTAATGTTCATTTTTCCAGTTGATTTTCAAAGAACATACTTTTTTTTTTTGTCTAATATTATTAACAAACCCTTGCAATAAGGTGAGAGGCAGATTTTCCACTTGTAAAAATTTAGACGAAAAACAAGCCATGTAGCTGCTACTGCAGTTTTTATTAGTATAATTGTAAACGTGAAGTATGAATTAAATTTGTATTCCTAAATGATATAGTATGGTAATATCTCCAAATTCTGGCACACATTTTGACTGCACACTGCAGTATGTAAGTTCCCACAGTTAGTAAAGTACACACTTTTTAGTGCATACTGTAGCACGAATATGCAAATAAAACGCAGCCACTCTGTGACTTTATGAGGCTTTCATGAAGGATTTACTGTAATTATGAGCTTCTGAATAGTAAAAACTAGGGCTGGGCAAGTTGATGCATTATTATCGCGTTAACGCATTAAACGCGATAATTATTTCATTGTGCGTTAATGCAGTTTTTTTTTATTATTATGAAAGTCTGTTGCGCACTGGCTTAATACACATACAGACAGATCACGGGTCACAGGGGGGGATGCTACCGATCAGATTATTTAGGCTAAGCATCAGCATTCACAAAGTAATCATACGTAATCATGACTTCATAAATGGGAAATAGGAAGTTTCTGATAGCATGTGAAGACAGCAGAGAAGAGCTTGCTCAGTACAGTGGAGTTCATAGTTTGCTCTCTCACAATGTATTGCATTATACATCTATTGCTTTTGCCGCTCAGAAATATTCACGCAATCATGCAGCACGTATCAGAAGATCTGCGCTCCAGTGCGGATAGTGCACACACACTGATCTACATGTAACTGAACTGTGCTCTTGTCCACCGAGCAATTCTAAACAGAGCGATCACACTAGTCAAACGAACCAGGCTTTGGGGGTTAAAACTGCCTAGTGTGAGCACACCCTAATTATTCTCCCGTACACATGAGTCTCTACCCGCACATCAAGAGTTGTTTTTCTAAAACTATAAAATATTTTCTATAAAAAATTTCCATGTCCTGGCAGTGACAAATGTCTTGTTTTATATTTAATATGATAACATTAATGTCAAAGTTTATTAAGATTTAAAATATATATTTTAACTGCCACTATGTAAAAGGAATACTGCTGTAAAAAAAGCACCTTATTTGTTTGAAGTGATTGCAAATCAAATATTATTGAACTTTTGGTCATATAGCAGTACTTTTATATGAACAAAAAGAGCCCAATACACTACTTTTGAATGCATTGTTAGTTTTGTGCATAACAATGCAATTAATTGCGATTAATCGCAGACAATCATGCGATTAATCACAATTTTAAAACATTTCCCAGCACCATTCTAAACTAAAACCATTCATATATTTCTTAAATTTTCCGACATGTAAAAACAACCGAAATGACAGCAACAACAACAGTTAAAGTCTTTTAATCTCGCAACTATCATCATCCTGACGAGTCCTGAATACAATTGACCAATCAGATCTGGCCTTTTCTTTTCAGAAGTTTCTGTCTCCTCCCTCTGTCCAGTCTTCCTGAATGAGAAAGGGTTTTCTTCTGAACTGTAAGGTTTAAAAGCTTCAGGCTTTACGTTAAGCCATATCACTGAGATCTGAATCTCTGTGTAATCTCTCTGTCTCTTGCTGTGCTCTGCGTGTGACGTGTTTGAGCGAGGCTGCGCTGACTCCATTTAGAGCAGAAGCAATTGTGCCTTGAGTACAGAGACACACACACTTGTGTCACACCAGATGGTTATGAGTGATGGACCATTTTATATAAAAGCTGGGGCAGTACTCCCAGGACTAAATGGTCTATATTGGCACCTTGATCATACATATTAGTAGCTAAGGTGTACACATTAAATCCTAAAAGGTACCATCCCAGTGACAGGTTTTGACCATTTTATATATATATATATATATATATTATAAAATCTAAATATGTATATTTGTGTTTATATATTTATGGCATTAGAACAATTTCCCCCCAAAAATGAAAACTTAAAGGAAATACATAAAGAACTAAAAACAAACTATACACACACACATACACACATCTATAGTTAAAAGTGTTTAACACAATTTGAAATAATTTTTTAAAAATCTATTTCTTACGAACTAAAAAAACTAATGCACACATACACACACACAAACACACACACACACACACACTTTTTATAAACATGATGTATATTTATACAGATTAATAATTATTATAAATGATAAAATACACACGCACACACAGAATTAACATGATGGTGACAAAGCACTGCCTTACGATTTCTGTCTCACAGATAAGAATAAAAGGCAGAAAACCCCCCAGAAAGATCCCCTAAAGTTACATTACATCCCTGTAAGCACCTTGCAATTCTCAAACAGGGAACTCAAAACACCTTTACAGCTGCACAGCAATGTCTGGAAAAAACCTACAAATCCTACATTCCTCTATCACAAATCAGTGTCACAAAGATCTTTAATATGCTGCTTTCTCATCGAATTCAACTGTTTTTGTTCATTCTTTCTATAACCTGCACCAAAATAAAGTCTGTTTTTATCCCTACCAAAACATTTGCTCATTCTGGGAATCCTGCCCTGACAGCAAACCCAGGCCGAGCTTTTATATAATGTCTCAAGACTTGCTGAGCTTCATCTGAAGAGTCCTGCAGCTGTCTGACCTCCTGATGCGTTTCCTGGGCAGAATAGGCACAGCTGCCGTGTCTCTCTCTCTCTCTCTCTCTCTCTCTCTCTCTCTCACCCGTGATCATGCCAGCTCACTGCACATGCCACTGTTGGGATGGATGCACACGTTGCCCCCGGGCCTGTAACCATGGCAACCGCTGTGGAGGCTGACCCCACACTTACAGACCCTATTATGTCTGACTAGATCACTTGAACTTGCAAATGAAGAGAATACAATAGCAATATGGTTTAAGGACAACATGAAAACATTTTTGACTTTCCTCTTTATAAGGTTCTCCACTTTCAACAATACTGTTGGCGATATAACTAAGACCATGTGGGCAATGAAACATGATAATAATAACCATTAACACAATCGCAGACAAACAAATTTCATTCAACTTTTTTTTTAATCCGATCAAATCCAAAAAACAAAAGAACAACATCACAGCACAACGTGATTCAGTATAGGTTCAGTACAATACGGTATGAGTGACCTGTACTATTTGACCTTGACGCATTTGCCAGATGGTACCAGCTTAAAGGGGCACAACCCTCGTCCTCTGGGAGCCCACCATGAGAGAAACACTCCAGCGGACACTTTCAAATGACCTGCTAATTTGCAAAAAAGAGCAGCTGAGAACAACATCCACTGTGTTCTCAGACACATCACACACATCAGAGGGAATCTTTTCACTGTTACACTGCCACAGCTTTAATCACTGCATGTATTGAGATTTGCTGAAAGGTTCTCCATCCGGATGAGGTCATCATGAGGGTCTGATGATGATGATGACGTCACTGCGCTCAGTATTGATTGAATGATTGCTCCAAGTGCTCTAGTGGAGACCTGAGTGTCTGAGTGAGTCATTCAGAGAGAAGTGTGTGTGTGTGTGTGACTGTACGCCTCTTGCTCGTGCTCTTGTCTGGACCTCTTAAATTCAGTAAAAGCCTTAATTCTCCTGCAGCCTCCAGCTATACAGCCACTGTCCAAAAACAGAGCAAACCATGCATCAGTGTGGCCAGTGTGCAGAAAATTTGAATTAATAAAGAAAAATTAGTGTCATATTAAAAAGCATTATAATTTAATGGCTAATTCAACACATTTCAAAATGGTTTAACAGCAAATTTTGGTTGCAAAAATATTATTACATGTGACCTTGGATCACTTAAGTCGCTGGGATATATTTTTAGCAATAGCCAAAAAAACTCTGTATGTGTCAAAATGATTGATTTTCTGTTATGCCAAAAATCATTAGGATGTTAAGATCATGTTCCATTAAGATATTTTCTACATTTTCTACCGTAAATATATCAAAATGTAATTTTTGATTAGTAATATGCATTGGTAAGATCTTCATTTGGACACCTTTAAAGGCGATTTTCTCAGTATTTCGATTTTTTTTGCACCCTCAGATTCCAGATTTTCAAATAGTTGTATCTCGGCCAAATATTGTCCGATCCAGACAAGAGAGACAAGACCGAAGCTTGCAACATGTCCAGTGTGCATAAAAATCGAATTAATCTGAAAATGCATCAGACTTCAAAAGACAAATTCTTTTAGTATCACAATGTCTTTAATCCACATTTTTTTGGGCTATTACATTTTATAACGACTCTGTCAGTTTGCTCTGTTTTTCTTCATTTACTTGAAGCCTGAAGCTCCTTTATTTGAATGATGCAATGATGCATAAATGGAAAGATTATACAAGCATTGTAAATTAATGCAATATAAATAACTTCAGTGTGATAAAAAGACTCCTCCTTTTTCTTTCTTTTTTTCAAGTTTATTTTTGTGATAATGACTGTACATTATCGCTTTAAACAACTATCAGTGACACTACTTCTCTCCTCTACAGCTGCATGACTTGCTGCGTCTGTGTTTGTTTTGTAATTCAGGTCTGGTTTTAGTCTCCAAAAAGCCACAGACGGATTTAACTCAAGTGGGCTTTCTTTCTAGTCTGCTTTATGGGTGTGTGGAGGACAGGGCCGTCCAGCTCATTGGAGACGTCAGCTCTCAGACGTCTCTCAGCGAAAGCGTGTTGATTTTGGAGGGGTTAGCATGCAGTCAAGCATCAAAAATGTGTCATGAGCAAAAGAGAGGAGAGTGGCCCACACGGACCCCTCCTCATCCAGACCCCGCGAGGCCACCACGGCCAGATACACCATGAGTTATCTGTGTTTAGTGGTGTTCTGGCAGGGCAAAGTGAACCCAGCTGGCGTGTGCGTGCAAACGATTTCCTAATCGCCGCTCCTAAACCCTCCTGTGAGGATCATGTGTGAGTAAACACGGTGGTCCTCCCTTTATCGGATCCTTTCCCACCCAAAAATCTGTTGCTGTCTGAGAGCTGATGTCACAAAATATCTCCAGACGTACTGAGGTGCTAATGCGTCCAGGAGCGAGGGGTTTGTGCAGTGCAGTGTGGGAGTTTAACTAATGTTACACACACATTCTTACAGGTCAGAGCAGATGGAGATCAGACAACTCTCCTGACAACACAAACACCAAAAGTCATTCAACTCTATATGACACACTTTACAATAAGTACAAACAAACAAATAGATAAGACTATATTATATTCAAGGAGTAGTATAATATTTAAGTAAGAAATAATATAATCCTGCTAAGATTTTTTCTTCACTGTGACGTTATTTTACGGATAATTTATTACAAAATGACGATTATCTATTATTTTCCTCCACTGACACTATTTTCCTCAGTTATATTTAATAAGAATTACAAACAAAGTCAAGAGTAAAAATATTCTCAATGATCATTTTCATTATGTAGATCAGGGAAATTAATTTTTATGAAATTAATTGTACTTAATTTTTATGAAAATGGTCCTAAAACTAAGTTAATTTTCCTTTTTAAACAATTATAAAATATACTTGTAAAATATTAAATTATATTATATTATCTACATAATATAATATTGAAAATAATGTCACAAATAGAAATCTTAATTATCCTAAAATTTCTTTAAATTATGAATTGTTTCTTAAAAGCCATTAAACTTCATTTTATTTTAAATAATAATATATAAAATGCACATCTATTGTAAAATTCATCACACAACATCATAATTTCATTTCATTTTCATATTAATATATCTATAATATGTGAAACATTATTATAATATTATTTAAAAAAAAATTTAAAAATCAAAGTCAAGCACATTCTTATCAATTATCTTTAATGACAATTAAAAACAAAAGTAGAAAGTAATACAAATCCCAAAGATGATTATAATTACTGTAAAAAATGCAAATACAAGGTCTTGACAGGTTTTGTAAGATTAATCGACTGAAATGTGCAAGACTTCTTGTCATCTTCAAAGAAAAGTAATTTATCGAAGCAAATGAGATGATTCAGCTCTCAAAGGTCATCTGAAATGGTCTGGGATAGACAGCACTCCCACAACCCCACACAGCTCTCAGTATGTTATCTGACGGAGCAGAGATACAGTGTCTTCACAGCCGTCGCTGGAGGAATGTTCTACCACCCACCTCTGAGCAGCACTGGAGGAAAGCTTAGAGCCACTTCCTGTGCAGCCAATGAACACCAGACCACAGTGGGAATGCCAAGAGGTGGTCGATAGGATTTGTGTGGAATGGATACAGACTTTCAAGAAGTTTAAAAAAGAAAACTTGTGGCTCAAATGGCAGGCATGTTCTTCTCTACATAAGCTTCATTATATAATGATATAGCCTCGATACGATCTGAGGAAATGGAAAAAGAAGGACACATAAGAGTGAATCTCCACAGCAGGGGCATGAAATCTCTTCCTTCCTAATGTCCATGGCATATCTGCGTCAAGAGATAAAGCCTGACACAGAAGAGATGGAATATACTGTAGAGATAATTACAAACCAACATGGCATCATGCTACAAAATCAATGGCAGAAAACTCAAAGATCGAGGGAACGGCTGGGAAGAAATCAGAGAGATACATTTATTGTGACACTATACTCTCTTATGTATTTGTTTAGCAAACAATATTACCCAAAACAAAATACAAATGTGGAATATAACAGCAATTCTACTAGGTTTTTTATTTTTGCGCTATTGTTTGCATAGCTCCGCCCACGCTAAAATCTCATTGGTTTACAATCCTGCTGCACACAAATAGCTATAAAGTGCAACAATCGGGTTCATAAGATGTTCAAAAATTCATTCAATTTCTCCACAGAGATATTGATTTTTAATGATAACTTTTAACCCTCTGAGGTCTAAGGGTATTTTTGGGGCCTGGAGAAGTTTTGTCATGCCCTGACATTTGTGCTTTTTTCAGTTACTTACACACATCTAAATGGCTAAAGTCTAATATTACTGTTATCAGCACAAACTGTGCTATAATAATATGTGAGCAGCAGTATGTACATGATTGTGTTTTTGTGGAAAAAAAAATGTGTGGTTAGTGAAAAACTTCTTTTTTTTTATGATTTGAATAAGTCCATAAGACACACACAGAACATTGGTTCCCGGGATTGTTTGTTTGTAGCCTAGAATTCTTCTTTCTAAATGATGTGAAGATAAACTTGTTTACTCACTTACAGAAAACAATATATTGATTAAAATTTTCTAAGACACTTTTTGTTTGTAAAAGTCATATTCGAGTAGGCGTCAACTATCATGAATATCATTGTGATTTACACCTGAGAAGACAAAGGCCTGCATAATGAGCTGCATAATGAGCCTTTCAGTCAGCTGTGTGTCACTGAGAGGGAGGAGTTACAAGAAAGAATGTGAGGACATTTTTTTTAATTAGGGCCCGAGCACCGATGGTGTGAGGACCCTCTTGGAATTGCTCCGTTTATTATTATTATTATTATTATTATTATTATTATTATTATTCTTCTTCTCCAAAATGAATCGCATTTTTGAGGGCCTAAACATGCTCGAAAAGTCATGAAACTTTGCACACACCTCAGAACTGGCGAAAATTTACGTCTGATATGGGTTTCAGAAGTGGGTGTGGCAAAATGGCTCAACAGCGCCACCTATACACGTTCAACGGTGTGCGCCTCGAGCTACGTTTCATGTACATGTATGAAAATCGGTATACACATGTAACTCTCCAATACCTACAAAAAAGTCTCTTGGAGCAAAATCCGAAACCCAAAAGAAAGTCGGTTATTACTAATATTATGAGCAAATTTTGTGTCATTTTTGTCATTTCCATGCGTTGTATTTTAACGAACTCCTCCTAGAGATTCATTCAGATCAACACCAAATTTGGTATGCCTAATCTGAAGGCGATGTTAAATTGCGAAGCTTTTGAGTTTTCGTTAATGGGCGTGTCCGTGGTGGCCAGGCAAATTTCGATGATTCGCCATGAAACAGGAAGTTGCTATAACTCAGACATACAATGACCAATCTGCCCCAAACTTCACATGTTTGATGAGACTCCTGACCTGAACAGATTGACATGCCCATATTCAGTTATAGTCATAGCGCCACCTATTGGCAACAGGAAGTGACATATTTTACACTGCGATGAACTACTCCTAGAAATTTTATGAAATCAATGTATTTTTTGTGGTCAGTCTAATCTAAAGGCCTGTGCGATGTTAAGTTGTGAAGATCTTGAGTTTTCGTTAAAAGGCGTGTCCATGGCGCCGTCACGAAATTCGATGTCTCGCCATGGGAATAAAATATGTTATAACTCAGGCATAAAATGTCCGATCTTCCCCAAACTGCACATGTGTGATAAGAGTCCTGGCCTGAACACATCTGAAGGCCAAAATTCCATCAGGTGTGGCAAAATGGCTCGATAGCGCCACCTATACACTTTCAACAGAGTGCGCCTCGAGCTATGTTTCACGTACATGTACAAAAATTGGTATACACATGTAACACACCAATACCTACAAAAAAGTCTCTTGGTACGAAATCCGAATCCCAACAGGAAGTCGGTTATTTAGAATTTTCTCTGCAAAATTGGCGTTGTTTTTGCCATTTTCAGGGGTTGTACTTTAACGAACTCCTCCTAGAGATTTATTCAGATCAACACCAAACCTGGTCAGTGTAATCTTAAGCCATTTGCGATGTTAAATTGCGAAGATCTTTAGATTTCGTTAAAGGGCGTGTCCATGGCGGCCTGACAAATTTCGATGTTTCGCCATGAAAAAGGAAGTTGCTGTAACTCAGACATACAATGTCCAATCTGCCCCAAACTTCACATGTTAGATAAAACTTCTGCCCTTAACAGATCTCCATGCCCACATTCAGTTATAGTCATAGCGCCACCTATTGGCAACAGGAAGTGACATGTTTTACGCTGCGACAAACTACTCCTATAATTTTTTTGAGATTAACATATATTTTGTGGTCAGTGTAATCTAAAGGCCTGTGCAATGTTAACTTTTGGAGATCTTGAGTTTTTGTTAAAGGGCGTTTCCATGGCGCCATGACAAAATTTGATGTCTTGCCACAGCAAGAGAAGTTGTTGTAACTCAAGCATAAAATGTTCAATCTTCCCCAAACTCCACATGTTTGATAAGAGTCCTGGCCTGAACACATCTGAAGGCCAATATTCCATTATAATGATAGCGCCACCTGCTGGCAACGGTAAGATTGGCACATATATGGGATATACTTTGATATATTCCACTTATATTTAGGACATTAAATGCATATTTCTCAACGTTCGCCTTTTTACTAAAGCCACACGATGGCGGTGAGCCCGGGTGCGAGGGCCCGTTCATCGCTGCTTGCAGCTTTAATATATTTTTATGTTTGTAGTTTATTTACAATATATTTAATTATCCCACAAAATAATTTAAAATCCACTTGCGAGTGCAGTAAAACAGTTTATTAGGAACAATCAAAGCTGACTTTCAAAGCTGATTTTTTAGCATCATTGCTCCAGTAACACACTGATTTTCTAAAAAAAAAAAAAGAAAATTATTGTTATTATTATTATTTGTTTTATTAATTTGGAAAAGAGCTGAGAATATTTTTTCAGGTTATTTTGGGATAAATTGAAAGAACAGCATTGATTGTTACATTTGTTACAGTTACATTTATTTGTATTTTTACATCAAGCTTTTGTATGGTATAGTTGTATATTATTATTTAAACTTCATAATGTTTCACTTGATTATACACTAAGTAAGGAATTATAGCTTGGAAAAGTCTAACTAGTAAAATGTTTACACATTATGTGAAACCTAATACAAGTATAAATAAATAAAAAGAGACTTACTCTTGTTTATGATCTCTGCTGAATAAAGCGCTTCATGCTTTTTTTCTGAGGACATCCAAATCTCAAATCCTGAGGTAATCCAAAGTGCATATTTTGGGGGTAAATTATGTCTTATTCCTCTCGGCGCGAAGCTAACAGTAAAATAAGTATAACTTAAAGAACAGTCTCACTGCTTTGTTTTCTGTGTGGGCGTATTCAAGCCACGTGCTTCAGTGAAACATTATAATCTCAATAGCGCGTTCAGCTAATGTGTAGTCACATTAGATATAATGAAGGGAGACGTGAAAGACTTGACATCGAGTTGTTTTCATATGGATAACTTTATCACAGAATATTTGTTTTCGGTAGGTTAAAAGTAGACATGTCAAGCTTTCTATAGATATCTCTCTCATGTCTCTTCGTTCAGTATTCGGTGAGTTACAGTTCATTTTAATGACGTGTTTGTAAATGAAGATCAGCGCAGACAAAGGCTGCAGACAGCACACCTTTTTTGTTATCTTTATTTTATAAAGGCACAAAGTTTTCTTGTTTATTTGTATATTATGTCCATATACAAACAAAAGTAGACTCTTTACAGATTCGATTGATGTATTACTCTTATCTGTATGATCAAAACTGAAAGTGTTTTCAGGGTTATCAGGAGAAAATGCCTCATAACTCGTATATGTGTGAATCGACTACTGAAAATAAGAACATGTTCTTAAATAGCCTGGTTAAATAAAGGTTAAATGAAAACTTTAAGACAACTCAGATCTCTAAAGACAAAACTACTGTACAGTATATCCTTTTATTAAAAGACCAGAACACACCAAGCCGACTTCAAAGAACTAGCAAACTAACACGTGTTCTGCACATTCCTGAGAGGAATTAACTGTCAATATCAGCAGCTTTCAGTAGAATACATTAGGGCTGGTCGATATATCTAACTATATGATCATGCGCATCTAGTCAGTTAATCTGATTTCGTGATTACCACTAAATCGCCATCACCTGCTTTCAAATGGAGCGGCACTTAATAGACAGAGCAGTAGATCACTGACAAGCTACCCAATATCGCGTCATTATTTCAGATGAATTGCCTTCGATAATGAACGCAATATTGCGTAGTTTGCCAGCGATCTATGGCTCTGTCTATTAAGTTTGTGTGTATATACACACACACACACACACACACACACATATATTTCATAATAAACTTCAATAAATTGTTGATTTGATCATTATATCAATAGTTTTATATTATCCATCTTTCTGCATCATTGTATTGTAGTTTTTTTTATTTAAGCCATCATGTACAGTCTTGCACATTTGTCTTTGTCCAATTTTGAAATCTTTTTACTTCATATGAAATAATGTTATGAATCACCTTGAAGCTAGTTTTTTCTTTTTTCTCAATTTGCTGTATTTTTACTGTAGTTTTGTACACTGTAATTTTGCAGTATCACCTTACAAAAGACCCGATACTGGAAAACTTGTCAAGCATGGTTTTAGACACCATTTACTTTCACATGATTTCCAGAAATGCCAATAAGAAATCATGAAAGCGTTTGTAGGAAAACAACAAGTTAACATTTCTACTTTGACAAAACATTAAACCAAAACAGTTGAAGAGATACTACAAGCACACGACATGCAAAGGCTCCAAATCTGATGCAGCTTTGCTGAAACACACGCCTGAAAAAGTAGTGTAATAAATCATTGACACTTCTGACCCGATCTGCTCGTATCAAAATAACTTGTGTAAAAATAAACCATAAAGCTATTTTAACAATTTCACTGTCAACACCATTTGAAGCAATGGATGCTATGCAAGTAATGCACTAAAACAGCTAATAACTGCAGGCCACCAATGGGCTTTGATGCAGCCAAGGATCCCAGTGACTCCAGCCTGACCTCTGACCCCTGAAGAGAGAGCAGCTGCCCTAACCATCCCTCATCATGACTACAGAATAAACAGAGATGTTCATAGACAGTCTTACCTCACACACGCAGAAGATCCTTAAATAATACTTCAGCAGAGACTTAGAAGTATTTACACTGGTCTCTATTACAGTTGTAAATTTAAGTATTTAATCATGCATATGTCAAAAGGATTTATGGAGTCAAGATAAAAGAAACAACTGTTTCAGAGCTTATGTGAAAGAAAATATGAAGATTTCATTTATGTGGCGTCTGCAGTTGTTAAAATAATAAAACCACCTCCAGAAAAGGAGCAAAGTTCAACCGACAACAACTATGGGCTAAACAATAAAATGTACTCATAAAAAGTTCATTTATTGATTCATAAATTTAAAATATATTTCCTAAAATTAAAGCGAAGAAAAATACTCTGCCGTCTTAAATGAACTGTTCTCTCAAAAATGAAAATCATTCCAAATTCATCATTTTCATAAATAAAAAGTTAACCTCATATGGATTCTGATGCTTTTTTGAATCTGCATTCACTTCTATTGTATGGAAATAAGCAGCATGATCATTCTGCTAAACATCTTATTCGTTTTCTACATGGGGCACAATGAAAGTATCTCTGAAGGGAACCAACTGTCCTTTAGAAAAGTTTCAATGGCATTTTCATTTAATCTGACAAAGTAGCGTTCATGAGTGCAACGTTTAATATAAGAAATTAAGTCACATAGTGTCTAGATTGAATATATGATGGAAGAACTTCCAATTTTTGGTGAACTATTTAATGTTCTGGGGTTGATGGCATTTCTCTCAGATTAAAAACGATGAGAGGTAATGAAGTAGTTTTTAGCAAATTTAATATGGTCGTTATTGTTATTCATTTTGGTTTGCTAAAGAATAACATTCCAGAATAATTTTCTTTAACAAACTATTTATTGTTGCTCTAGCTTTGTTGTTTTTACAGCTATCATGGTTTTGACAGGCTGTTAGCATAAGCTGTTAACCACGTATTCTCTGTCACAGTCTAGTGGGATTTCATTACCGCTACATGTTTGTCCAAGAGTCGATGCTAAAGCCTGGAAGCGGCCAGCACAACGCTGGGGCTTATGGGAGAATCCTCTGGGATTTAAGGCTGAGTGGAGGAAGGACGGGGCCACAGACCAGGCTCGGGTCTCGTGAGGTTGAGAGGGACAGACGCCAGCCGGACTCAAAGCTCTGACCCATAACATCCTTCCGGAGCCAGGCTACAATCTGGAAAAACTAGCTACAGGGATGGTTTTCCGCTGCATTTTAAAAATCACATGGTTTGGTACCTGCAATGTCAGCAAACTGTTGAGTAAATAAACGGATGTAACAAATGAGAAATTATATCAGTGGATGACGAGAGTGATGGACAGAGTTTTTACAGTCCGAATAAAAACAGGAAGGAGAAATCACAAAGTCACACAAAAAAGACAATACTGCACATCAAGCTCACTACAGTCTCACGGGGACATGTGTAAAGTATATAGGAAATGACAGCAAATATATTATATATTTCAATGTAACACTGTCACGGTAGCAGGGCTGTCACGATAACAAATTTTGCTCTTCGATAAATTGTCCAAGAAATTATCGCGATAAACGATAATATTGCCGTTCTAAGACCAGTTTCAACTAATATAATGATAATGGCATAATAACCAGGTACACCTTTTCAAAGATCAATAAACTTTATTTTATGGCAGATTCAGAGCAAGAAATACAAAAATGTTGACTTTGTGTGGCTTAAAATTAATTAATTTTGTATGTTTTTATGTTATATTATGCCAGTTAGGGATGCTCATATTGACCGTTTAACCGAAAGTACACATTTTGACCGATGAAGGGGCCATTCACATATCACGTCTTTTTTTGTGCTCAAGTTCGTTATTTCAAATGCGGTATGCACGCTCATATTGGAAGCAATGCGCTTGCGCGTCCACACAACATCTAGTTAAAAACACGCAAGCGCAGCAGGTCATGTGAAAAGAACCAGCTCAATTGGCTTCCTTTCCGGGTGAAACACTGCAGAGTTTTTACTTTTCTTCGAAAATAAATCTTGTAGCAGAGTTACAGCAAGGGTTTTTCGGTGGTGGAAATCCATTCCTGAAATGTCCTTTTTGAAACGGAAATCACAGCTGATGGATGCTTAGCAACGACAGACGCCTCAGGAGCGCAACTGCCCGAGTGCGTGTGAATTCACAGGGCGCGTTGACACACGCAATCACACGCGTACAGACATATTTAGCTGAGCAAGCCAAAGGAAGCGAGCGAAAAGTAGGCCCATTTCGAGAGAAAGGGCAACGAAGTTACTTGCAAAATATGCTACACGGTATTAAAATAAAGCAGTAGTGCAAGTACAATGCTGTATCACTTCAGTGCTGTATGCTGTATCAAAGCTGGCAACTCTAGCAAGACGTTATCTCTTTATTCCCGGGACATCTGTGCCATCGGAGAGGGTGTTTTCTGCTGCGGGCTGTCCACAGGCAGCACTCCAGACCAACCCCACATCGTGACATGTTACATTACTTAAATAAAAATAAAAAAAGAAATTATCGCGGCTGAAAAAATAATCGAGCTCATTTTTTTTTATCGTGTGATTAATTGATTTATCGACAATCGCGACAGGCCTACACAGTAGCAAAACCTTAGCTCAAAATATATAATAATGATAATAAAATTCTATTCGATTTGCAGTTCTAGTCTCTCACAGTACCTGAGAGGTCTCAGTTTAAATTAAAGTGAGGCTCAAGTGTTTGCGGTATAAGGCCCTCCAACACCCCTTTCTTTGCGTGTGGCCTGCGATGAGGGCACCGCCGATGGGGAACAGACACTTCAGACGTGAAGCCCAGCAACCAAACAAAGACCATCACAGGGAGGAAGTGGCATAATTAACCCTTTCAGGTCATGTATTTCATTCTAACACAATACCCTCATACAAATTCTGTTCCCGCCACCGAGTCCGACAACTATAGACAAGCGCTCTGTGCGCATTCCACACAGCATCTCTCACATTACAGTGTTTCATTTACATTTCAAGCAACTTGGAATACCAGGAATGCAAGATGTTCATGACAGCTAGACACAACACTTGGGGCAAGGACGTGATGTGGTGAAATATCAGACCCAAATGTAGGTCCAGGAGCGAAGACGAAGGGCAGACGGTGAGTGTTCAGGATGTGAAGCGTCTTGGCTAGCCGGGCTGGTTTATATTAGCTCAGGGTGGTCCGTCGTGACTCCAGCATGCAAAAATGTCAATGGAGATATGGAGAGACACACACAGACGCACTCCGCCTGGCTGAGCTGAGATGGATCGAGGACGCTGGCTATGAGAAAAGACCTCACAATGCGTCACTGCTGGGGTGAGGGACAAAAGAGACTCCCAAATCTCATCCGAAAGAGAGAGAGCTTAATGAAAATGAGGGAATGAGGATTATTGCTGCCGTTTGTGACCATATGCGAGGAAAAAAGGCAAAACTTGCATATAAAAGAATCTCCTGACGCTCCAGCAGTCTTGGCTCTGGTTGATGTGGAGAGATCTTACATTTTTGTGGGCTGCACTTGTAGTTTGGAAGGGCTCTGGAACAACATACCAGACACGGGGAGTTTTTGTTCCTGGAAATGTATCCCGTAAAAAGTGGCTAAAATGGGACTCAGAACAGACTGAGCAGTTGAAACTTTCACTGTCACACAAAATATGTATTTTGATTTCATTAATAACTTGAAATGTACATTGCTGCGATTATGCCATTTGAAACCAGCTTCAGGAGTTTTAAAAGATCTCTTTTACTGCTGACAAGACGATAAACTTGCCAATAACCGATAAATGGCCAATATTACAATTTTATCATGTCTAAAAAATGTTTTTAAATGTAATTATATAGTATAAATCAAAAAATAAATCACTAAAAACAAAAAGATGTTCTTCTAGATCTCTTTTACTTTAAAATCATACTGCAAAATTACAGATAGCTAAAAAGACCGATAATAACTGATACATTTCCGATATTAAAATTCCATACAGTGTCTTAATAAAAAAATAAAAAAATATTTAAATATCAAGAAGACATTCTGTTATTGCTGATAAAAAAAGTAAATTTCTAAATAAAAATAAAATAAAACTGAATTTATTTTTATCACTTGTAAAGGTGATAATCTTTGCTATTGTTGACAACTGATAAATGTATTAAATTACAATTCTATACCATAAAAAAATAATAATAAATGCACACACACACACACACACATATATATATTGTGACTTGT
Source organism: Carassius gibelio (assembly GCF_023724105.1). Classification (NCBI taxonomy): domain Eukaryota; kingdom Metazoa; phylum Chordata; class Actinopteri; order Cypriniformes; family Cyprinidae; genus Carassius; species Carassius gibelio. Next base: position 22,108,816 of record NC_068418.1, read on the forward strand.
GGTCATTCTGGTTTCCATCAGTGGATGGACTGAGGCTCTATAGTTTCCGCAGATCTTCTAGGAAGAGCAAATAATAACCCCATGAACTGTCCAAGATACACGCACAAACGAAACCAGAGGGAGGCCACATATCACAGGTTATGCTCATTTCTCCTTCCTCCAGGTGCTTCCTGAAAATTGGGTTCAATAGTATGCACTAGACGTCACCATGCTGTCATCCTGACCAGGATGTTGATAAACTTTCCATATGTGATGTAAACCAGTGTACGCCAGTCACGTGACAGAAAGCTAGCGCAGTCCATCCTGTACACACTGATATTCATCACAGAATATACTGTAGAAGCAATGGTGGACCCCAACGCTTTTGAATGTTTCTCAATTCAAATTTCAGGGAAGTATTTAATTAAAAGTTTAAACATTACACATTTTTTTGTGAGTAAATGAACTACTCATATTAAAATATAAGTCACTGATAGCAAGTACAAGAAATATGTCAACCCCGGAGGTTTTGAAGAAATGTCAGCTCAGCTGTTCCACACTGATGGATGTGGTCAGTGTATATTTAGCACTCTTGGAAGTGGCAGCAGGTCTTTTGGGAATCAAGCTTACATCAGTGTGCAAACAGGCCTGCAGCGGGAAGAGGAAGTTCCCTCAAGCCTCATTGAGTCTAAACGCAAACCACAGACTCTCCTGAGACTCAAAAGCCCTCAATGTAACATTGACGCAATGCCACAGATGAAGGGAAAGTCTTCAACAATTACACGGAGCACACTAATGAGCATTTACTGAGCTTTTAATGCAGGAATTGATGCTCTAAATTGTTTTAAAAAATTACAGTAAAGATATTTGTTACAAAACATAAGAAGCCTCTCTAAAAAAAATGACTTGCACAAATTGTTTGAACAGCAGAGTATTAACGCAAAGACTATTGTAAAACATATAGCTACTATCCAAAATTTTGACTGGATGACCCGTTTCAAAAATCGATGTAATATGCAAAATCTAAAAATCTAAAGGCAAAAAAACATTTGGCTTCCACACGTCAATACACTCACTGGATAACAAGTTAGGAGATTAATAAAGTAAGTTAAGGTGTTTATCATGATGTTTATTAATAAAGGTGTTTATTGCGTTAAAGCATCTTAGTGCAAAATTTGCATAATATACAAAAAAATCTATGTGTAATGCCTGAAATTGTCATTATCTTAACCTGATAAACAACATTTAGGAAATTTACAAACCCACAGTCTTACAGTTTTTAGGCAATCTTGTGATTATTGATTAGTAGGGTAACAAAAATACAAACAATAATAAATAAATACAATATTTGGTGTCTATTATTATTTTTACATATACATATTTAACTATTTGTTACAGTTGAACGTTGTTTTGCAACATATTCCTCATTTTAATAAAGCAGGAGGACACTCAATGTTGTGCAGTACTGTGATTATAGTTATTATTCAACTGTAAAGAATGTTGTACACAATAACTGTATGTCACAATGAGCTATTGTACTGTTTTTGGAAAACCTGGCTCACTCAGATTGAATGGAGCTTTGGGTGCTGTGAATAAAGCACACACACACACACACACACACACACGCTCCCTGCTGACTTTGCCGAACCTTCGTTAATATTCCAGTAGGCCACCATCATCCACGTGCACTTCCTGTGCTGCACAGGGACAGGACGGAGCAGCGCAGAGGGAAAGAGAAAGCGAGTGGGTTTATCCCGATCAGGACCAGATGCCTGTAAGAGCTCCAGATGTGAGTCAGCAACAGACCCAGATGGAGCGACGTGATTCACGAACACGCTCCTTCAGCAGGAGAGGAACTGTTAGATACAGGACAAAGATTCAGGGGGAAGAAATAAATAAAAATAAAGTCATCTAGTTAATGCCAGGTTCCCTCTCTGGACTTCCGCCAAAGCGGTTCCTCTTTACTGTACTCTACAGAGTCAAGTACATCAAATCAGAAAAGTACAGTCAGTTGAAGCAGGTTCTAAATATATGACCTAAATATGTAACATCGTGGTATACAGCACAAGTTTACTGTATCCCACAATGCAATGCACTTGATCTTTCTGATCTGACCTATTTGTAGAGTGAATTACTTGGATGCAATATCAGTTGAGATTTTTAGCTTCTCCTTCTCGACTTCCTGATTATCTGATTGAACTACAAAAATAAATTATTTATGTATTTATTTACATACAAGCTTTCATTTTTTTTTTAAGTACAAATAACAGTACCGCTTCTCAGCTCCAGTCAGACATAACAACCTGTGTTTCATCAAGTTGATTCAGTCCATGATTCAGACCTGATTCTAAAGAGCGAATCAGTCTGATTCACCAGTTGATTCAACTGATTCACTAAAAAGAATCATACGTCGCACTGCAAAAAGAAGGTTCACTTCATACTTTAAGTTCACAAGATAAGAGTGTCAGCATAATTCCCCAGCCTCATGCCTCATGACAGTAAATCACACCGGTTACAGTATATATGACTAATCCACATAGAGCTTTATGGTAACTATTTTTATAAATGCTAAGTTATAAGAGATTTATAACCACCCGCTGAGATGCTGCCTGCTGTGAACTTCAGCAGAAGGGAAAGATGGGAGTGGGTGGATAACAATAATCCTAATTGAGAATCTTTACATCCACCTGTTGGTCACGCTAGGAGGCTTTTAACTGCTTTACCCGTTTGAGGGATTGGAGGTTGTTTACTAGTACTTTATGAAATGCTGCATATCTTAGAGTTCCTAGCATTGAATAAAGGAATCATGTTGTTCTTCCTGTGGAGACGGACTTAGAAAGACTGCATCATCTATCAACAGGGGGGCTTTGTGGGAAACTTTTTACAGTAACCTCCTGATGTCCATTGAAACAAAATGGCTTCAAATAAGTAAATTTCACAAATAATTTAAAAGAAACAAATTAACTTACTGAATTAGATGTTAAATATTTTCTCATAAAATGTACTCTAAAAATGTTTTATTTAAAAGTTGTAAAAATATTTTAAGTGTACAAAAATTGTAAAAAAAAAAATAATAAAAAAATCACTGATTTTTTTTGCAATTAATTACAGAGAAACTGCCCTAAATTTTTAAGTACTCCGTAAAAAAAAAAAAAATGAAGCTGTACAGTAAACAAAGCAGATTACAATTTACTAGAAAATACTGTTTCAGTTTTTCTGCTTCAATAATTTATGTTTAATTTTGTTTTACTTGCTGCTCCTTTGTGAAATTTACTAGCAATTTCTGATTGAAAATTGTTTCTATAACTTTTTTTTAACTGAAATAGCATTTTCTTGTAAAACATACTCCAACAACCTTCGGAAAAACAATTTTTATAGTGTAAAAATTGGTGGGAGTGCAAGATTTACACTCAAAAGGAAGAAATCTGAGAGCAATTGAGATCAAAGGCACACTATGTACATTCTTTTTAAGAACCACTTGTTTGCCAATACAACTTTGGGTTCAGGTTTCCCAGCTTTAGCTTGCCTCCAAAACGAAATCTCCCCCTATTTTTACCCCCTTTCCTGTGCGCTGTGCAGCCATCAACAAAGGATTGTGTTGTGACTCAACAAAACAAACCTCCATCATTAGCCAAACACGAGCAGGAAGCAAACTGAGTCATACGGTCGTGTTATTCGATTTCCTTTCACTTAATAAACCGCTCGCACTCTAGGGTCCTCACTCACGGTGGCATCTCTTCCAGGATGTTGCATAAACGTAGATGTGCAAACCACTCAGAGTGCACTGCCATTGTGCGGCGGTGTGTGAATGGAGAGGCTATTGAGCTTTTGTAGACAGGAAGGACTGCCAGGCTTCACATAGAGCCGTGCGCACAAAAGCCTGTATTGACATGAGCTCAGCCTCATAAATTAAGTCTGTTTAACATGACTTGCAGGGTCTTAGTTCTCTCATTCACCTTCATGCTCTTCTGTTGAGGATTTATGGAAGACATTAAAGGTTTCAAGATCACAAAAAATGTTTAAAAAACTCCCATTTACACTTCAAATATCTAAATTCTTTCAAATCAAGGATAAGACTGAGAATCTCATGGTCTCTTTCTTAGATCCTAAGCCACAGAACTATGCAGACTCCCCCACAATCCTCTGCAGATTGCTCTCCCTCTGAAGTCAGCTGTATGTCCTGGGACTGGTTTGTTTCACACGGTCCTATCATCACATGGAAGGAATCCTCCGACGGCTGTCCTGAGCCTGGCTAGCTTAAGAAATCCTGCCTGTCAAAGATCTACAGGCTCATCCCATTTCCTGGAGAGGTAGGAATGTGGTCGGCACTCGAGGAGTTTATCACAGCAGCAAACAAACTAGAGATGCCATGGTTGGTATGGTACTAAGGTACCATATTTTCATAATTTGGCTGGTCCTGCGACTTAAAGTCAGGTGCGACTTATCAAAATTAATTTGAAATGAATCAAGAGAAATGAACTAAGAGACATGAACCAAGAGAAACCATTACCATCTCCAGCCGTGTAGAGCACCCTCTCGTGGCTAAAGACGGTATTGTTTTCTTTTTGTTCTTGGTTCTAACTAAATGCGACTTATATGTTTTTTTCTTCATCATGACCTATTTTTGGACTGATGCGACTTATACTCAGGTGCGACTTATCCGAGTCGGAAAAATACGGTATTCAGAATCATTCGTGACCCAGCTTCACCCACAGAAGTAATGTAAAGTTATTTTACGAATCTTTGCATATCATCTTTCCTAGTAATGTGCTAGTTAGCAAGTTTCACAATGAACGCGGGTAAAGTTTACAGTCTCTCAGTGAGCAGCCTGGAAGAGAGGGGCGGGGTCAGCAGTGCTCATTTGCATTTAAAGGAACATGCAACAAAACGGCTTGCTGTAAACAGAGCTTAAATATTATATATATTTATAAATTTAATACAGTGTACATTATAGTTCATCAAATAAACGTAGCCAACATTAAAAATCTTAATTATTCCAAACTTGAGTATTATTTATGTGTGTGTGTATATGTATATATATTTTTTTAATTCATACTGATATTTTAAGTTAATAATAATAATTTTTGACGGTATAACTTTTTTTACTGTAGTTTCTTATTAAATAAATGCAGCCTGTGCAGCTATATATGATGCACATTACACAGATCATTAAAGATGAGTCATCTAACACTGTTTTCATGATTTTCATTGGATCAAGCAGCGGTGATCAAACAGCTGTCCACACACCTTGACGTCCCGGGACCGTGTCCGGGGGGAATGTGGGCTAATCCATGATTAGCTGAAACGTTCAAACTGCTGACCTAATCCCTGTTGTTTTCACATTGAGCCCGTCATCCCACAAGGCAAAGACAAGACAAATCAGTGACACTCGTAGATGAGAAGAATCTCCATCGGGCTCAATGACATGCTCACGGCGTTTTATTTAATCATGTAAAAATAGAACAATTAAATTAACGGGACGGCCTTGAAGGCGAGCCGGAATCTAGACGTGAGGGGCATCTAATTAGCTCAAAACACAGAGCTAAAGAGGCGTCGCACGTTGATTCAAGATCAAAACTGTGCAATCACTGTGTGTGCTTATTATTTTAATTGGCCCAAATACCCTTCTCTATATTAGAATCATGCTATAAGATCTTGTAGGTGACCTATAATTGGTCAGGAAACCTGTTATGACCACACTGCGGTCATTCAGCCCAATTATGGGAGGGTCATCTGAGCCCATCTGGGTGTGTGGAGGTAAGGAAGATGTTGGCCCTGCTGGCACACATTCAGAACAGAAGGAGGTCAATATGAAGAGCAGAAGAAATAACAGCATGTTGCAGAAATCCCTTCCAGCTCAAAGCAACAGCAACTCTTTAATAACAAATTCAAAATCGTACCGAACAACGGCCTCTCTGACGACATGCTGAGTTCTTTCAAATCTAAAAAACAGGTTGACTTTAGGTGCAATATACATCAAATGAGTAAAAGTTTTATACATATTTTAATTAATTATTTTTTATTTTTATTTTAGTTAAAGTTTTTCATCAAGTTTGTCATTTGATATAGCTTTCCTTATTCTTTATTTCAGGTTTAGTTATTTTAATGGCAACTCTAACTGAAATTAAATCTGTTTAAGTTACTAATTTAGGTATACGTACACACATTATGGATTCAATTTTAGTGAACTATAAAATACCTGGTTGATGGTCTAGCACACTTTCAGAGCAGCTTGTACAAAGGGTTTATAATGTTTCTAAATAAAGCAAGCCATTCCCTATCTTTAGTCAGCTTTCTTTAGCACATAGTGTATGTTCTACTGACACTAATTACAGTCTGTATTTAGTATACAGGATATCTGTAGACAACACACTTAATCTGCTCAAAATAACTCTAAAGCAGGGTTCAAATGATCTGTGACCACAGATTAATGTGGTCATTATCTAAAATTGGATCTAAACAAGGCAACAATTCAAGATGAAGCAGTTCAGAAGAAGATACATGACAAATAAAACATTCCAACACTGATAAATGAATCTGTACACAAGTCCAGAAGTCCTCCTGTGGTGTGACTGGGTCTTCCAGTCCTCACATGCTCATGAGAAGCCATACATCATCCAGCTGTTGGTCTCTAATCATGTTGACCCAATTGATCGGTCTCAGTGAAAGGAGCCAGTGTGACAGAGAGGCATCGTGAACAATGAGAACATTCTGCAACGAGCCGGAGACGACACATGTGAATCATAAACTGAACTTATGCTGCGGGTCACAGCAACAGGACGAGGATGTGCCCTCTTCCCACAGTATGCCCCTTACATATAAACAGCAGCTCCATTCAAGACTCAGGCAATGACACACAAAGTCACAAGGACAGAGCTTTCCAAGAACTTTTAAAGGATTTCTTAATAAAGAGGCAATGACATTTATGTCACACACACACACACATATATGCAATGTATATGTACCTACATTGTATGTATGCATATATATATATATATATATATATATGAATAATGAAATAAATAAAAATATATAAAATTAACAAAAATTCAAACATAAAAAAAAAATAAACATAAGATAAAAAGTCAAATCGATAATTGCAAATGCTAAAAGTGAATTCAGGCAGTGCAACATTATAATGTACAGTATAAAATTTGATATTCATTTTGAGATTTGTAATGATTATATTTAACAATGTTATAAAACTAGTAGTGTTTTTAAAGATGAACTTAGCATTAGATGTTAACAAATGTGATAAAATAGTTAAAAAAAACCACTATGTAAATATAGGAACAACAAGGATGCACAATAAAATATCTGATATACAGTAGGCCAAAATATATACAATATTTTTTGATATATTGGATATATTTTGATATAATGATATATTGTGCATCACTAGTACTTGATATTAAAAGCACTCACACTCGCAAATAGCCTAAATATAAGCTGCACAGTTTCTGTCCACTAAATGTTTTATGGCAAAAACATTTTTTATAAGAGTGATAATAAAAGCTCTTATATGATGATAGGTTCCTTACTTGCAAAATTCAGTCTTGTAGAGATGGTTTCAGTGGTCTAGGACAAATATAGCCACAATGACCTCTCATAACCATTTTACGCAAGCAAAAGCCTCTAGTGCACTCAACGGAACACTAAAGTAACTTAAAAAGCTTCACAGGATAAAAAAAAAAAAGCAGTCGGTTCTCTACCGAGTAATTACACAAGACACTTTATTGATTGAATCATTGAGCTTAGCACCCAAACAACACCGACTCGAATGTGCTTTGTGTTTCCCCAGACAGTAAAAGGCCTCAAATGAACTGGAGATTGGAAGTGAAAGTTCTGTGAAATTAGTAACTTCTGTCCAGGCGCTGGAATGCACTGATTTGCTCTCAGTGTTTGTTGGAAGGGAAGGTGACACAGTAGACTTGAGTCAGGAATGATGAATAATATTTAGTCGGGTGGCTACAATCTGTTCCATATTTGTTAGACATATAACTGAAATCTGAAAACTGCACATAAATGACACAAATGACCTCCAACCAAATTTCTGATTGAGCACAAAGAAAATAGACTTTTTAATGCAAAACCTCCTGGCGCTTTTGTGGCCTTGACCTTTCAAACGACCATTCACAGAGTGACTGGACGGGTCTGTGTCCAAAGCGCAAGGACTTCGAGGGTTGCCAGATATACTGGCAGGAATAGGATTGCTCCAGATGACAGGGATGGATAATTGTACAGGGTGTGGATGCATGAATGCCATGTGAAGAGTCAGTGTGTGAATCTAGCCGTGCAAAGGTAATGCGCAGCATGCAGCAACAAGTGAAGAAAGTAGATTGTATTAAATGTTTTAGACAAAGAAAACCCCAGAAACATCCTGGGATCTTACATAAGAGCTTTTACCTCCATACAAAGGCCCTTAATACAGTACTTGTGTCCAGGATGCTAATCAAGGCTTGAACCACACTCAAATTTTAAGACAAGAAAAAATATTTAAGTTAATAATATTTTATATAATAATTTATTCAGCAAGGATGCATTAAATTAATCAAATGTGAGAGAAAAGATTTCTATACATTTTTATTATTTTTATTTTTTTTCTATTTTTTTTTATTTATCAAAGAATCCTAAAAAATGTATCAAGGTTACAAAAATTATTAAGCAGCACAGCTGTTTTCATTGATAATAAGTGAAATGTTTCTTGAGTATCAAATCAGCAAATAAGAATGATTTCTGAAGGATCATGTGACACTGAAGAATAGAGTAATGAGGCCGAAAATTAAACAGAAATAAATTACATTCTAAATCTTATTACAATAGAAAACAGTGCTTTGAAATTGTAACAATATTTCACAATATTTCTGCATTACTGCATTTTTTTTTTATCAAATAAATGTAGTCTCAGTGAGCATTAGTATTTGAAAAATTGATCAACCATGAACTTTTGAACAGTAGTCTTCTTTTTCTTTGAAAATGTTGGGTTTTAAAATGTTTAAGTAATGAACGACAAAATATGATTACATTAATTATTGCATTTATTATACATTCAAATATGAATATACACTTGTATATATGATATACTATTAAAAATATAACAAATTGCGCCCAGAATTTTTTTTTATTATTACAAAAAAAAAACTTTATAAAATATTATATTTTAATTCTAATTCTAAAATAGTCACCTGCTCTAAACATCACTGTATTTGTTCACTGTTTGTGTCCTAATTGCTCCTTTTGGACAATGCAAGTCCCCTCGCTCACCCAAAGCATTAATGTATGTTTGTGCTCAGATACGAATGACATCTCACTCTCACACATTGTTTCTTCTTGAGAAGATTTATCAATCTAGTTTCGTTATAAACATTAGAAAGTTCCTGAAAATCCCTGAAGAGATTGCGGAGCCCTGACTCAGACGGCCAGATGGCATCCATTAAGTTGCTGCTTCCCAGTCTGGAAGTCTTTGATTAGGAGCAGGGATTATATATGCCGCCCTCTCAAACACACACACTCTCACTCTGACACACACGCTCACGTGGGGAGTAACTGGAGCTGGTGCTGAGGAGGGGATGTGGGTGTAAAGGAATGCTGCTTTATTTGTCTAACCTCTGGATCTCGGTGCTCACCACAGTCACAGCTAGAGTCAGTGCGTGGGACACTCGGAATTCTTTAGATCCGATGTTCCACCATAATGCTGGAGCAGCTTACCTCCAGCTTCTCGGAATATATTGTCAAGAGAGCCATCGGATGGGAAAGGAATTTTCTCAACCATTTCCATTTCAACCATACATTCATTCACACTGTATCAAGCTGCTCTGCTTTAAATTATAGAATTGTACCCAGTGTGCTTCGTGAAAAATAAACATGATCTGAGAAATATTGGCTACAACTTACTATTTAATATTATTTTTATATATTTCATATATCTTAAATTTTTCTTATGTTTGCTTTATATTTTTATTTTAAGTTTTTATTTAGCAGGGATGCACTACATTTTAACCAATAACATATATTTTGAATTTAAGTAAATGCTGTTCTTCTGAACCTTATATTCATTAAAGAATATTGAGATAAAATGATCACAGTTTCCACAAAAAATATTAAGCAGCGCAACTGTTTTTAACATTGTATCAAAAAATAATAATAAAATGATTTCTGAAGGATCATGTGACAATCAAGGCTGGAGTAATGATGCTTAAAATTCAGCTTTGCGTCACAGGAATAAATTACATTTTAAAATGTATTAAAACTGAAAACAAAAAAAGACAATATTTTGTATAATGTAAACAATATTTTGAAAAAAAAAAATCCTTAGACGCCACTGGCATATACATTTTCATTTTACTATTTAAGCCCAGACAAAGAGGCATTATTTAGAGCATTAACTCAAAGAAACAAAAGGAAACAAGTATGAAGAAATGCTGTGCATGATTCAACCTTAAGTGCCCATGTAATCACAGCCAAAAAACTACTCTGAGCCCTTGAGAGGAACATCAGGACATCAGAGCATGGGATATGAGCCACGCTGAGTGAATCATGGAAAATCAATGACTGCTGGGCATTGGATAGCTGGCCAAGCATCCCTCTCACGCTCAGTCAGCTGACACGGTGGAACATCACATCAATAGAAGGTCTTTCCATGAACAGATTTGGATTTGTAAATCCTGACCATTAAGTCAGTCATTAAACCCGTAAGTGTTCAGCACCAGTGTAATGCAACATCTAATCGGCAGTTCTAACAGGTAATTAGGGTAAAATCAATGACTCAAGCAACAAATTGCAGACTAATTACTCATTTAGTAGAGGTTTAATCCCAAGTTAGCCTTCTTCATGTCTCACTTTAAAAAATTACAAATCTGTCATATTCACCCTCACATTGATCAAGTATTATGTAGACAAGATTTGTGCACAATAGCAGTGAATTAAGTGAACAATCACTTAATTTCACTCACGCTTTAGCATACTTAACAAATGGACTATTTTGTTGGTGCTTTTTCAATTTTGCATCTTCAACACCATGACACACATTGCATGAACAGAGCAGCCTAGACAGTTCACTATTTTATTGTGTGTTTACAGGGGGGGAAACCATAGCTTTTTTAGCACCAAAATAGTACATAATTTTGAAAACTTTCAGTTCTCAGACCAGATTTGAGACTTAGGAACAGCTTTTCAAAACTCACGGGTAAATAATAACTAAGTTATAATAAATCAGTAACAATTCTGTTCTAGCTACATACATTTTTCAGCTTGACTAGGATTGGCATAAAATGAATTCATAGTGTCTAAGGCACCGACTCGCTGATCAACTGAATCGTGAGTAAACAACAGAATAGCAAATAACTTAAGACTTGCAATTGGAAATATATAAAAGCTATGTAATATCTCATTCGCAACATGACATATTTTAATTACAGCGCCTAACCAACTAACTCAATGTAACGTTAAACCTCTCATCACAAACGTATCGTGGAAAACAGATATTTCAGCTTACCGAAAGCGGGGTGAATCTTTGATACAGTCTTCAAAATCCACCGTCATCCTGGACGATTTATTTCCAAAGATTAAAACTGAAATTGCATCGCCGTCAGTAAACAAGAGTGTAAATGGGTACTACAGCCTCTTCACTCCACAGACAGAGAGTGAATCCACGGAGCTCAAGACTCGCTCCTAATGCTACAGTAAGGGACTGTCAGCAGTTTCTCTACTCTGACTAAAGCGCATAAAATCGTGAACGGCTACCGTCAGACTTTAGTTTATACGAGAGTCTTTGTCTTTTTTATGCTTATTCATTTTTGAAAATCAAATCAAATTACATCGAATGAAAAATAAATAAAATAAAATAAAAATAAATGAAATAAAATAAAATAAATGAAACAACTGAACGATAAAATAAAATAAAAATAAATGAAATAAAATAAAATAAAATAAATGAAACAACTGAACGAAAGAAAGAAAATTAAAATAAAAGGACAAAATGATAAAATAAAATAAAGAAATTAAATGAAAATGAGATATAAAATAAAATAAAAATAAAATAATGAAATGAAAGCTAAATAAAATTAAAAATGACAAAATTATAAAATTATATTAAAATTAAATTTACAAATGAGATAAACAAAATAAAACAAAGACAACAATTACATAATGAAATGGAATTAACTAAAGTAAAATAACAATGAAACTAAATATAAAATAAATTAAAAAATATATATAATTTGTTGACATTTTCTCATAAGGACTTTTTACCAGTCTAAGCTCAGACTACTTCAGTATATTTTAGTGTTCATGCTGTGTTAATTTCATGCAACCTCTGATCTGTGAAGTCTTTTTTTAGTTCAATAAATTTTTGATTCATCCCATATAAACATTTCAACATTTATTATTAAATTGAGAATACATCTTTTATCACTTTTTTTTTTATTGCCCTTTACTTTGCTTATATTTAGAATGTGTTTTTAATAAAAAATATAATCAAAGTCTAATTAAAACTCAAGATGTCAAAGATCAACACTGCTTCTGGTTAATATCCCTAAGAAAATCATAATAATATATGTGCATGTGTGTGTTTATGACAGAAATAAATGAAAGTAACAGAAAAGTGAAAGTGTTTGTGTGATTAGAGTTTTGAGATGATCCCTAAATCTATTCAGGTCCAACACACCTCCTTGTCAATCTTATATTTGCATTGAAATAAAGGCTAGTCATTTGTAAAAGGTCATGTGCTGTTTTACATGTTATATAATTATTTTATTTTCATAGATTATATGTTATTCGTGTATTTAAAGTCTGTAAATGTGCAAATTGGTCTGACAATAGGCGATTGTGGGTATTACATGCAGACTGCAAAAATAAACCTGCATTGAGGAATGTTTTCATGTTATGCTTTTAACGTTTATATATATACACATACAGTTAGTCATTTTTTCATCCTACAAGGATGTTTAGACTATGAATTCTCCTCTTTCAGAAAATCTTACTGCAGCATGGAAGATATCTTTCAACATATGTTTTAACTTGGCAGCTTCTCTCTTTCCTGTCTTGTTTAAAATGTTTCCAGTTCATATTCAGCTCTGGAAAGCAGCGCCAATTCACATAAAATGCCTGGACAACAGCTGGGTATATTAGCATCTTGCTGACCAAAGGCAAATAAACTGAGGACATGATGATCAGCTCACCTTGAAAAACCTGCAATGCTCATTGCAATCTTTAGCACAAACCACAGGTTTAATGTAACAGAACCAAGTTGCTAGATTGTTCCTCCTGGGTCAAAACTGCTGAATCAGTTACAAATAAATTTAGAATATTCCCCAAATGTGGATTTAAAGCGAATAAGAGTCTCAATGGAAATATAAACATTAGCCAGCCATACTTCATCACTAGACAAGCTGGTATAAATAAAAACAAAGGCAATTAAATTGGTTTTATTAATAGAAAAAAGCACAGCATTGTAGGACTGAATGAACGTCATTAATATTACATCAGATTTACATTTAGGCATTATCCAGAGCAGAGTTTATGCATTACCTGGGAACTGAACCCATGACCTTGAATGCACAGTATGTACTTTAATTTGAGCTGAATGTACAGGCATTTTACATTGCGTTTATACTTGTAATTTGTTTTCCCCAGCAATCACAGAATATTCCCCTAACATTCCAATTTGCATATGTTTTGGGAACCAAAGAAGAGACGTCCTGAGAATGTTAAAGGAACGTTCTCCAAACTTATAGGGAATCTCTATTTATGTAAAGACAACTTTAGAACTTGTTAGAACATTAGAACGTCTGTTCTGGGAACCAGAAACTTTAGTTGGGATTTTGGTCTGAACCAAAAAATAAAATGAAGAAAACATTTGTTTTCTCAGCATTCACACTGTCGTTGTTAACACCAAACATAGATATATACAAAAGGTGTAATGATATGGTCACAACCTGATTGGACAACTTTTATGACATATATTTTGCAAACTTACAGAACATCCAAAACAATGCTGTATTCTGGGCTAAATGCACTTGTTGCATGTGTTTAAATATGATGGTACTTTTACCAGCTCATAACTGCAAAGCATTCTGTCCTTTTTAGGGTTGTATCTTGTGACATCATATCCTTTTTTTGATTCATGTTATATTAATACTGTAATTCAGTTGAAACGCGCCTTAGTTTGTTTAGAAGCAGACTGAGACCCTACTTTTCAGTGGTTCTGATCGCAACATTCACACTTATTCAAATGAACCACGCTAACAGAGCAATTGCGCCAGAGTCACACAGAACCAAACTTGCCAAGTGTGAACATGCCCTTAATCTATTATGAAAACAGATTCAGTGTGTTACTGTCAGAAGGTCTGAGTTCTCTAAAGAATCAAAGCTCACTCCATTTCTGCCCTGAAATTGGCAGAATAAACTAACACAACTACAGTTCCTGCACTGATTAAAATCTGTAAGTGTTTGTAGATCTCACAGAGAAACCTGATACTAAGAGGGATTTGCATTCTGGCAGGCTGTGATAAATGCCACAGCAGAAATGCAAACATCTGTGGAGGATTTTGTGCAAAACAATGCTGCTTATCAAGTTACATTGGACAGAAGAAAATAATGTTTATTATGATATTATGTTCTTATGAGGTCATATACAGTATATTGAAAGTATTTTATTTAATTTTTTATGTTTTTGAAAGAAGTCTCTTATGCCCATTGCTTATAACCTGACTGAAGAAGCACAAAACTGCACTTGTTAAAATTACAAAAGACTTGCTTCTTGCGTCAGATTAAGGCTGCATCTCATTGCTAGTTTTACTTGATCTTAGTGCTGCGTTCGACACCATAGATCATGACATACTCATAGATCGATTACAAAACTATACAGGTATTCAAGGGCGAGCTCTAACATGGTTTAGACTGTCCGAACGCTACCATTTTGTTTATTTAAATGAGGAGTCATCTCATTTATTACCAATAAAATATGGAGTGCCACAAGGATCTGTCCTAGGTCCTCTGCTATTTTTAATATACATGTTGCTCCCTGGTAATATTATTATAAAATATGGGATTAGTTTCCACTGTTATGTTGTTACACTGTTAACTATCTCACCGTGACCAGATGAAACTTCTGGTTTTAAAATTATCTAAGCTAAAAGAGTGTTAAAAATGTAAAAGATTGGATGACCAATAATTTTCTCCTATTAAATTCGGATTAGAGAGAGATATTACTTATTGGACCAAAAAACACTACACAGAATCTTGTAGATTACAATCTGCAACTAGACGGATGTACTGTTCCTCTACAGTCAAAAATCTGGGTGTTATATTAGACAGCAACTTGTCTTTTGAAAATCATATTTCTCATGTTACAAAAACAGCATTCTTCCATCTTAGAAATGTTGCCAAGCTACGAAACATGTTACCTGTTTCTGATGCAGAAAAGCTAGTTCATGTATTCATGACCTCTAGACTGGACTATTGTAATGCACTTCTTTGTCCTGCATCTTCAATAAACAAGTACAGGTAGTCCAAAATGCACCAGCTAGAGTCGTTATCAGGTCAAGAAAACATGATCATATTACCCCAATTTCACAGTCTCTGTACTGGCTACCTATTAAGTTCCGTATCAGTTACAAATTATTATTACTTACCTGTAAGGCCCTAAATGGTTTAGCTCCTGCATACCTAACTAGCCTTCTACCTAGCTAAGGTCACAAAACACTGGACTTTTGGTAGTTCCTAGGATAGCAAAGTATACTGTAGGAGGTAGAGCTTTTTCACATTTGGCTGCCAAACTCTGGAATAGCCTTTCTGATAATGTGCGGTGTTCAAGCACACTCTCTCGGTTTAAATCTAGATTAAAAACATCTCTTTCACCAAGTATTCAAATAATGCATCTCATAATTTGTGGCTGCAGTTGTATCTGATCAAATGCAGATTATTAGTCTTTAGCTCGGGTTAAACTAATACATTTTACTTGGTTGGAACAGCAGCTACACTAATTATGTCTCTATTTGTTTTTCTGTTTTACCACGGGATTTACCTACCGTGGTAACTAGGATTTACACAAGCTCCAGTCTGGATCCAGAACACATGAGAAGAGATGATGTCAACCCCTCAGAGGACCCCAGATGATACTAACCCTGAAACAACATACAGAACTAACAAATATTGCTACAAGTGTGACTGCATCATATCATAATTGCTGTTAATAGTGTTCATCCTCTGGTTAACTACGTCTTTTATTAATTTTTCTTTAATTTCTGTCATATGCACATAAACTGTCAGTCAACACTGATAAGCTACTATTTAATATTGTAGAAACCTAATTTTCTGTAAAGTTGCTTTGCAATGATTTGTATCATAAAAAGCGACATTACAAATAAACTTGAACTGAATTGAATTGAATTAAACACACACACACACACACCTTACTAATTAAATAAATGCATACACTGGAGAAGATACTAAAATACTAAATCTGAAACATCACAGTTGAGCTACTTAATTAAATGACATATTTGGAATGGGCTCTTCATAATTATCTCTATTGTTCTTTGTAATCCACAAGGTCATTCATGAGTAGATGGCCAGCATTTAGATAAATTAACATGTCAATTGTTCTAATGGCATTTTTATGGCAAGAACCAAATTAGAGCATTTCAAAAGCCCGCATTTCCTTTTTGAAGCCAAAAATAGAGGGCATTATTTATTCACAGGAAATGGGGCAGCCTGGGGGAGGGACAGGCCCGCGGATTTTACTCCGGGCCTTTATAGAAAGCTATTGTTCAGTCTTGTCCCACGCAGGGAAAGCCATGCCCATAAATTGGAATGATGTCATTCCCTTTTTTCCACACTTGAGATGTCAGAATAGGCTTGGACTGTCCGTGACAGTTTGTTTGAGGTGGGCTAGGAAGTTAAGTCACATTGTTATTGCTCATACTGAGATTTAGAACAAATGTCTAGCTCAAAGTCTTAATCATCAGAGCATAATTCATCACTGAGCATTTGTGCTGCAGACACAATGTTGCAGAGTTATCCACAGGCAAACACCACACTGAAACACTTCACTTTTATTTAAGCAAACAATAAAAGTGAACACTTAAAATGCATTAATGTCCAGATAAAACAGCTAAACATCCTTAAAATATGTTAAAATTAACTTTAAAAGCAAAACTGCATAAAGTACCTCTAATAAGTTTTTAAACATTGTGTTTTTTTGTTTTTAAGCGTGAATCTAAATCTTTTTGAGTTACATGCATGTATACATACAGAAATAAATCTGTTAAAGGGGTAAATTTGATTACATAGTCAAATCCATAAGCAATCATCCAGAGGTTCACTCGATGCAGCAATAAAGAAGATTAGATCATTTACTAATTCTGATTAAAATGTATAGTCCTATATTTTCAGAAACAATCCCCATTATTAAAGCTTATAACGTCCCAGATAAGCCTATTGTATTGTCTTTTAAAATGACAGTTTTGGCCCTTTTACCTATATTTTGACAGGATAGTTTGAGAAGAGAAGTAAAGGAGAGAGGGGAATGGGATCATGAAGCACCTCAGGCCGGGACTTGAACTCGGGTCGCCCGAAACGCTGCTGCTCCAACATGGTGTTGTCATTTGAGTGACTCAGGCCAGCTTCAGTCAAAACCTTCCTGTGACTAAACACAAACAGCAAATAGTTTCTCCATTTCAGCATGACTGAAATGCTGATTCCGGGCCTCGGGACACCAGCAGTGATGGAATCAGCCGCTGTGAGATCGTGAGGACACCAGAGCACACGTGTCTGTATCTGCTCTCAGCCTCCAGCTGCGTCTCACATGCCAAACCTCCTCTGCTCTCTTACGGGTGTTAAAATTAGAGCGCTTTCAAATCCAGTGAGACTTCCCATTCTCCTGTCTCCCTTCCCCAGAGCTTTCTCCACAACTTTCACAGATCAAAGCTGGATTTTTTTTTTTTTTTTTTGGTATCTGTTGAGTCAGCAATCTAAATTAGTAATGAAAAAAGGCAGAGGAGTGAGAGAGAGAGAGAGAGAGAGATAGAGAGAGAGAGAGAGAGAGAGAGAGAGAGAGAGAGAGAGATTTACAAGAAGTATTCCATCTCTTCTGTTGAAGTTGTTCCATTATTTTTGCTGGCATTCCATAAAGAATTCTACATCTTAATATCTCATTAATGGAGCAGATTATTCAGAATAAACCGTTCAGAATAAAGGAAATTCTAATAGCTCATGTCTGACACCTCTGCGTAAGATAGACAGACAGACAGACAGACAGAAAGAAACGAGTCAATATAGGCCAAAGCAGAACAACAGAGCGCATGAGCAGCTGTATTGTGGCCGTGTCCTGTCAGATCAGATTTTGTCGGTTCTTCTCTCATCTCAGGCACATGTGCTGCAGCAGTGTGGATTGGGGGATTTGCTGCGAGAGATGCGAGTCTCAGGGAGAATGACCTACTTTTGATCCCAGCACTTCTCAGCGCTCTCTATTTTTCTCTTTCCCTCTTTCTCCAGCTGGAAGATGTAAACTCTCCACTGATTACACACCGTATGTAACAGTATCATTTCTGACTGCAGGTGCTACAACTCAAAGCCACTGGAGTGATTCAGCCACTTTCTTGCCAACAGTGTATTATGCATGTTTTCTCTCTCTCTCTCTCTCTAATTCGGTCTGTCTCTGATCCATTATTCATCCTCAGTGTGTTTGCATTTTTTTAGTACATACTCTGGCCTTTTTTGTGGGAAGTGTTTTAGTCTCTGCAGTCAGATTTTTTTAGTTTTTCTGTTCCATGAGATTCAAATTCTTCCCATCAGAACCACAAACTGGCAACAATTCATCATCTCAGTGAATCAACGGCTACACAGACAAACGTTCAGAACTGATTAGCAGGAAATAACTCAGTCTTGCAACATAGCCTACTAAATTTTACTAAACATCCTTTAGCTCCAATAAAATAGATTCAGCAGCTCAGTCCAAGTCACCAGAACATATGAGACTATGACAGACCCATATGCCAACATCTTAAACTAAGTCTCAAGTGCATTTTTAAATGCCAAGTTATAACAGTTAAAATAAATAAATAAACCCATAAAGCTGGTTTTTAGACCATCTGGTAGCAATTAAACATTTAATGGGTCTGAAAAATGGAAGTAGCAATGAGAAACATATTGCAAATATGATGTAAATTGGATTATTTGACCAGGCCAGAGTTTATTTTAGTTTTATTTTTAGGATCAGCATGAAGGATCTGGACAATTGTACCAATAAGATTCAAAATGGTGCAAACATTTTGTTACATTTTGTTATTTTGCAGTTGGTGGATGCGTGCATAAATAATTCAGTTTTTGTAAAAAAAAAATGTAATGCTGTAAAATCATTAATGCATGATAATATTTACAGAGCTGGGTGTTAACTGATTACTTGCAATCTGGATTATAATCAGATTCCAAAAATTAAGTACTTGTAATTAGATTAAATTACATTTGAAAATGCTCATAATCAGACTAGTTACTTTTTATTTATTATATGTTTACACAATGGTAATAATTTATTCATGATTTATTGATTCTCCCTAATGCTTCCTTTTATTTTTTTAAAATAGATACTGCTTATATATTCCCAGAAAGTCAGGTGGTTACAAGGCATTTTACTACTTGATTTGAAAATATCATTTTAATTTTATTAAGAAGTGTTTCAATATTGCATTAACTACTGATTAACACATTCATCTTAATTTAAATTATCACTCAGTCGGTTATTTTTTACATTTGCATGTTCTTGGTTCACTGATGTTGGTTATGGTTATTTGTTTTAACTGAACATTTTTATGATTTAATTCATTATTAGCTTTTCATTAAACTCATAAACTCCCTGCATGTTCCTTCACAAGCCCAGTTTGGGAAACTTTGATGTAATTTGAACTTCATGTTGTTGATAACAACAAATGGAATTGATTTATTACTCTTTGTCATATATATATAAATATGGTAGAAGATTATTCTATTTAAAAAAAAACAAAACAAAAAAAACAGCATCTCTCTGACATGACTGCTTCAACACTAACTGTGTTACTGAAACCACGCCTTCTTTTTTGGGCGGCATTACACAAATATTTCCACATCGTGATGTAGATATGTGGGGCGTGTTTGAACGAGACGTGTTAGGGGGTGTGGCAGAGTCTTAACTTTGATAAAGAATATCTCTTTGGTTTTAAGACTATAGTCTTTGCAACTTGACAGATCTTCTTCATGCACCAAGAGCTTATAACACTCCAAAGAGAAAGGAAAAATTTTAATCACATCATATGACCCCTTTAGGCTTATTTGATGTGTTCATGCATTCAGAACGGTTTACTTTTAGTCTGAACTTGTAATAAAACTTCACAAATCCAGTCTGAATGATTCGTCACTGAATCTGACTCATCTGTTTCTCAAGTTCAGCTCAACCTATATTTTTAAACCATGGGTTGAATCATAATGACATATTTGGTATATTCTTTTTCCTCCCTAACAATAATTCAACATACAAAGTTTTTCTGCCACATTACAACTTAGAGTTAACTACTAATTTGGAACACAAGAAGTCAAAGGAAATTCTGAATACATGTGATTCAGTTTGGGAATTACGCTTTGTATTTCTGTAAACTCAATAAAAAAAGCAATATGTTGTTGCAACTAGTGTTTGAATGGATTCTTACAAGCATGTGACTCTCTACATGCCAAACAAACAGCATCTGACCTCACATGGTTTCCAGAAAATCCTAAGCTTCACTTGAGCAGGTGGTTAGGGTGGGAAACACCATCTGCTCCTATTTATAGGTCAGATTCCCAACATTAGATGAAGTCAACTCTCCAATTAAACATACTACTTACATTCATCAGACCATTAGATGAGAGGTCACATGTAGGGCAGGATGTTACAGAAGGTGACTGCTCAATTTCAGTTTCTTTTGAATTTCTGGTGATTTAACAGTTTTACCATCCTGGCACTTTTAATTCAGCATCGAGATGCTTCAGTTGCCAAAGCACCACATCCTTAAGTTACAGCACATTAAAGATGAATGCATCAAAGATAATCTGTCATGCAGTTCAGTGCAAACATCCTCTCTCAACATTTTGTAGCATGACTTTGTAAAGCATTATGTCTTATGCTTGCTTTAAGATTTACAGACTTATGTGCATAAGTCTGTAAAATATATATATATATATATATATATATATATATATATATATATATATATAAGAAAATAAGTGTTGTATTTATCTTTTCATAAATAATTATAACCAAGTGCAATTGCATTATGATACATTGCAGATTCACTGTAATGTCTGAAATTGTAAGTTTGGCTTGTGTTTTCTAGTTTCCAAGTATGTAAATATAAATATATAAATAAATGGTTTTATAATGTATTAGGCTAACTATTGGTACAATTATTATACATTATTATAATTATACACCAGTGCATTATGAGGTGCATTAAAAGAAATAATTCATGCATTAAAAATGCATAAAAAATGTATAATGCATTATAAAGGCTTCATGTAAAGTGTAACCAAAATATCATGTACTTGAATGCAATGCAACTTTGTGTGAAAGCATCCAAATATAAATTGTTACTGCTCTAATAGCTATACAGACATGTTAAAAAATTATAAAAAAATAAAAACAAATTCAGATATAAAAAAATAATATATCTGTGATACTAAATTAACTTTTTTAATGTAAACAGTAATTTTAGACAATTCAATAATACATTTTTAAAAAATGAAGGGAAGAAAGACTATTTCAGATCTCTCCATGCTATCTTAATAGTGAAAGCAAAGTTTCTTTATCATCTTGATAAAACATGCTTATCTGCACTTTATCCTATTGATTTTCAGCCACTTACTGTATCAAGAGCTAAAATGCTAACCAACAAAATGCTGTTCTTTCACAATCAGTTTATAAATTTGACAACGGAAAAGCTTCATTTCAGAGCCCTTTTCCATCATGAATGCCAAGCTCATCCTCACAGGAAGTGTGGAATGTGATGGGGTTGTATTCACTGAATTCATCTGTCACTATATAAAGGCCCTTAATGTGGCCCTTAAACCAAAACACAAATCTCATTCTTGTCCTCTCTGATTCAAACTTCAACGCAGCCTTTTCCATTCAGCACGATGGCTTTTACAGAATCCTAAATGAAATTGACTGTCCTCATGAGTCTGTAGCTAATAAATTAATAATTTTTTATTGGATTGAAATAAGCCTTCATTGTAGGCAAAGTATATTTTTAAACACTTCATTCAAAAATATTAATTTTATATATTTTAAAATATATATTGGGAAAAAAATCTAATCGAATTTTCAACACATGAAGGATTAGATTATTTAGGGCTTTAATTTGTTAAAATAGTAATAGTATTAGTAATGACTGCCTTGGAAAGCACCATTATCATACAAAATAATAGCAGATGAAAGTTGATATATATGATAAAATATAATTTGGTTGGGTTGAAGAAATGTTACTTTCAGTCCATAATATCGTTATAACAGCTTTAAAGCGCCATCTAGTGTCTAGACCATCAATGATTGGAGATGTTTATCACATAAAGTCAATTTTTTTTTTTTTTAGGTTTCAGAGACTAATTTAAATCAGCAAATCTGATTCTACACAAGAGTAACAAAAACAGAAAAGAAGCAATGCGATAAGCTAAAAGAGAGTAACGACTCATAGGCCTATATTGGTCGTAGTCTACACTTTGGTCGTACAGTGCACTTTCACTCTCAGTCAATGCAGTATACGACCACCCTTCAGTTCCAATGTGACTCATTTTACACTTCCACCTTTAAAGTGTCTAGACACAATAGTTCATTGAGTGGAACATGTAATGCACGGGTTAAAATGTCTGCATGTCCCCCACAGCGCCCTCAAAACACCGGGGGAGGCAGCATTTTCTGGATTTCCTGTTCTGTCTTTTCATATCACCGCGTAAAACCACAGTGCTCACAATAAGTTTCCACCACTGACAGAACAACAGCTAGCTTTCATAAGACTTGCTCTGAAAATAATGTGCTTTTTACATTAACTCGGGGTCGACGGGATTAAGGACGCTTCTACTGTAAGTTAACGTTACATCAAAGTTATTTGAATTATTTTCTGAGTGTGATGTATGCTTCAATTTTATATTTTTTGTATAAATTAATACGTTTCTTAAATTATAAATCGCCATAGAAATCCGTTTTTGCTTTAACTGAATATTCAGTTATACTCCATCGACAGCACTCGTTGATTACCTCACAACGTTCATTTCTTAATGAGGCACTTATAATGGAAGTCAGTTGATCAATTCATCCATAAACGATTAAATATACTTCTCACTGTTTTAGAAGTGCAGCCACAACACGTTTTGACATGATGTAGCAAACTCATTTTGTGTACTTGTAAAAATTCTAATGTTGTATTGAACCTGGCAGCTGTTTGCATGATAAACACTTTGTGCAATTCACGTTAGGGTGATTTACAGTACATGATAAACTCTAATATTTTATTTTCACAGCAGAAACTCACGGACTTTCACCTCTATCCCGATGGGGAACCGAAAAGCACAGTACTAACTCAAATAACGAACAATGCATTTATTATAATTCTAGCAAGTCATCTTGGCAGTTGATGTGAGCAGATCTCTAAAATCTTATTTACCCAAGGACATGGAAAACATAACCGAACTCCAAATTAATTTCCAGCGCTATCTCTTTACACCCGTCTACAGTCTGGTCTTGTTTTTCGGATTGATTGGAAACCTCGGAGCTTTGTATTACTTCATCTTTAAAATCAAACAGAAATCTCCTTCAAACATATACATCATAAACCTGGCCGTGGCTGACATGATTTTCTTGTTCGCCCTGCCATTTCGAATCCACTACCACCTCAATGACAGCAACTGGATATTTGGCGATGCCATGTGTCGCATCACTGGTACGATCTTCTTCGCCAACATCTACATCAGCATCAGCTTCATGACCTGCATCTGCGTGGACCGCTACATCGCCACCCTCCACCCTCACACCTACCTGAAGCTTCGCAACACGAACCTCACAGCGCTGGTGAGCACCGCTGTATGGTTGGTCTCTGGGTCGGCTATGTTGGCATTAATGTTAAAATGCCCATTATCAAGCAAAGGGAACATGTGTTTTGAGGGCTTCAGTCAAGAAGAGTGGAGCGACTTGGCGCCCTACAGCATAACCAGTCTTATTTTTGGATCCCTTCTGCCCTCTGCGGTCATCCTGGTTTGTTACCCCATCGTGGCCCATCGCATCGCCCGGATCAACAACTCCACCGCCCGCGGGGCACGGCGGATCATCTACGCCATCCTAACCATCACCCTTCTGTGTTTCCTTCCTTATCACACCGTGCATCTTGCGTACCTCATGACACGCTTGAAAAACATCAAAGAGAATGACATGATTTTCATCCTCCGTAGGGTGACCATGGCTCTGGTCAGTCTAAACAGCATCTTGGACCCGCTTCTGTACTACTTTGCCACGGGTCACTACAAGTGGAGGCCCAAAAGACTGAGGCTGAAGAAGAAAATGGGTGTTTATTCCATTTCCAATTGCTTTTGAGCTTCTGAAAGCTTCGTTCCAAATGAACTATTTCAAGAGAGGAAAGAAAGCACCTAAAATGAATCCGTAAAGCCAAAAAAACTGCAATACAGAAATATGGACTCCAGTGTGGCTTGAAGAATCGGAGTCAGGATATTTCCCATATAATTGTACTAATACAGTGCCAAAATCAAACAAGGAAACTTATTGATAGACTGATATATTGGCCAATATTTGGCTTTTTTTATGATCTTGGCAGCTAAACTGATTCCCAATTGAGTCGGCTCTGAATTTTACTGACTTGTCATTTCAGTGGTTCACAGAATTTTTTTTTTTTTGTGTCTCGTTTCTTACCTTTGAAATATTACATATATTAGTAGATGTAAATGTCTGTATCATCATCACTGTATTTTGTCTCAAATTATGAATACTTACCTTTAAAAAAAAAAATTGTTTAACTTTTATCTGCAGCTAAGAAATAAATATATTTTCACAAATCACAATTCTGTCAATTTTACTAAAAAAAAAAACTTTATTGTCATTTCTCTTAACCGACGACAAACATCAAATGTCATCAAGTGTCTCCGGTCACGAAGGCAGACCTTTCTTTAACAACGTAGACAAGAAACTCCCCAATTCTTCATCCTGAGGGACACAATGAGAAACAAGCTAAAATTGTACATCTCAAATGTGATATATAGTTTTTTTTTTGGTTGCATTCATTTCAGCCAAATTTAGTAAAACCTGTCATACTTGCAAAATGTTATTACACTTTACACGACAGATGTCTATTTTAATACATTTTATATTATTCATAATAAAATGTAATTTATTTCTCTGATGCCAAGATGAATTTTCAGCAGCCATCACTACAGTCTTCGGTGTTACTTGAGCTTCAGAAATCATACTATCATACTGATTTGCTGCTCAAGAAAAAGTTCTTATTTTTTTCTCCAGGATTTTTTAAAGAATAGAACCTTCAAAGGAACAGCATTTATTTGAAATAAAAAATCTTTTGTAACATTCTAAATGCTTTTACGGTCATTTTTGATCAATCCATTGCTTCGCTGCAGATTCAAATTAAGCTTATTTAAAAAAAGAGTCTAATTAAGTACAAGCTCTGAATCCACTGAGTGTGTCTTGGTGCGGTCAGAGACATTTTTAGAAGATGCAATATTAGACAAATGTAATGTAAACCACGTGAGAAGGTGACAACACATATTCACACTTTCTCACACACTTGTTGCTGTTTCAATTGCAATCCATTTGTGACAGCCTGCAATATACTGAAGAATGTGATTTTATGCATGTTTGTTAAGCCAGGCACTTGGTGACACCAGTCTTGGTTTGGAAACATAAGTGCAATAATTTCCCCTTGTGGGCAGTGAGGTGCTGTAAATTCCTGATGTGACCACAAGACAAAAAAAAAAGTGTATTGTTCCACATAAACAAACCCAAAATATAACTTACTTGAGACAATATAATCCAGTTTCATTTATTAGAGATTTAGATCATCACATTTGTTCACCTGATAGCTCCAGGACAGCAGAATGACTTTGAGGTTGGGCTCCTCGGCCGAGGATGTCACTTTAATAACGATGGATTCCACGATGACGGTGCCGTCTGAGACGTGCTGGATGCTGTAACTTTTCAATACACTGTAAGAGAGAATGAAAAACAGACTTGACCTCTCATGAGACCTTTCTGAAAGTATGAACCACATGTGTGGTTCATGCACATATAGGAACCTCAAACCTTATAGCTGCCCATAGGGACTGGCATTTACACTGTGGCTGGAGGAAAGGTAAATGTGTCATTCACTGAGGGGCGAACATTTGGGTGAAATGACTGAGTACCAAGAATGTGAAATAGCTTTTTTAACTTCGAAAAAATTCAAATATTTGAATTTATTAGAATTGATTTAAATTGATTACATGCAATGGCGTTTTAGTGCCAAGTTGAATAACAATAATAAAAAATAAAAAAATAAGATTACGAGATTAAAGTCGTAAAAATTACAAGAAAAATGACAACATTTTACAAGAAAATTGAAATTAAGAGAATAAAATCGGAATGTTTCAAGAATAAAGTAAAAATGTTCAGAGAATAATAACGAAAATTAAATCGTACCAATTAATAAATTATAATATAAATGTATTAAATTATAATATTTTGAAAGAATTTGTCATCATTTGACTTTATTCTCAAAATATTTTGGCTTTATTCTCGTAATTTGTATTTTTTATTCTCAAAATATTTTAACTTTATTCTCACATTGCTACAATTTTATTCTCATAATTTCAACTTTCGCTAAATATTATGACTTGAACCTTGTAATCTTTAACATGGCACTAAAACTCCATTGTAGTTATACCAAAGCTTTGCCGTGGATATTTAATTACACTTTGTTATATGAATAACAGGCCTGTAGATAGACTGATGCAAGTCTCCAAAAACCTAAAATGATTGCAAGTTTTATTTGATTCTAACTTTCCTGAATATATTACTCTCTGGATAAATAACTCCAGCTCTGAATAATTTACTGTCTAAGTGACTCAGATTCAAACTACACATTTGACACTGCTTTGTCAATCTATTTAACTTATTAAAAAAGGTTTACAACAGTAAATTGTTCATAAATCAGACTTTCATAGTTTGCTTTACTCTCTGACAACATAAACTCTGATGGATGGACGCATGCAGAGTTGTGTTTTTTGCTTTGATAGGACAGTTCAGTGAATTGGGAGAGGGACTTGGAAAGGTCCACGAGCTGGGACTCGATCTCGGGACGCCCGTAGCGCAGCAGTGCTGTAGGTCAGCGTGCTGCACACAAGGCTATCGGCAGTGACTCAACCAACTTTTTAAGAAAAATAAAGTTTTTCCCCCAACTTAAATAAAGCTGTACTTTGCAGTGGCATTTTGAGCCCCGTTTCCATTAGTCTCCTTTCATTTTCATGTCACAAAACTGTGTCTCCGAAGTTAAAACTGCTGAAGAAGTCTCACCCAACCCCTAAGTGTTAATTCAGCGTTTAACACATCCCACACCACTGTGGACTTGGAAAAACACGACCTTCAAGCTTCAATTAATCTGAAGGTTAGAAAAATTTGCTTTACTTAATATACATACCAGTATCGTTTTTTGCATTATTTATATAATCTATTACAGTTTTTATAAATATTTAGAATACGCTTTAATTTATTTTTTTAGTTTCATATTTAGTAACTGTTTTGCATTTTGTCATTATTTTTTAGAATTACTTCTATCTAGATTTTATTTGTTCTTATTTCAGTTGCAGTTTTAGATGACGTTTTCTTTTTATTCATTTCTAGTAAGCAATCTGGCATTTCAGCCTTTATTATTTTAAATTTAGGATTAATTACATTTTTCTAATCTGTTCTAATATTTCAATTTAATTGTATTTCTGCTTTATTTAAATTTAAAAAAGTTAGAAAAGTTTCTAACATTTTTAAGTGAACCCTGTTACATGCATGATTAACTGCATCCATTTTTGCAACAGAAAAGTGTGTGGTATAGTTTGCTGACCTCTTGAGGTGTGTGTAGATGCGGCCGAGTGTGTCGGTGTCGCTGTGGGGGTCGTGGAGCAGCACACGGCAGGTGAAGCGCAGCTGGTGTTCGCTGAGACCCAGTTCTTTAAGAGCCTGTTCTGGAGAAACCAGCCGCAGACTCTACACAGACACACATATTCAGAAAACAGCGTCTGAAACCTTATATTAGTCAAATAAATGATGAATAAATAATCTGACTTACATCGTCCTTCATTATTAATGTCCCATGCATGGTGCGAGGTCTTTTAGCATCAGGCAAGGGACCTGTAACAGTTTCATAAGAAATCCTGTCACAATGTATTTGTATGTTAATGTTTAAATATATATATATATATATATTGCAGTTAGTGAATGTGTCATACCAAATAAAAGTAAACACAAAAATCAGTTTAATTTGTGCACGGTGTAAAATCAATAATGCATGCTTATATTATATATGGGATCCAGAAACTCAAACTAAAAGAGGAAAAGCATAAAACTACAAGACCCACATAACAAAAAGATATTTTGGCATTTCAGGTCAACTAAAGGAGTCGGTGGGAGTCAATAAACACCTCCGAGAGCCATCTCTCTCTTCAGCAGGTTGAGCGAGATGTCCACGGGGACGCTGGGGTTCGTCACTATGCTCGTCGTCTCTCCATTGGCTGGCATATAGCAGCTGATACCTGCATGGGGTAAAACATCAGCACAAAGACAACATGAAAACTATTTACACTACTTAAAGTGATCATATCCCACAATTTTGTGTTGTATTTGTATCCCTAAAGTTCACAATAAAAAAATAAATAAAATCACAAAACTGGAAATTAGCAAGCATGCCGTACAGTCCAAAGTTGAAATGACTTACTGAACTCCTGCTCGATCTTGTCTTTGAGGAACTCCATTTTCTTGGCCTCTCCGTGCACCAGCAGCATGTTTCTGGGTTCTGCCATGCGGATCAACTGCATGATGCCTTTAGCGTCAGCATGAGCACTGAAGGACATGTACTCCACCTGTAGCTTCACATCCAACTAAAGACACACACCCCGCATACAACACCAGCCAACAGTTTGGAAAAAATTATCTTTTTTTTTTTTTTTTTTTTTTTTTTTTTTTTTTTTATGGCTTTAAAGAAGTCTTCTATGCTCACCTAAGGCTGCATTTATACTGCTCTGGGTGTGTGTGCGCACTTCGGATGGGTTAAATGCAGTGCACTAATTCTGAGTATGGGTCACCATACTTGGCCACATCACTTTCACTTTTTATTTGATTAAACATACACTAAAAACTGTAATATCATTACAATTTTAAATAACTGTTTTCTATACTGGATTTTGAAATATAATTATCCCTGTTATTACTCCTAAAGCATCCATTACTCCAGTCTCATGATCCTTTAGAAATATTCCTAATATGCTGATTTACTGCTCAGTTATTTTATTATTATTATTATTATTATCATTATTATTATTAAAATATATTACAATAGAAAACAGGTATTTTTAATGGCAACAATTCACAATATTGATGCTTTCATATTAAGTATTTGAAAATTTTAGTGCATGAGACTTAAATCCAGAGATGCATATGTAAATTATAGAGGTTTGACGTAAATAAAGTTCAGGTGTGGTTAGAGAGGGTAAAAATGAAAAGATTTTTATGGGAAACTGGATAATATAAACTACAGCTCAGAGTTCTCTGATGCCATCTAGTGAAGCTCAGTTAAAATCAGTGCCAGTTATTACCGTTGCTCTTCCCTCCATCTCCAGTTTTTTCTGTCCATTCAAGATCTTGTGTCCCACAGTGCCTTGCACACAGTACCCTGGCATGATGACCTAGAAAATAAATATATTCAACTTAATAAACATATCTTCTATTTCGAGCCAAAGCGGGCTTTGAATGAGTTGAAGTGATACGCAAGTCTCAGTAACATAAGGGGTTTTACCATGTTCTTTTCATTGCCGGCCCATTTCTTGAATATCAGTAAAGATTGGCCAGCATGCAACATTCCAGGGGTGGCAAACACAACCTGAGGGAACAGAATAACAATGTCTCTGATATTCCAGAATATCATGAACTCATTTATTCCACTTTCCAACAATCTATCAACTATTTTTTGATAATTCTGAAACAGCAGAAAAAGCTAGCTCTACCTAGGACTTAAAATTAGAGGCCTTGGCAATCAAGATTCAAACCAAATCTCAACCCTTTTGATTCTGATAACCAAAAAGATTTACTTTTCACTGATTTATTCAGCGACGGATGAAACAACCTATTAGCGGGAAATCATTTTAAATACTACAATTGTTTTTTTTTTTATGTAACTCATACAAATTAAATGTTTATCAAAATAAGGAAAAAAAATAATTAAAAAAATAAGATTTAACACGTCATGTTTAATATTCTAAAAGGCTCCTATATGCATTATTTAACCATCATCTTAATACAAATAATAGTAATAATAATTTTGCAATAAACATCCATTAATAATGTATCAATTATCAGAGTATATGTATTAGATATTTTTTTTTATTAATATTAATAGTAGAAAATCAGATTTAAAGAAATCAATCCACTTTTTTTATACTACTTAATATTCTAGAAAGTTTCTACATGTATCATTTAATATGAAATTAAAATAGATAATATTTTTTATAATAAAAATGCATGAATATCTCTTTGTGGGCTTGCAGATTCAATGATAAATGATCAGTTATACACATTTCTTTGCAGCCGTCTCACCATTGGTCCAGGGTTATCAGCATACGAGCGATCAAAGGCTTTGATGTGCTTGAACTCGAACATGTTTCTTTGTACGAAGGTCTTGCGGATCTTCTGATTGGTCCAGGTGATGAAGAGCTTGTAGTAGTGATTGGCTTTCTCAGTCAGACCGGTGGAGAAGTAAATGGGGGCTTTCAGATTCATTCTTTCCCTGGTAAAACGAACAGCCAGCAATTACACACAATTCTGTTTCAACACAGAGCTTTTAAGTGTGTTCTAACAGAATTCACTATATTAAACGTATTCAAAAACTGTACGCAGCAAACGACTGTACAAGCTCACCAAAATGTTTCCAACAGAATACAGAGTTCTTGTGCTCTTCCCAGAGCAAACACTGGAATCAAGACCTAAAACAGAGACACCGGGATGAACAGAACAAAGACACTTTTAAAAAAGGCTTTAAAATCTGGATGAGTGGATAAATACCCACTGAATTCTACATATATTTATGTGCCTTAATTACCTTCCCTCCTCTTTCCACAGTTTCGTGGACCTTCTTGAGGAAATCTCTTTCCCTGCAGCGTTTGGAGTCTCTGATCGTGGTGGCGTATGTGGACTCTGATATCAGAAGATCTGGCCGGCATTTGTCAATCCAAGCAGCTCTGAGAATTTAAACCTGACTTAATTTAACCGGAATTAATCGAACCAAAATGTACATAAAATAATGACAAAGGAAGAGATTTTACTCACCCTAAATGTCTGTCTGGTGTCATGTTGTAATCTCCCTATAACAACAGATTTATATATCATTTGCAAATGATGTCATCAGCTGGAACATCTTAAAATTGGAGTATGTATGTAATTAGCAATGTGACACTCACGGTGTAGACGACAGACTCTGAGCCGACTTTGATTTGAACCATGGCGGCTCCCAGCACATGACCTGCATAGTACGCTTTGATCTCAAGCTCCTCGTCAACCTGGAAAAAAAAATAAAAACATGCAAAAAAATTATTATTATTAAATCAGACTAAATACAATTCTGGCTTTTCAGTGGGGAAAGTGTACTACAGCAAAATCCATCAGAACATCTAAATACATTCTACATATAAACAAAAAAAATATTCAATTAAAAATATTATTATGCATCTAAAAAATTATTTTTAAAATGTAATTATTTTATTACAATAAAGAAAATAAGAAATGAAAGAAATATCACAAAACATGCATAACTGAATAATAATTATTACAATTATTATTATTATTATTATTATTATTATTACACAATAAAAAATGCATTAACAGTAGATTGAAATAAATAAAATATATTAATATTTATTTAAATATAAATAAAAATATTACAAATATTTATAAATTAATTTGATGATTACGTTATTTGTAAGACAAAAATGTTTTTCAACATTTTCAATAAGGAAATTTTACAATAACAAAACACTTAAAATTCATTAAAGAAAGTGAAAGTGACGTGACATACAGCCAAGTATGGTGACCCATACTCTGAATTTGTGCTCTGCTTTTAACCCATCCAAAGTGCACACACACAGAGCAGTGAACACACACACACACTGTGAACACACACCCGGAGCAGTGGGCAGCCATTTATGCTGCTCAAGGGCACCTCAGTCATGGTATTGAAGGTGGAGAGAGAACTGTACATGCACTCCCCCCACCCACAATTCCTTCCAGCCCGAGACTCGAACTCACAACCTTTCGATTGCGAGTCCGACTCTCTAACCATTAGGCCACGACTTCCTTAATCATTAATAAGTTTACTAAAATGATTTTTTTTTGTTATTTTTTATTTATAACAATACATAAAATTAATTCACTTCATTAATGTGAATTGTAAAAATTGTAAACTTCACCTGAACTGTTTGGTGGAGGTTGAGTGGCACAACTTTCTTCATGCAGTCTTTGATCATCTGTGAAGTGAAGAAGTTGGTCTCTCCCTTTTTGTCTACGGTGATCTTTCTGAAGTCCTCCAGCAGAATGGGGCAGATGGCTTTGGTGGGGTGGGTCATGTAGATGGGCCCGTCGTAACCCACCATCTCGCTCATGTAAGGAAGAGCACCACAGTGATCCAGGTGGA
This sequence comes from Carassius gibelio, assembly GCF_023724105.1. Taxonomy (NCBI): domain Eukaryota; kingdom Metazoa; phylum Chordata; class Actinopteri; order Cypriniformes; family Cyprinidae; genus Carassius; species Carassius gibelio. Next base: position 22,141,737 of record NC_068418.1, read on the forward strand.
AATGACTGAGCAGAACAAAAATATATATAAATCACAGTGGAGAACAAAAAAAAACACACAACAGTCACATAACATGTCAAATACAAACTAACCTTATAATAACACAGTCCAAGAAATCGGTGAGGCGACCGTTTTGAGTAATGTAACTGAAATCTGGGAAACGTCTCTGAAAATGAACACAGAAAGTAAAGGGGATAGTCTTCAACTATTATGCTCAAAATACAAACAAATGAAGATAGCAATAACTGTTGTAACGCACATCGTCATTGTAGCCCATATGCATCCCACAGTCAAGCATAATGTTTTTGCCTCCGATGGAGACCAAAATACAGCTGCGGCCAACATCCTGACCAGCCCCTGCAAAACAACAGATACACACATTTAGAAAGCATATTTATATGAACATTTATATTATATTTATTTCTGTATATATATATATATATATATATATATATATATATATATATATATATATATATATATATATACACACACACACACACACACACACACACACACCAACTACTAATACTGCACAATATTATTTGTTAAGCATTAACTTATATATTTAATAATTTCTTATTTATTAACGTTTTTAATAAGTTTTATTTAAAAATCAAGTCAACTTCTTACCTAAAGGCGTAACTCTGATTTCGGGCATCTTGACAGCTTTGAAAAGCTCAGAAATGAATGTTTTATGTTTACAAGAGACTGATGGTCAAACACTAACGTTGACTGTACTTTAGCCGGATATGAACACTTGAGGGGTGCATGTCAGTCAGCTTACAAGGGATGTAAACCAAAAGTAAGCTATGACTTTTTAAAGTGTTCAAATAGTGGATCAATCAGACACCGGTTAGCACAACAAGCTAAACAACTTCACGCCACTGCATGACAAGAGAGTAGAATTCAATAGAATTTCATCGGGTACCGATGTGGGCGTGGCGTAGTGGCCCATTTGTTTCTAAAGAACAATTTGATTATTTTAATTATTTACTGTTTATTTCAATTTAATGGGTAATACAGTATTTTATTATAATTATTATTCATGAATAAATTACTACCAGGTCCACTAGTAAAGTAAACTAAAACAGACATGTCACGTGGTAACTGTTACTTTTCACAGCGCTGGTGGCTTGGACCTATCATGCTCGTTTCTGATTGGCATCTTGGCAGCGCGTCACCGCACGACTCTCCCGGATAATCGAAAATGGGCAAAAAGGCGGGAGCTGATTGATGAAGCCACGCCCACCTAGCGCGACGGCATTGTCAGCAGCGGCAATCCACCTGTCACTCAAGTGACCACGCCCTTAATTATGCAGAACTTTAAGGCTTAATATAATTTAAACGGATGAGTTATAAAAAAATGCATCCCCCTCACAGTTGTCATGAAGGGCAAAATTAGCAATATAGACCAAAATCATTTTTTGAACCAGGCTGTAAACATGTTTTTTTCTGCTGTAAAGTTGGGCATTTTAACATGGGGAGTCTATGGGACTGACTCTCTTCTGCAGCCAGCCTCAAGCGGCCAGTCGATGATTTGCAGTTTTAGTCACTTCCTTATTGGCCTCACGAGAGAGAGCGCGAGGTTGCCGCTCGGTTAAAACTTACTATACAACCATAGACATATAAATACCTAGACGCCTCATTGGCCGCTCGACCGCACGTCAACATCGCCGCCATATTGGAGCGGGCAACTCTCATAACTCTCACATCAGGACAGAAGAAAACATACCTGACTCATCGACAGATTGGACACCTACAAACCGTCACACGATAATAAAAACAGACTCCGAAGTGCTGATCTGAATCAACAGAGTCAGGAACAGGCTCCGAAGTGCTGATCTGAATCAACAGAGTCAGGAACAGGCTCCGAAGTCCCGATCTGAATCAACAGAGTAGCGAACAGACTCCGAAGTGCCGATCTGAATCAACCGAGTCGCGAACAGGCTCCGAAGTCCCGATCTGAATCAACCGAGTCGCGAACAGGCTCCGAAGTGCCGATCTGAATCAACTGAGTCGCGAACAGGCTCCGAAGTGCCGATCTGAATCAACAGAGTCGCGAACAGGCTCCGAAGTGCCGATCTGAATCAACTGAGTCGCAAACAGGCTCCGAAGTGCCGATCTGAATCAACCGAGTCGCGAACATGCTCCGATGTGCCGATCTGAATCAACAGAGTCGCGAACAGGCTCCGAAGTGCCGATCTGAGTCAACAGAGTCGCGAACAAGCTCCGAAGTGCCGATCTGAATCAACCGAGTCGCAAACAGGCTCCAAAGTGCCGCCCAACATATATGGAAAAACAAACCACTGTTTCAAAATGAGTGTTTTCTGCATGAGTGTGTTTAATGTGCATTATAGAACAAAATGTCAAGCAAGCACCGTCAAGTATTTTACATTATTTGACTCATTAATTGAATAAAATAGAAAATCTTGAGGGAAGTGGTGGGGAATTAATGTTTATTAGTCAGGTTTTGTCTTCACAAATAAACCACTCTATTCCCAGAGAAAGGCAGAACTGAAAACTTAAATAAAATGTGTTTCTTGAGCTGAGATTGATTCAGAGGATTTTCTATATATATATATATATATATATATATATATATATATATATATATATATATATATATATATATATATATATATATATATATATATATATATATATAAATCATCAAGTGAGACAAATGTGATCTTTCAATTAATAATTTTCCAAACCTTACTAATCAACTGGAGGCAAAAATTTTTTTAACTGTTTTTTAATCTCTGAAATTGGTTGGTAAGTGAGAACGTGTTTTTATTCAGTAAAAACCGCAGCTCCCCCGTTTACTTTCATTTGTTTTAGGTTTTAAGGCAGTCTTGCCATCACTAACATGGCGGACGCGTTGACGTATCGCGGCAACGGCTCAAAGCGGCCAATGAGGCGTCTAGGTATTTACAACTACAGAGGGCCAAAACCAAAGTCCAATCACATGGCACTTCTTGTCATGTGACATGAAAAACACGATTTGATTGGTCTAACGTTGCTTGAAAAAAAATCCCGGAAGAGAATCAAGAGGAAAGCAAATTATTTACAGCGATATTATCCCAATGAAGAACACATAAGCTACTGAAAATTAATATATAGGATTTTTTTCCAGACATGGCAGATACATTCAGTCTCCAAAAGGTTCTGGAAGCATTCAGATCAAGTATGAGTGAGAATAAGGAGGTTTACATTAAATATTATATAGCAGGATGGCAAGAGCTGGTCTCGTGAGTACCTTTTTTATACTGTTTATATATTGTTTTATACTGTTTATTTACTGTTTTTATACTGTCTATATTATAGTCGTGGGATATTTAAAGAAGTGATGCCACATCTCGTGAAATATTAAGAACATTTTATTTTATATTTAATTATTATTTTGAATGAATGTAAATGTATATTGTCATTTAAAAGCTTTTAATGCTCAGCTGTAAAATGCATTGGTCAAAAAATTTAGAAAAGCCATCTGTGTATAAAGACTATGAGCAATAAAAAAAAAAAAAAATGCAGTAATGTAAATCCCTATTTTTTTCCCACCATCAGCTTCATGAATAGTTTAGGGAACGTGTTTTCTTTCATCTCCAAGGATGTGGTCAGCAAAATCCAGATCCTAGAGAACTTCCTCTCAGGAGAAAACGGGTCCTATTATGCCACCATCCAGTCCATGGTGAAGTATGAGCTGGAGAATGACCTGGTGGACCTCACCAAAAGAGACAGCCACCCAGAATCTGGCTGCCGCACTCTTCTGAGGCTCCATCGGGCTCTGCGCTGGCTGGAGCTGTTCCTGGAGAGACTACGAACCAGCAGCGAGGACAGCAAGACCTCCGTCATGTGTTCTGATGCCTATAACGAGTCTCTGGCTCAGCACCACCCCTGGCTCATCCGGAAAGCTGTCGGCGTGGCGTTCTGTGTCCTTCCAGGGCGGGACACATTCTTTGATGTGATGAATGCGGGGGATCACACGCAAGTGGTGGCTCTGTTGGGAGAGTCTTTGCCTCTCATTGCTGAAGTCTACCAGATCACAGAAGACTTGTATGCGAAGAACAACCTCCTGGAGTTGCCATAGAGGGGGGCTGAGATGTATTTTTATCTTAACACTAATTAATACACAATCCTTGTGGCACATCTACAAACATCAACTTATTTGTCTGGCTTTTTATAAACCAAACAAACATGCAATATGCAGATTTAATGCTCATTTTAAGCTATCAACTACACAACACCAAGTGGGCATTAAATGCTGGGTGTACTTCAATATATTTGAGCTTAGGGAACAATATAAAGCTATTTAAAGGCAAAGGATGTGCATGATACATATTTAAATTAGAATTTAAAAGTGAACTAATGTATATTTGAATATATAGCTCTTTTTTTCGTGAGTGTTAATTATTTTATTGGAAATACTTTTACTTGAATTCATGTCGAATGTGCGTCATACATCTGCAGTTTTGTTGAAACTACAAAGCGGGGATTTTGTAGTGAATGTATAAATAATATGTAATTAAATAATTGAAAATAATTTTCTAAGGAATGTGTTTTTGTTATGGTTTTTCTCATATTATATTTAAAATTAAAATAACACTGAGCAATAATTTTTGGGATGATGGTATTTACTACTTTCAGTATTAAAAACTTCATTTACAGATTAACAAACCACATACTTTTTAGCAAGCAATACAACGCTATTTAGTTAATCTATATATTAGGGCTGCACGATTCTGGATAAATTGAGAATCACGATTTTTTGATCTCATATAGAGATCACGATTCTCCTACGTTTCTTTATTATTATTATTACTATTAACATTATCATTATCACAAGTATATAAATTAATTATTTTATTTTGCAAGGATTCTTTAAATTGATCAAGTGTGACAAAGACATTTATAACAAAATATTTATATTACACACAATTATTGTTCTTCTGAACTTTCTATCAAAGAAACCTGAAAAAAATCTACTCATCTGTTTTCAACATAATAATAATAATAATAATAATAATGTTTTTTTTGAACGGCAAAACAGCATATTAGAATGATTTCTGAAGATCATGTGACACTGAAGACTGGAGTAATGATGCTGAAAATACAGCTGCACACCACAGAAATAAATTACATTTTAAAATACATTCAAGTGAAAGCAGTTATTTTAAATGGTAAAAATATTTCAAAACTTTACTGTTTTTGCTGTACTTTGGATCAGATAAATATAGTTTGGTGAGCAGAAGAGACTTTAAAAAAACATTACACATCTTATGGTTCAAAAACTTTTGACTGGTAGTGTATATATAATATATTTAAAACCCCAGTTTTTTTAATATTAGAATGATGAAAAAGTTGTTTAGATCACTGATTCAACGACTCACTCATAAACCTACTACACTTGTTTCATTTCTGGATGAATCAGCGTTTTTGAACGATTCTCTTGAATGAAAAATTAATTCATTGACAAATAAATTAAGACACTTGTCGCCACCTATTGGTGAAACAATGCAATCGACACAAACGTTATTTAAAGCGCAGTACTTTCAAAAGGGGATTTGTTATATTTTGATCGCTGCCATATAGACATCAATGTTTATATTTAAACTATAAACTTTATCCCAGTATTTCTGTGATAATATAAATGACTGTAAGACAGATATAATACTGTGTAGTTGAAAAGACTGTTTGTGAAGATGTTTCTTAACCAAACATGGTAAGAGCTCTCTCTGTGTCAGCGGCAGTGCGCGCACGGATTTGAAGATCGTCGTCTTTTAGAAATGAGATCGAGAGGGTGTCTGAATCGAGATCGCGATCTTTTAACGATTAATCGTGCAGCTCTAATATATATATTTTTTTTTTCACGTTTCTTCCAAAGTGACTTTTTTGGCCTCAAATTGCTTAAAGGTTTTTAGGAGATGTGAATATCTCATATTAGTAAATATCCCACATGAATTCATGAGTAACGATATGAAATAACATAAAATGTGACCGTGATTATATATATATAATTTATATATTAAATGTAATATATATATTTATAACAACCTGAAAATAAATGAATAAATAAATTATAGCATTATATTGTACCACAAACAAGAAAAATAACCCCTTACGGAAATTAACCATGGTTTTACCACAAATAATAATAATAAAAATTCATGGTTACTATAACTAAATCATGCTCTTCAAGTTTACTCTTTACTATAATCAACATCTTGCTTGACAAAATCTGTCAAGAACCAGTTTGGGTCATAAACAATGGGAAGAGTTAGACATAACGGACATCTAGATAAAATATATGATATATTACAGATAAAAAAGTTTTACATTTTGCTTAAAGAAAGTGGTCATTAAGTGTGTTTAGGACCATTAAGAAGTTTTTGCTTTGACATTAATTTTTTTATTTTTATAATTACAGTTTATATACAGTTTTCTTACAAACTTTTGATTTACACAAAATAAAAGAATCCAAAAAGTTTTTTTCCCCTTTATACAACTTTTTTTGTCTTTTGATTCAAGACTGGATGTTCGATGCAGGTCTACAAGCTATAATAAAGGTGTTGTCTTTTGCACAGTGGATGCAGGGAGTTGGAGACTAAAAAAAGCAAAAATGAAAAAAGTATACATTTTTGCAAACACGTAAAAATGATTGATATCCCCACATAGAAATCAGCCAAATGGTAGTTTTATTATTATAAGAATATATAGGAAACAACTATAAAACCCTAAATGCAGCAATGTACAAAAAAATGAAACGGAAATGCTGCAGCTAAATGTAATCACAAATGGGTTTCGGTCAAACAAGGTGCCTTAATTTAAGCAGCAAAAATGTAAACAAACTCAAATAATTTAGCATTTCGCAAACAACAGTAGAGCAGCTATTCCTAACAATATAGCTACAATACAACATCACTCCTCAGTAGCTTTTTATACTTTGTAAAAGTAACACATTTCCTGCAACGGAAAAGAACATCTGAGCAAATAATTCACAGTTCAACTAAAACTTTAACTACTATTTGGTCTTTCTGAACAGAACAAAAACTCTTTTTCAAAGAGCTTAAATGCTTTTTGCAGTTCAAGTACAATGGCATTGCTACACATCAAAATAATACTCTATTGTATTTTTCATAATAATTCTCATTTAAAATGATCTTTTATTCTAAAGTTCTCTTGTCTTGAGGAATGTTAGTGTTTTGAGTTGGTCTTAAGAGACTGTGTCATTTGTGCGCCTTATTATAATTTTGTACCAATCAGTAGGCATGTAAACCATATTTATCAGAGATTCTTTTCCTAACTTTTATCTTATTAGATACTGTGATGGAATAAATACTGAAGTCTGTTATAATTCTATTCACAGACAAAACCAAAAGTAGTCCACTTTCTTCACAGCGCAGCCCTATGCAAGGTATGCTTCATTAGTCAAATAGATAACAGAAAAAATGCCTATGTAAAACTCTCCCCTGTAAACAAGATTAAATGTAGGAATTAGTACGGCAATTCACTTCAAAATCAAAACAAACTGTCAAACGCAAACTGATTCAAAAAGTCCTGTAACGGCTAGAAGCATAGCATCAACATTATTTGGCATTAAGCTTGAGTTAAAGCATATTCTCCTAAATATGAGTTAATAATGTATGTAAACATCTGTCTTTGTAATGCAGATTTTTCAAGCATCAAATCTGACAAGGTAACAGCAGAACTGATATTTATGAAAATAATGTAGAGTGCTTCATCACTTCAGTTGGCGATTTTTTCAATTTCATCGAGATCATCTGTGTCCAGCCTCCCAATTTTCTTATCTGTTGGATAAAACAAATTAGTAAAATAAAACATTTAAGCTCATTTTATAATTATTTATTATTTTTGTAATTTACACATATACATATATATACACACACACACACACACACACACATGAAAAGTTCCAATGCAAAAGCCTCTAAAAGCCATCTTGGTCTAGACATGACAGGGTGGACAAAGCATTCATTTGTAGTTAATATTGCTGAAAAGTCAAATTAATGGGGCTGGGCTATATAAGATGTGATTGAGGATGTAATTATATTATTTAAAGATTACACATGGCTTACATAACATTTTTTATGTATTCATATTTTGAAAGCAAACAAATAACCCTGTTTAAGAAAGAGACATCATTCCTTTCAGAAAATATAATTTGCATCATAATTTTGCAATGAAAACGTATTTAACAGTAATATATATGTCCTTGACAAGGTGGGCATATCTTATGTTTTATTATCGAATAATGGCCCACAATTATCTAAAGAAAAATGCGTGGGAGCGGAGCTAATATGTTTCTATAGTACTTGACCAAGCGAATGGGAAAGTTAAACCAAAATTTTTGAGTATCGTGAGGGTTTGAAAAGCACTCTACAGTATGGTGATATAGACCCATATGTACAGGGGGAGAAAGATCTATGATTAATCAAAATATTCAATAATAATTCTAAGATTAAAAAAAATTAATAGATAATTTTTCATACATACTATTACATACTACAGGTGAACTATTGATATAAACTAATGGAAACACTTACTAAAATGCCTCTCATATGTCTTGAGAATCTCCATGCTGCGCTGACTGTCCACCATGTTGACAGCGAGTCCTCTCTTACCAAAACGTCCTGTTCTGCCGATCCGGTGGAGGTACGTTTCATTGTCTGGATTGCCATCTTTGTCCAGAGGGAGGTCAAAGTTGATCACCACTGACACTTGTTCAACATCAATACCTTGTGGATGGAAAGCTTGATTACTGAAGACTACAGAATTTACACACAGATGAGAAAGGACCAAATACTCCCAACTTTTGGTTAAAATAGAAACTCTATATTCTCTCAAGGCTGCAGAAATACATCTTATTAGATGCAATGGTGTACTTGCCTCTTGCACAGACATTAGTAGTGATGAGAACTTTCTCCTTGCCATCTCTGAAACGTTCAATAACTGCAGCTCTCTGCTCGACTACCATTTCCCCACTGAGCAGCGCCACCTGGTGGCCTTCCTTAGACAGCTGGCCGGCGAGCCAGTTGGCTGTTTTCCGAGTCTGAGAAAAGATGACAATATAGGATGATTAAATGAAAGAAACGCAAACTAATAGATATCAACCAGAGGCAAACAGACTCACATGACAGAAGATCATAGCTTGTGCGATAGTGATGGCTCCGTAGATGTTACAGAGTGCGTTGAACTTGTCCTCTTTGCTGTTGCAGAGCACGTAGTACTGCTTGATAGTGTCCAGGGTCTCCTCTTCTCGCTTAAGCTTGATGATGTTGGGATCTGGCACGACCCGCTCTGCAAACTTCCACACAGAGTCCTCAAAGGTGGCAGAGAAAAGTAACATCTGACAGCCTTTGGGCAGCATTCTGTCAGTGATGGGAAATAGAAACCATTTATACTTTATCTCGTGCTAAACCTATCTATTTCTTTAAAAAAATAAATGTCACAGACATCATTTTGAAGGACAATGAGTTAGTTTTTTGTGAAAATATGCAAAACTATCAGAGGAAAATAAGGATATCAATTAATGTAATCTTTGTGTTCAAATTAAATAAAAAAGTTGTTTACAAAACAAAATATGTTCTTTACACCCTGAAAACACAGAAGCAAACACAAAATTTTTAGTTCTTTTATATTATATATAATATAATCCTTTAATCATGAATTTTCTTTTAAAAAAAAACACTTGTATTTTTCAAGAATTTTAGTATTAGAACAATTTTTGTTTTGTTTTTTTAATCTGAAAATCATGTTAATCTTTGAAGAGGAGTTTTTATGTCACTGTACATTTCTGTCAAGAAGTACTTTTTTAATGTAATTGCTTTTTCGCTCACAATTCAGACTTTTTTCACCTCATAATTCATAAATGTGAGATACAGACTCAAGATACTGTATGAATTTAGAATTCTAAAAAATAATTGCAAGACATAAACTTAGAATTTTATTTCTTGCAATTCTGACTTTATAATGAGGTCTTTTTTCCCTCTGAATCTCGCAAACAAAATGGCAATTTTTTTTTAAAGCTGTCCCACTACTTATTTTTTTACTTAATAATAAAAGTGAAAATGAATTATTTTTTTAAACAATTATTTCTTACATTAAAAATATATATAATAATTATATATCCACAAGGTAGGGCAACAACATTTTTTAATTATACAGTAGATCAAAATCATAATAGATCATATAATCCGCAGCATGTCTTCAAACGCTAGGCTGAGTTCACCTCTGAATGCGGATGCTCTGGTCCTGGTGTCCCTGTGTGGCGATCATCACATCGGCCTCGTCTAGAACAAACACTTTGATCTTTTTGGGGTCGATGAGCTTCAGCTTAACGCACCAGTCTAGAACCGTCCCAGGTGTGCCGATGACAATCTGCTCCTTGATCTTAACGCCACGCTCCACTGGCAGAGGGCACAGCAGCCATCACGCATTTAAATCTGCTTTACACATCACACGATTCTGAGGCTTCATTTCACCACTTACTTTTATGTCCTCGAACAGCATATGCCAGTTTGACTTCTGGATAAAACTTGCCCATCTGCTCAATAACTTTCCCCGTCTGCAGAGCAAGCTCATATGTGGGAGAAATGCACAAACACTGCAGGACAGACACAGATTGGACACCAAAGTATTAACAGCATTTACATTATAGTTCACACTGAAATGACCCTTGTGACTTTAATGATTACATTTATAAAAACATGAGGCTGAGTACATGGCAGAAAAAGTTTTTTTTCATACAAAAAAGGAATTTAATTCATTTCTAATTTTTTTTTGCAGGTCAGAATTGTGATCTATAAACTTAAGAAATCTTAGTAAATTTTTTTCCCCCTCCAAGTTCTGAGTTGACATTTTGTAATTCTGCCAAGGAATAAATAAAGGTAACTGTGAATGTTTATCTTACAATTTGAACTTTGAAGATTCTGAGATATGAACTTTATTGAAAGGAATAAACGAATAGATATTAAACTAACAGATAGGGCTATATTTTTCCCAGCTGATTAAACACAGTACATTCAGGCAGTTCTTTACTGCTTCAATTCTGAAATGTTATGTTTAAATATGCAAATGTTTCATTATGTAATGAACCTAAAATCTAAAAATTGACCAGTGTCTGAAAAAACAAAACAAAGGTTTTGACCTGCAGCATCTTGCCTCTAGTCAGAATGAAAGGGAACATAAGAGTGAATCTCAGTTTTCAAACTCACCTGAGGCCATTTTAAGCCTGGGTCCACATGACTGAGCATGGCCAGCACGAAGGCAGCTGTTTTACCAGTGCCAGACTGAGACTGAGCGATCAGATTCTGAGGTCTGGAAGTGAAGGAAACACATTAGAGTCAGGGAAACATACGAGTCTATTAAACCTCAATTCACACGTATACCCAGATATTTCACATAAACTTTTGGATAGTCCAATTTTATTAATCAAATATTCAATCTGTGGGCTTTTAGTTAAAATAAAACCATAATAATAATTCTAGTTGTATATATCAATGGTTTTGAGCCCATACAGGATCATAGTGAAATCAACTTTTTGCTCCTAACCTATAATATGAACTCTATATTAAATTAAAATAAAATTGACAAAAAATGTGGACTTACGGTTCGGCGAGCATCATGGGAAGCGCATTCTCTTGGATTTTAGAAGGTCTGTTGAAGCCCATTTCATAGACGCCTTTGAGCAACTGTGGTTTCCTAAGTTACACAAATTAAAATGAATAAAATTGACTTATGTATGCTGTCTGAGAGCTTTCCATATATATTGGATGCTCTTTTTTTATATTAAGTTCTCCCATATATTGAACAGATTGTTAGCAGTGATTGTTCTGAATGTTAGGAATGTAAAATACAGTTCAAAGGTTTGGGGTCGACACAAGATACAAATAAAACTGCATTATTTTTACAATTTAAAATAAATGTTTTCTATTTGAATACATTTAAAAAATGTCATTTATTCTTGCGATGCAAAGATGGATTTTCAGTAGTGGTCAACCGATATATTGCCAAGGCTGATATTTTTCAAATATCGGCATCGATCGATAAGTTTTTCTGTCCGATGTGTTCGAAGCGGGACTTTTATTTTGACAGCGCTGAGAGCGGCAGCCCCTGAGCACGCACAGTGCTCACACTCTCTTTCTTGTTTGTTGTCGTCGTTAACAGTTCTGTCTAATACATATAGAAGTCTGTGTAATAATTAGATAGAACGGTTAAATAAAGGAATTAATGTATACAGAAAGTATTATAACGATTGCTTTTATATTAGGCCTTTTAGTAGAAAGGTAAACATTATAATACATTCTCGTTGCCGTCAGAATTACAAAAATATGCATTTATATAATTTAAACAAATCTTTGAATGCTTAATGAACATTTAATTTCACAAACTTAGTCAAATCCATCTGTGAGATCTTGTGAAGTGTGTATTCAGCATGATCGTGTGTTCTCTCTGTGACGGTCAGTCATTGTGAATTGAATGGTTTTAAACTTTAAACTCGTGATTTCAAATTATGCTGCGCTTTATGCATTTGCCCACTGTCATATTCATGTCACTTTCACTGTGTGCTATATGTAAAATGAGGGTTAACCTGGCTTTATTTAAAAAATATGATTCCTAGTGCACACAAACTTCCCAGAATTCTGAGTGGCCTGTTGATTACAGTGTTTACTTTCTTTTTAATTACATTTTTATTAACTATTCATTTATTTGTGAAAAATACTGTCATCTAATGTTTCTTTTACACATTTATTTTTTAATCCATTGTCAAATTATTTCAAATTTCTTAAATATTAATAATAATTTTAAAAAATTATATTGGCTTTATATCGGCTTTCCGCCCCCCTGCTTTCCAAGATATCGGCATCGGCTGTCAAAAAAAAATATATAGATCTCGACCACTTATTTTCAGGATCATTACTCCAGTCTTCAGTGTCACATGATTCTTCAGAAATCATTCTAATATTTTGCTGCAATCTACTTTTTGTTTAATATAAACATTTAAAAAAGATGTGCTGCTTAATATTTTTGTGAAAAATTGCCCTCAGATCTCTGAATGGTTGTGTCATTTCAGTTTTTTTCCTCAGATAGCACTGTTTTAAAGCACTCACAGTCTCAGCTCCTCGAAGGTCTTTACTGAATAAAGTGGTGAGTTTGGGTCCCTCTGAAGAACCTCCACTTGGTTTGTGTTGTTGACCACATTGCTTCTGATCAGCTTGTTTAGGAGAGACTGTGTGGCTCTGTCCTCTAAATAGTAGATTAGGAAAGAAACAGGCTACTATGATGGTCTTTTACAGTTAATCCATAAAGCTTAGATGTTATTTGAATAAGTAACTTAAGATGTAACCCCACACTTTTTAAACTACTTAAGTACTTACAGCAGCTTAAGAATCAGAATCACTCACAAAAATCTGTTGCGCTAAACTACGCAAATAAATTAACTATATATTTTGGTCCTATGTTGACTCTAAATGCAGACTGCAGTTTAAAAATGAACCTTTTTCCTCTTCGTCGGATTTGTCGCCATCATCTATGATACAGGAGAGAAAAAATAGATGGTCAGAAAATGCTAAGAAATATTTTCATGCAATTATTGTTAACGGTTATGTTTTGTCGAAACAAATAATAGTTAAAATAATAGTGCACACACAAAAACTGTAATTTAATCACTTTCATGTCACTTCAAATATGTATGACTTTGTTCAGTAGATGAACTAAAAAGGGAGACAGAAAAGGACTGATTGTTCCTTGCATCAAGAACCAGATAATAGCAAGGTTATTATTATGACGTGATTTTGGGCTGTTCCTCACAAAAATATTGCATGACTTGAAAGTATTAGAATAAAAGTGCACACTTATAATGACACTTTATAGTACTTTTGCACTATTTTTGAAGATTGCAAGCTCCAGTTCCCATTTACTGTAACTGTATGGACAAAAAAATTATCTACATTTTTTTTTTTTTAATTTAAGTTTCTCCTTTTGTGTTACACAGAAGTCATACAAGTCTGGAACATCATGAACAAGTAAATTGTGAGTGAACTATGCTTTAATGCAATTTAATAATGCAAAAAATGACTACCATCAGTCTGATGTAAATTGGCATCTCCCGCTTCCATAATCCGCAAGTTCCCAATCTGTTTTCAAACAAGAACATTTACCGTTTTAATACATTTGAGTCAATATCTAATAATTAACATTCATAATTTATGAGTCAATAACGTCTCAAACTGATTAAACAAAAGTCGATGATGATATAAATGAAGCAGAACTGTTTGCTGCTAATCATACAAGTCCTTTATTGCTAACGTGTATTATACAAACACACACCAAATTACGTTAGCTTTCAAACTAAAACTACGCACGTTAACAGTTGAACTGTTGCTGCTAGATATAAAATCTCATACAGGCAGTGTCTCAAAACTTAAATAAAAAGTATATTGATGGCCAAAACCTTGTTTGGACATTTCAAACAAGCCTGTGACATGCAGAAATGCTGTCTAGGTAAGTCAGTTACCATAGCCAGCTCACTAGGATTTTGAGACACAGCCAGCGCCTGACTCAACGCTGCTAGTCCGCTAATCCATTACAACACAATTAAACCGCATTTTCACTCACAGTCTTGGTTGTAGACTCTTGTTCGTCCACAGCTAGAGCCCACGAGTCGGTTGCCATCGCTTCAGTGGAAGATATGTAAACTATTAGGCGGACTTGATAAGTCTTCCGATGGGCTTCACTTCACTGCACTCGACTCGGTTAGTTTCGCGAGAACACGCACACTGACAGCGCGCGCACAGAACGCTGTCCGGCCGGAAGTTAGCACAGGTCACTCAGTTCCAGTCAAAAGACTAGAGATTACAAAAGTGACTTTGGGTCAGGTTTACTGTTTATTGCAAGCAGTTTCCTGTAAGTATCTGGGTTTTAGTTCAAACAAATTAAATGCTACTGTAAGTTAGTATACCGTATTTCTATAATAAGCCATTAGAGCAGACAAATATACCCTCAGTGTCTCATTTTTTGCTTATATTGATTGAACTTCACTTAAACTATCAGCTTTATTGTTGGCTCCTTGGTAACCAACCACATTTTCTATTTTTTTATGCATTATATATAAAGAAATAAACGTATTTATTTATTTATTGTGAATTCCGTGCACCAAATTAAAATTTCAGTTTCATCATATTTTTTTATAAATGTGACCCTAGACACACAAAATCAATCATAAGGGTCAATTATTTTATACATCATCTGAAATGTTGAATAAATAAGCTTTCCATTCATGTTTGTTTGGACAATATTTGGCCGAGATACAACTGAAAAATCTGGAATCTGAGGGTGAAATGTAGTTCAAATGTTCTTAACAATGCATATTACTTAACAAAATTTAAGTTTTGATATATTTAAGATAATAAATTTACGAAATATCTTCATGGAACATAATCTTTACTTGATATCCCAATGATTTTTGGCATAAAAGAAAAATCGATCATTTTGACCCATACAATGTTGCTACAAAAATAGCCGTGTTACTTATGATGGGTTTTGTGATCCAGGGTCACATACTGTACTAAATTATAGCAATTTGCAAAATGTATTCATTGCAATAATTGTTGGCCAAAGCAATGGTTAGACATTATTTACATTAACTTACTTTTTTACTTAAAAATGGTTCCACCCTTATGAAAATTAACCTGTTTTATTTTAGAAAAATGTAAGTAACCATGTTTTTTTGATGTATTGATTACCATTTGTATAACCACAGTTTAACTACAAATACTATGGTTAAACTGTGATTAGTTTAGCAAAACCATGGTTAATTTGTGTTTTCCATGGTAACTATAATCATGGGTTTTGGTTTAATTTGCAGTAAAACCATGGATAATTTTTATTGTGACCATTAATCTCTCACATGTAAAACATGTAGTAATATGGTATTTTGCAAGCGATAGTTGATGAGTACTCTATAATCTAGGAGAGGAAAGGCACAGTGTACATAATGACACAATGTGTTTTGGCTACACATTTCTTGATAGTTCCCTTTTTACTTGAATACCTTCATTATCATCATATAGGAAACCATAGTTGATGTAACCATGGTAATAAAGAGACATGCTTGTTTTTGCCTGTGGTTACTTTGCTCTTGCTAGAAATGCCAAAGTTAGGTTATGGTCATCATGTAAGAATAATGATTACAGAATTTTCCATTAAAATCTTTAAAATCTTTTTTCTGATCTATTTAAATCCATTATACAGATTTTATTGATGCCCTAACCTTATGTTGCACTTTTTAGAAGCCATGCTCTTTTTGTACAGTTATTAATTTAGAATATGCTTTTATCCAAAACGATTGATTAATACAACAATGGGATTTATCCTGTTTGGACCATGCTTGTTTTCTAAAAAAAAAAAAAACTACTTCAACCGACAACTCAGTGCTTAGAATGATTTATTAAAATGTGCTCGAGGCCATTTTTCTGTCATGCAATTTTGCATTTGTCTCAAAAGTCATTATGCATAATGGTTTTATTTATTTTTGCCTGCTTTCTCATATAGGAAATACAGATTTCCATCGTAATTGTGAGTCAAATGTATATGTACAAAGAATCTTTAGTTAACAAGATTGTGCAGCTGATATTTATGATATCCAATCATAGCTTTCGGAAGCTGGATTTGAGATATTTTCTTCTTTATTGCAGATGAAATAATCAGCAGCCTTTGCAGCCCTCAGTAAATCCCAGCAGATGAGATAAGAGACATTCACCGAGGGTGAGTGAGTGAGCAAGAGAGGGAGATACAGTAAATAGCACATGTTAATTTAATTGAGAAACAGAAGCTGAGGTTTAAGCCAAGGCAGCACATCACTAAACACACACACACACACACACACACACACGTTCTTCAACCAACCTGTTGTCTTTTTAAAAAGCTCTGGATGCTCCATATTGATTGTCATGGTTACGTCTTCCGCAAAAGCAGATTAATCACATGCACCACAGCCACAACATGCATTCAGAAAAAATGAAATAAAACAGTCCCTGTCATATTGAAGTCAAGATAGTGAGCTTAGCAGTCACTGGAGGGAAAAACATGAATGATGGGAAGACAAAAGTGTCGGATAACGCGACAGAAAAGGATGTGAGACCAAAATTCTCAAACTGGATCCTTCGCATGATCTATGATCTCCTCCCTCCCCTCGTTTCCCCCATGCATGGTGTTGCATTTCAGCCAGTGGCACCCCTGGCTATCAAATAGGATGCATGAATGGGCTCTCGTCACTGATTACGAAGAGACAGAGAGGTGGGTGGTACAGATGCTGAGGGGAGAATCGAGCGTTGGCGGGGGGCTGGTGGGGTTCATGTTCATGTGTTGCACAGGACAAGCACTCGTTTCCAGCTCTCATAACCACATGTTGCTGTGCTGATTGACTGCGTAAACGTTCCTCCAGCTGCTTCTCTATCTGTCCGTCTCTCTCTCTCTCTCTACCTCCCTCACGTCCTCCGTTCTGCTCAGTTGTTGTGTCCTTCTCCAAGAGGCAGAGAGCTTTTCGGAGTTGCAGGCTGATGTTATTTTGAACCTCAGTAATTCAGATGCCGAGAGAGAATTGCGAGTGCTGCAGATGTGAGGTAAGAGATTTCTGCTTTGAGCAAAGTGCGTGAGGAACTGAGGTCAAAGGACTGAGATTTTGTGTGTTGTTTTAGATTCAAGGTGAAATTGGGAAGTGTTCCCAAAGCACTAAAGAGGGATTTCATTACGTGTAGCTCGCGGCTGCATGTGATGCATCTGTAGTTTGCTGGAGATGCGGGATCAACAGGTGGTTGTTTCTGTGCCGTGTCTCACACAGTGTGTGTGGTGGCAGCCGTGGACTGCGTGGAGTGGGTGATTTGGCTGTTTCTTTGGGAGTGATTCACACTCCGCTGCTCCAGGGAGAGGATGAATGGGAGGCAGGGGTTGATTATTGTCTATCACTTTGGGTTCTTCTGATTTGGGTCCCCTAGAATAGAACATGGAAGAAAGCTAGAATTATGTTTTATTTCATGTTGAGAACAATCAAAATCATATGGTTATTAAGAATGGAATTGATTTGGACTTTTAACTGCTCTGCTAGAGTCATTTAAAAAGCTTAATTTATGTTTTTTTATTTTATATTATTGATTACTTGCATGATTTAGAATCTGTTATAAATGTTCCTTAAGCAGCATATCAGCATATTACAAAAAATTGCATTTTAACATGTCGAAAACAGTTATTTTAAATTAAATTTAAATGCAGCCTTGGTGAGCATAAGAGATGAGCATAAGAGATGATTATTTTGGGGGTTTAATATCATTGATCACCTGCATGATTCAGTATCTGTTATAAATGTTTATTTAACAACATATTAGAATGATTTCTGAAGGCTCATATGACAAATGAAAACTGAAGTAATGTTGCTGGAAATTCAGCTTTGCATGACAGGAATAAATTACATTTTTAAATGTATTTAAAAAAAAAACAGTTATTCTAATTTATAATAATATGCCACATTACCTAGGTGAGCATAATAGACTTTTATTATGCTCATTATTATTATTTATTATTATTATTATCAAGGTTTTATTATCATTAGTTACCTGATTTACCCGATTTCAGCATCTGTTATTAAATCATGTTTAAAAATGATACTGACACCTTTGCTTTGTGCAGAAATGTCCGCTCCTCTCGGGACACATGATGGCAGTGTTTGACCTGTTTGGAAATGTATTGCACTTGTCTGTCCACAAGCGGCACCCCGCCAAACCTTAATCTATTAGAGAGGGGGTGGTGTTCCTCTGTGTCTGAGAGTTATGGCCATGTGGACACCTTGATGAAAGCATCTGTTTCTGTTCTGTGATAACGGGGAGCTGTTTAATCTCAAACATTTATGTCCTCTGAGAATAGCTGCTCATAAATCTTGGGCGAGTTGGCTGGGAATCGAGTTCAATTTCCAAAACACTGGCCCACTGTGGAAATTTAGCAAGTTGGATGAAAATCAGAGGATTGAGATAAATGATAATACAGTTTGCTTTTTACTCAGTTGTGTTTGCAAAAAGGTGGGAAACCTGTTTGGAAACTACCATTATTATTTTTTTCATGATTCAGTTGATGTTCCTCCTGCAATTAGATTAAATAAACAGAGATTTAAATGCTGATATTTAGTAAGACATTAGTAGTAAACAGATATAGGCTTTTCAACGCCTGATGCCATTTCAAGGCTGTGAACTGCATGTTGATGTATTATAATTAATCAAAATTATATGGCAAATTAATATTCAATATATTAATGCTAGACAATACAACTCACAGCACTTTTTTTAAGTTTGGGCTAAGTAATCTTTTTTTTTTTGTAATGAAATTTTTTTTTTTATTCTACAGGAATGCATTAAATTGATCAAAAGTGACATTAAAGAAGTGTATAGTGTAAAAAAAAAAAATATTACAATTTTTTTTTCCCTATTACTCAACAGTATAACTCAGGAAATTCATTAAAAGACTTAAGACAATGTTTGAGCTCATATTAAAATCTCTGATATGTGTAAACCTAAGCACAGTGTGAGGCATTTTTGAGATCTTTTCCGAATTTCTATTGTGGTTTTCAGACAAATCTTTCAGTTGGGGGGGGGGGGGGGGATCACAATATTTGTAAATGTCATAATTTAAGAAATCTCATCTGTGACACTTTTATTGTTTGGAGATTGCTTGTTCAAACCTCAGGAAGCTTCATGGAGTTTTCAGTTATGATTTATTTGTCAACATCTCAGATACGTCTTCTTATGTCTTACCAGAAATAAAAAAAAGACATAAGATGATTGACATATGAGGACAGAGTTCTAAAAGAAATCTTTTGGTGACAGACTTTGCATTTTGGCAATACTAAGCAAAGTCTGAGACATTATTCAGAGAGATCACCCCTGAAACTCTAGACTGAGGGCTCTGGTGTCAGGTCAGGTGTCCTTTTCTAAGGAGAGAAATCTGTGACGCATTAGCTTTCCATTTCAATTCCATTACTGTCTAAGAGAATCAATTGAAAATTTAAAGAGATCACATTTGTGCTCTGAAAACTAGTTAATTTGAGTATTATATCATGTTAATTGCTTTTTCTGGAACAGTCATTACAGGAACTGAGTGACACAGACGCTGCTCTGGTTCTGTATTGCTGTAGTCTGGGGTTCTGTGTGCTGACCTCAGGTAAAAACTGACTCGTCATGGCATCAGCGCTGCATCTGTCAGTGCAGGGCTTGTTTGATGTGCCAGAGGTTTCTCTCTGTTCTCTTTGATGCTGCTGAAGCAGACCTGCGATTTGTGTGCCAGAAATCCAGCTATGGGATGGGGGGTGGTTTGTGTGGGCCTGTCAGAGGTCTTCATTCGGACACCAGAGCGATATAGATAATGCTGTTGTCTTCTCATCTTTATTAATGCGACAGGCATGTTTTTTTATTCAGAGCACAGATACTGGACACTTAAGCCACATTTAAAATTGGTGAATGTCACTGCATAGATATGAAATATTAAACCAGGTGGCATTTATTTGAAGGACAGATTTGCATAAACACACTTTTTAAAGAAAACAGTTTGTATGATAATAAAGAATAATATAGTGTAAACACTTTTCAAAATTAGTTTTTGGTAATTTTCTTGTAGTCAAATGTTAGTTGAACATGTCCGGAGTTGATGTTATTTTTTTATTTTATCATATTTCTTTCTGTAAATATCCTTAAAATGAGATCAGTTTAACTTGAAAAACAAAATATGATTAGATAATGCATGTATCTTGTTTTCGGAGAATATACTTTGAAAGTTAATTTTTCTTAATGGAGTGTTTTTTAACCAACACCACAAAATTCTGTTAAATTTATTTTTTAAAAAAGTAGAGGAAGAGAGAGAGAGAGAGAATAGTAATAATTCAGATCCTTCATGCATTTGTGCTTTTTAAGTAAATGTATCTCGTTCTAAGGTTGTTTAGATATTTTGTCTGGACAGTCATATTTTAGTGTAAATAAAAAAATATTGACCTTTTTTATTTATTTGCATTCTGTCAGTTATTTATTTTTATTGATTATAGCAAGAACATTTTTTTAATAACAATATTAGGTAATTCAAGCCGCTTTTTAAGTACATTTATCTTGTATTAAAGTTTGGATACTTTTTTTCTGGACTTTCTGGATATTATCTTCAAAAGAAATGTATGTGTAAAATGTAAAGAAAAGTGTTTATTTATTTATGTTTTGTTTTATTGCTTAAAGCTAGATAATTCAATGCATACAAATAATTATTATTAATAATAACAATATTAATAATAATAATGCATATCTGGACTTTCATACATTGTGCACAAAAATAAACGTGTGTCCAAAGAATTTATAAAATACATTTTTATGCAGAGTTATTTATTTATTTATTAGCATTCTGCAAGATATATTGTAAAATGTAGTTTCAATGTTATCTAGGCTTTTTAGGGAAGCATCCCCTCTCACTCCCTTCTCTTCATGTGAGAAACTGCACTGGACCGAACCATCATCATGCCTGGCCTGATCAACAAGAGCAAATGGAGCGCTGTGCCTCTCAGCGTCTCAGACATCACTTCCTGTGTCAGGGGTTACACCCTGGCAATGACAGCCTCCTTGACCTATGAAAACATAGAAGATCACCCTATCGAGGGTAAGTATGCTGTCTATTTGTCTGCTTCAAATATCTCTATCGCGTAGGCACATCAAGTAAACAACATGCGATGTTGTCATCAAACTGCACTTTCCACATGTACAGCTTAAAAAAAAAAAAAAGACAACAAAGAGTAACTTAGTCATTTTCCAAAACCGCTAAGCAAATATATACAGTTTCAGTACATACCACATAGAGACGTTGTTGCTGATGCTGCTCTTGTTAAATTTCAGCCTATGGATCTGATTCTGGATCATAAATATATGCTGAATCTGACTGTTAGTCATGGTTTGTTTTGGTTGGTTTTGTCCTCACGGTGTCACAGCTTCCAAACGAGCTCAACGCAAAAGCTTACTGGCGCTCGTGATTCTTTAGCTCACGCCTCTAGGCGCTCGTGTTTTTCCGGGAAAAATCGGTACAGACTATCTTTCTCTTATGAATATAATAAAACTAAAGACTTTTTGGAGTTATGAAGGATGCAGTACTACTCTATAGGTACTCAAGATTAACAGGATATTGAGTGAAAACGAGCATATATATATATATATATATATATATATATATATATATATATATATATATATATATATATATATATATATATATATATATATATATATATATATATATATATATATATATATATATATTAAATATAATCTCAAAAGATGCTACATCATCAGGCCCAGTATTTATTTATTTTTTTGTCCAAAAGCACTTATCCTTTTCAGTTTTTGACAAAACCACAAATATGATTCTCATCCTTAGAAGAAATTGAGAAGAAATGCATGAAACTCTTTATAGTCATAGTAACATTTTGTCAGTGCCCTGAAGGAAAGAGAAACACTTGTCTTTCCCTCCCAACCTCATCAGCTATTTGTGTGAAATGTCACTGGCAGATTGCTGCTCTGTGGTCTGCAGTGGCGTATTGACTCCAACAGATTGAATTTTGCATTGATCAATGGTGAAAGCACTAAAACGATTGATTTAATTTCTTACAAATGCAAAATAAGCTTTGTGGAAGGATTGACTTTCGCTATTGGGTAATAAACAATGTGTTCTCCTCTAATCCTGTGATTTATGCAGGAATCTTTATATACCCTCTGGATGAGTGCAGCGTGGTGGTCGGGTTCGAAGTGATGATTGGCAGCCAGATAATAACCGTGCAGGTCAAAGATAAAATGAAAATCGATGACTGTTACTTGGATTTTTGCAATGCCAATGGAAGCCCACAAAACGGAGGTGGTAAGATTATATGCTCATTTATAACGCTCATCAAAGATCTTACATAGCTAATCCCTGATTCAGAGTTTAAACGTAAGGCCTGTCACAGTGACTACTGAATTTTTTACTGAATTTATGCAGCCTCATGCAATGCAAGACGTAGATAAGTTTTGTTTCCTCATTAGAATAGATTTGTTGGAATTTAGCATTACATCACTTGATCACCAATGGATCCTCCGCAGTGAATGGGTTCCATCAGAATGAGAGTCCAAACAGCTGATAAAAACATCACAGTAATCCACAGGATCCAGTCCATGAAGCAAAAAGCTGTGTGTCTGTAAGAAATGAATTAATCGAGTCTATTTTAAATAATTGATTCTGGCTAAAATACAAGTCCTGTATTCATAATGTGGGTTTCTCCAGTGAAAGGTCAACTTGCCTGAATCAGGAGAGAAATATGCACAGATCAACCACTGTTTACAAGTGAAAATGGTCTAAAATGGTTCTAAACAAATATGTTATTGGATTTTGATTTGAGAGAAAAACTTGACTTTTCACTGGAGGAAGCATTATTACGGATTATGCGCAGAGTCTTTTGGTCAGAAATTTTGTATTTGTTTCTACAAACACAGTTTTTCCCTTCACTATATGTTAATTGTTGGACTGTGGATTACTTGTGGATTATTGTGATGTTTTTTATCAGCTGCTTGGACTCTCATTATGTCGGCACCCATTCACTGCAGAGGATCCACAGGTGGAGTCAATTTTCCAAAAATTTTCATTTTTGTGTGAACTATACCTTTAACACATTTTATTAAGCTTTTTCATTAAAGTTGACTATATTTCAGAGGCTTTACTGAGGAATCTTCTTGAATCATCTTGTTGCAGGACATATCGTTTTGGATGAAGATCAGGAGAGGACAGTGCTGGTGGTCAGTCTGGGGGTCATTCCCCCTCTGGAGACCATTAATATACTGGTCAGCACCTCCTCAGAGCTCAGCACTCTCCCTAATGGGGGAATTCGGGTGAGCTCACCACCCGTCTGCTCTCCAAGAGTCCAGCGTTCTGTCAAAGAGGAGCAGGCGTTTTCACCCAGCACTGCTAGGAGGTGTGTGGTTCATTAATGTTGTAGTATTTGCACTGACACACTGTATTTACTCTTACACTGTATAGCTTCTAACAACTCCAAACTCTGGTAAGAGTGATACATTCAGTCTGAACGTTTTAACATACAGAGTCCAATTTAAAGCATAACATGTATTTTGTAGATAAGATCAGCTTTATCTGTGCTGCCCATTTTGCATTTTGTGTTGCATGTTACACTTTTTAGGACATTTAAGATTAAAGTTTAAAAATCTCCCATTGACCTGTAATGACATGTTAGACATTACACTGACATTGATATCTGTGTAATATATTTGCGTGGTGATTGAATTATGAATGATGAATGAAGGAGTTGAATGAATGAATGTTGGTTCTTTTTAGTGAATCAAAAACATACTGAAATTAAAATTTGAGATCTGAGAATTTTCTCACCTCAGGCCATCCAAGATGTAGATGGATTTGTTTGTTCATTGGAACAGGACAGATTTGGAAAAATTTTGCATTACATCACTTGCTCACCAAATGAATCTTAATAATCAACATGTAATCCAGATGACTACAGTCCATCAGTTAACGTCTTGCAAAGTGAAAAGCAGCATTTGCAAAAACACAGAAAACAGTTCTTCCTTAAGACATGGACTGCTCTTGTGTGGATTACTTGTGGATTATTATGGTGTTTTTATCAGCTGTTTGGACTCTCATTCTGATGGCACCCATTCACTGCAGAGGATCCATTGGTGAGCAATTGATGTAATTCCAAATTTCTCTAAATCTTTTTAGATGAAGAAACAATCTACATTCTGAATGGCCTGAGGGTACAGTAAGTCCATTTTAAACAATCTTCTTTTGTTTTAACTCCTTTAAATTATAACAGTTGCTGACTGGTTCTTCATATGATAGATTAAAAATCTCTGATATTGCTCTACTATTTGCACACTGAAATGCCACTTATCTTCCTTCTTACATTTATTTGCATACATCATTTTTACTGCCATCTGTTTAACCACCTCTCTAGGTATCGCATTATGTGTTGATTAAGCAAAATGTACAAAAACTGGAAATTAAACAACCAAAGACCCTACTGACTTTCATTGTATGGACGAAAACATTGAGCAATTTATGAAAATATCTCCTGCTGATTTGTTTCAGGAGGGATCAGCATCACTGTGCAGTGGGAAACCACGAGCAGACGGCCTCAGGAGTGTGTTTGGCTGCTCTGCTGGAGGAAGAGACCATCAACTCCATTGACTATGAGTTTAATTTCCAGCTTGAGATCAGAGGGCCGTATTTACTGGCAGGTCAGTTCCTCCATCCTCATGCATGAGTTTAGAATTAAATACTATTCCTCTGATTTCCAGAGAAATAAATATGAATGCATGTAAAATGTAATTCTTTATTTGGATTAAAGTGTCTGACAATAGCATACATGCAACATATATCTTGCCAACTTTGATGCATTAATAGTTTGATTTTGACTTTTAATACTGATAACATTATTTGAAACCGGTTGTTTTGCAGTATGCGTCTTCCTGCTGGAGTTTCAGGACGGTTTAGTCCTGGTCTGTTGCTCCTGCTTATTTTAGATGCTTTAGAAGTTTCTCTGTGCAGGTGTGGAAAGCCCCTCACACGCCATCCGGGCAGACGCTGACCCCTCGGCTCGCTCTGCCACCAGCATTGTGGTCACACTGGCAGACAAGTACACCTACGACTGCCCTGTGGAGATACTGATCTACCCCAGTGGTGTGTAGCACACATAATGATAATAATTATTATACTTATATCATGATCTTAAGTGTAGTCCGATTCCTGAGCAAATGGCCCTGTGCTGGTTCTTTTTAAGTGAATCAAAAACATACAGCGTGACCTGTGTAGTGCGACTCTTGAACAAATGATTCTTGTTAACTGTTTTTTTTTTCACTCAATCAAAAATGTACAGCACATCCAATGTGGTTTGACTTCCAAATGAACAATTTAATAAACTGGTTTAGTGAATTGGACATTTTCAGTGCGGCCATTGTAGTCAGATTCCTGAAAGAATGTTTCCTATAAACCTTTTTAAGCGAATCACGAACATACATCGTAACTTGTGTATTCTGATCCTTGAGTGAGTGACTCTTATGACTCTGTTCTTTTTTTAGTGAATCAAAAACATACAGCACATCCTGTGTGGTCCGACTCCCAAATGAATGATTCTCATCAGCTGATTTTTTTACTTAATCAGAAACAAATGACTCTTAGAAACCATTTCTTTGTAGTGAATCAAACATTTTCAAAGCAACCAGTGTGAATGACTCGATTAATTAGAAAGCCGTTTTTTACTGAATCAAAACATACAGCACAACCAGTGTTGTCTGGTTTCAGAACAAATGACTTTTATGATCCAGATCTTTTAGTGAATCATACACATACAGTACACATACAGTACAGCCCAACTGCTGTAGTCTGATTCATAAACAATAGAATCTGAGCTGGTTGTTTTTAGTGATTCAGAAACAGACTCTTATGAGCCACTTCTTTTAGTGAATCAAAAGTTTAAGGGAAAAAAAACATTTACAGCTAATTTAAAGTAACTGACTGGTTGTTCATATGACATGCAATAAATATGTAAAAATAAATAAATATAATTAAATATAAATGCTTAATTTGTTTAGTATAATGTTGAAAACATAGCGAACACCAATTATTGGGATGCATTTGTGCCACCTCTAAACAGATTGTGAAAAGTCATTAAAAAGTTAACACACCTTTTTGCAAGAATCATTTTAAATGTCTTTTATTCATTACTGAAATGAATAATCATCATTTGGCAATGCAATTACATTTCATATTATAAAAAATGTATTCCTTACAAGTACTAAAACAATAATTAAGGAATCATAATTGTGCAAAGGAATCAGAAAACCCCCTAGAAAACTTGGCAACATTAATGCTAAAAACCACTCAAGGCAGCAGCTAGCATCCTAGCAACTATTTCTAGTAGCAATAAGCAAACATTTTAGTCCCTTTATGAATCGGTTTTCATTGTGGACCGTCCCAGCAATGTTGTTTTTTGTCAGGCCATTTGGTCCCCACATGGACAGACAAACAAGATGACAGTCACTCTGACCTGTGCTAACTGGACAATAGAGTCGGCCTTTTAAAGCAAGCCAGTGCTAATCTCTCCATGTGCCTGAAAGCTTGTCCAAACAAGAGGCGCTTTATTAAATCATAGGCTATTGAAACATCATTCCCGGGTCCACAGCCATATAAATTCATTTCTCGCTCTATAGGCACCGTGTAGTTGAGCTCTATATTTCTTCAGCCACCCCATTATGCATCTCGACCTCCGTTGGCGTCTGGGAGGCATAAATGAATCCCTCGATGCCTCATAAGCTGCGGCGTAAGATTGCTTTACTCCACAGGTGACCCGAGGCCAGTATTGTGTAATTGAATTGATAAGGCAGCCGAGTCAAAGGGGCAAACGTTCAGCCGTATTGATGACGCCAACGCACTCTGTGTCTAAAACAGCTGCTGTTTTTAAGAAATGCCGCCACCATGGGAGTCCTTCATGTCTGGTGTGGTGTATTTTGCCGGTTCTCCCAAGGATCAAACTCAGTCAGGGATTTTTCTCTCAGAAGAAAAGACTTTATTTTAAGCAAAACAAAGTCGAGAGCTCGTTGCAAGGAGTTCTGTCGAAATGCTAGGTTGCATCTCATTATATACCCTTTACAGGGCGTTTCCAAATAGTCAAACTTTTCCTTAGGCTTGCAATTTTGATCCCTCCCTAGGGAGACGCTATGGTAAAGAGAAGAGACCCATTGCATGTTTTTCCAGATGTTTCCTGAGACTTGCTATGGTAAAGAAAAGTGGTGGTCAGGATGTTTTTTGCAGACATAGGCACATTCCTTTCACACAAAGGCTATATGATTCTAATGGAATAAAACACGTATGTATATATATGACTAGATTCATCTTGATCATACTTGATTGAGCAAAATCCCACCAATAAAAATCTTCCACATATTCTCCCCTTTGAGACTTAATAAGTCTCACATTTGATTATTCTTATCCAGAGTGCTACTCCATAATCCAGTCATATTATTTACACTACCTAGTGACTAAATAAGTCACATTGTATTATCACCAGTGACTAGATTATGAAATTCCACTCTGAGGGATTACTGGACCAAACATCTCTCTCCTTTTTTAACATGGAGTGAGTAAAAGATCCAGTATCCCTAACCCCTCTTTAATAGTAGACATTGTTAAAAACATGAATGTGCAATTGGTTCAGCATTTGCCTGGTTATCACAGTTTTGTATAAAAGGCGTAAATTACATACAGATACAAATACAAATCACATCACACATTGAATATCACAAGATTATAAGAGTTGATCTTCAGCTTAGATACCTTATGTATAAATTTCCCATTATTTTGATATTTTTGAATTTAATTTGCTTAACTGTGGCTTTGACTAGTAACCTCAATATAGGAAGTATACAGTAAAATAGTAAATATCCTGTCATTAATGCCATTCCTAAAAACTTTCCCTATTTAATTATAATCTATGCTCCCCATGCTCCTAACTGTAAATCAAACCAGTCTTACATTTTATTATCTTTTCCAACATTTTCTTTATCTACCATTCTTAGCCTTTTCAATTTGATCAGTTCTTCATTAAATGCTCCCTTCTATAAATACAGCATTTTCCCCAAACATAACACATACTTTTCCTTCTTCAATTCACAAATCTTGAGCTTTTCTATTTTGCTCCTTTCATTCTATTTGTTGCATCCAATTGCTCTATTTTCCCTTCAAATCTTCCTACATCCATATTTCCCTTCTCATAACCTTCGAATTCTTCATCTACCATTACTTAAAATTCTCTTTCCATTTTTTCTTTTCTATTTGTTGGCTCATATCTGCTCCCAAGTATTTTGATCTCAGTAGCAGTCCCATCATTCTCTCATCTTCACCAGGGAGACTCTTTGCGAGTCGTAGCAATGGTCTTTCCCTCGTTGGCAAGGGTGGGTCGTTACTAGCACGCCCTTCATCCCTCACTTCATGCTGTGTGGAGTTGTTGAAGCTGGTTGGGGTATTTTAAGGTTAGAGATGTGAACTCAGGTGTCACTCTGTAACCGTTTTGCTGATTAATGCAAGGCTCTCTTGAGATCATTTCTGCACCCTCACTGGTTCTCTTTGATGGAGCGAAGCATTCCTTGGTCTTACTGGAACTGCTGTCACCTGTAAATGGAAAACTTAAGAATTTTTTGTTAGTGTTATCAAGCATGCTAATTTGTTCATCTTGCTAGTCGTTCTTCTTGGTGTGACCTGTGGAAATGTAATGTGGGTTGAGGGCTGTCTTGGCCCCTTTTTGAGTTTTCACAATTCCTGTGCTGTCTTTACTATTTTTTAATTCCTTTCAATTTTATTCTCAACAATTTGCTTATTTAGTTATCTTTTTATTTTGTAAACTGAGTTCCACTATATCACTGGATAATTTATCTAGGCCTATGTTGCTCAGTAGCATATAGGTCTTTTGCCCTGGAAAACACTCAACCCACTGTATTTATTTTAACAGTCAGAAAGACAATATTTCATCCTTTTGACACAATCAGCTCCATCATGATATGCTGAAAAGAATGTTAAATGTGGGGTGGACAGAGCAAGCTTGCTTTGCTCTGCCTTCCCATGTTATACGCTGCGCATGTGTGGCACTGTTTTTATTTCTGCCACAACAAGGACCTAGGTACTGACCAGGAAACTTAACCAAATTCATCCATGGTCATTATTTTACTAGGCATAAGTTTGCCCTGTGGGCCCACATTCATATTTGTATACAGCTGTTTGGGCAAATTGACTGAATTGCCTCAGTGTCTCGTCAGACACTCTCTTTCATGCCATACAACACCATCATTCATACTTTTTCACTCATTCATACTTTTTCACACACTTTCACTCCCCCCCTTTTTTTTTTTTTTTTTTTTTTTTTTTTAATTGCCAAAAAATTTTGTTTTCTTTCTTTCCTTCCTTTTTCAAAATCTCATAGATGAATTTGTTTAGAATATTAGGCCTAGGCATTGGGCATTTGAGAGAGCCAATTATCATTTCTTCAAATGTCATGTGTTTGTCTAATTTAAAGTTTAGTCAAATACCTTTTTTGTTATTGCTCATGAGCAACTCTGAGAAGAGGATTGGAGATCTCTGTAAATCTTGGATCCATGGCCATTAACATTTCCATCTGGTTATCCCCAGTGATGACAGTATATGTGATTACATGATTTTGGATCTCTGGAA
Source organism: Carassius gibelio (assembly GCF_023724105.1). Lineage (NCBI taxonomy): Eukaryota > Metazoa > Chordata > Actinopteri > Cypriniformes > Cyprinidae > Carassius > Carassius gibelio. The sequence goes on from NC_068418.1 coordinate 22,172,040, forward strand.
TAATCTTTTATTCAATATTATTTTATTCAGTTTTACCTTAGAAAATTACCTTTAAACAAAATGGAGTGACCAATATTTCTATTTTCTCAACCATATATATTTTTCCTATTGTTCATCAAGATACCCTTTTTTATTTATTTATTTATTCTCTTCTTTCCCAATGCGCTCAGCATTGTTGTCAAGTATTTAGTTGTGCATTTTCCCCTAGTTGTTTAATGAAACTGTCTTACTATGCCAAATCCAGCTCCATGTTTATCTGATTGGTGAGTTAAGTACTCACTTCTGTCTGTCAAAGTTATTATTTTTTCTTTAAGACATGAGGCTGGACTGGTACCTATTGAAAAGCAGATTGAGAAAGTTAGTTAAAACACAGAATTTAAGGAAGTGCTGTGAGACCAGTGAATAATCAAGATTAAAACATAATAAATAAAATAATTAAATAAAATAATTAACATTTGAAGCAGTCTCTATAGTGTTCATTGAATATGCAGGACCTGTGCACAGAAGGCATGGAAGTCCTTCTGGTGACATCATCAGCCTGGGCTGTTGTACCGGGTCGTCAGTCTGTGATGGCACTCAAAGACCTGATGTTGTGGCGTACGGTCTCCGTTGTTTTTCTGCTTCTTCTCAGTCTGGATTCTGGTTGCTTTCTGCCAGAGTTTTGCATTTCATAATGTTCTTTTCAACCTCAGGAAAAGTCTCAAGTGAAAGATTCACCTTTTCCTGCTTTGATTCAGTCTTCTCCTTGCTGAAGTGTGTTCTTCTCTTTCAAGAGGGGAGGGGAACATCCATCAGCCCCTCCCTCTTCTTCTCTCTGCAGCTGTGTTTGCTGCTTTGCCATTCCTCAACAGACTCCATTTCATTGCTTTTCTTTGTCAAGGCACTGTTCCAGAAGTCATCTGAAAGTTTAACACTCAGAGACTGCATTAATCAAATGTACCTATGTAACTTCTGACCAAATTGTTTCTGAGCAATCAGCTCTTTTTCTAATTTTCACTTTTCAACCTCTTCTTTCAGTGGTCCCTTAATAAAAACTAAATCATCTGGTTGAAAACAGCAGTTCTCTTATTCTTTGTTAGTTAAGCAAGTTCTTCATTGCAGGAAAATAGCAAGCATTTTTCTTCTTTGCAAAATGCAGAAATCAGCTACCTTTATTATCTAAGTATACTGCAATAAAATAAAATAAACCTTCCTTTTATTACAGCATGACATGCATATGGTAAAATAAGGACTTCAATCATCATTTTTCTTCTAAATTTGCATACATGATTCAGAATAATCTAGTATTTGTGAATTAATGTTTCCTAACCAACATATTATTGTAAATAAAATAATTAAATTTAATTCTTTAAGTAACTAGTTCCCTTCCTATTGTAAAATGCCTATAGCTTTTAAATCAAAATGTCTATTAACTTGGTCACCCAATCTTGCTTTCATTCCACATTGCACAAGTTATTTCTTTTATTTTTTACATTTACACAAGCCCAATCTCTGAAACTCTGTAATGGATTAACTTTCATACTGTGTCCCAGGGATAACAAGATACAAATTCTAGATGTTTTCACGTATTAAAAAAAGTTTTAAGCACGTGCATCTTTTAAATTAATCTATTCAGACAAGTTATTAAATAATAAATGCATATCTTATTTTAATTAATTTATTATTATTTCTATATTCCACCATATCTGCCATTTCTATATTAGTCCATTTCTTGGAACATTTGTATTTATTTTTCTCTAAAACAACCTTCATACAGTTGACTTTATTGTTTTAGGGCTCCTGCATTCCTTTCTCAACACCAGCCACCCCCGTCTCTGTAACCTAATCACTCCCGAGGGATGGTCCAGGAGGGGAGAGCACCTCTTGCTCCACCCATGTAATACAACTTTAATGTGGAAACTTCCTCTCTTGCTCTCACTCCCACTGCACTGAGCTCACCAAATTTTCTCCCCTTTCACACAGACATCCTAAATGCAAAAATCTATTATAGATCTTGGTTCAAACTTTATTGATGCTAATTTCCTAAACCCATTCACACTTGCTACACTCTTTATTGAGCCAGAGTGCTTATTCTTGCATACTTTTTCCCTTTATCTAAGGGATAATCACACATTAATTGTCCTTTTATTATCAAGGCTCATCATACATTCATCCCTCTCAAGTGGATACTAGTTGTGTCCAACTCCACCCAGCCACCCTGAAGTGACGGTCCAAGAATGGTGCGCAACTTTTACCCACCCAACACAGAATTTATTTGTTCACACATTCATTCAGTCCGGACACAGATACATTCACACAACAAAACACAGCTCTTCCTAGAGCTCGCTCTACCTAGAGCGTCCTTAAGGGCCCATCTATTCAGTCCTTCGAGAATTTCACTTATACATTCTCAAAGCGGTATCCATGGGACTTTTCCTCGCGATTCCTTAACTAATCTGCTTATCCGTTTATCACTGTCCTATCTGGCACAGCTATCCGATAAACACAGACCACAGCATGCCATGTCTTTCTGCCTACACCATATTTGTCTTAAATCGAGGTTGCCTTTCAAGGCCTTCCCATTAATAACCCAAATATGTGCATGCAGTTATTTCTTCTGGAGTAAAACCCCTTTTTCAATTTAGATATCATATTATTTTTCTAAATTTGGAAGAGCAGATTTTAAGTGTCCTTACCACTCAGAGCTGACCAGTCAACAACACACACTAATTATATAAGCAAAAATGCTTACCTTATTCAATGGTGGCCACCACTGTGTGTGTGTTGCTCATCAGTCAGCTCAAAAGCAGTCGTCCACTCTGCTCCTTTCCAGTCCCTTCGTGGTCGCCAAATCTGTGGTGTATTTTGCCGGTTCTCCCAAGGATCAAACTCAGTCAGGGATTTTTCTCTCAGAAGAAAAGACTTTATTTTAAGCAAAACAAAGTCGAGAGCTCGTTGCAAGGAGTTCTGTCGAAATGCTAGGTTGCATCTCATTATATACCCTTTACAGGGTGTTTCCAAATAGTCAAACTTTTCCTTAGGCTTGCAATTTTGATCCCTCCCTAGGGAGACGCTATGGTAAAGAGAAGAGACCCATTGCATGTTTTTCCAGATGTTTCCTGAGACTTGCTATGGTAAAGAAAAGTGGTGGTCAGGATGTTTTTTGCAGACATAGGCACATTCCTTTCACACAAAGGCTATATGATTCTAATGGAATAAAACACGTATGTATATATATGACTAGATTCATCTTGATCATACTTGATTGAGCAAAATCCCACCAATAAAAATCTTCCACACTGGCAGCAATGCATCCGATCGTCTGCTGTCATAATTCACTGTTGTGTCTCCACACGGAGAGGTTATAATGCTGTACA